>NC_136057.1:1237617734-1238179526 GCF_964261635.1 Lissotriton helveticus
GCAAAGCACGATGGACCAGAGTCAAGGCTTTAAACTTGACTCGATTGGCTAGAGGCAGCCAATGGAGTAATCACAGATGCTGTCTGACACTGCTTCTCATCGGGATGTTAAAAAACGCATCTTGCAGCAGCATTTTGGACAACCTGTAATTTATTAAGAAGGTAGCCGGGCAAGCTGGCATACAGAGCATTTGCGTAGTCGAGCCGAGAAAGTATCAGGACCCGAGTCACTGTTTCCTTTGCTGCTCTGGTGAGAAGCGGGAGAAATTTCCTAAGAGTTTTAAGTATCCCAAAGCAGTTCCCCCGCTAGCTTCTTAATCTGGGTGGAAAAGGAAAGATACTCCTCGAACCAGACTCCAAGATTTTTTACTGGTTGCCTCGTTGAGGCTGACATGGGAAATTCCGCTCTCCACAGAGTTTCTCTAAACTGGGGGGGGAAGGTCCCATAGAGAAGGATTTCAGACTTATCCTCATTGCATTTAAGCTGTGCTGAGGAAAGCCATTGAAAGACTGCTGCCAGACAATTTTTGGCCAAGGACGTAGAGCATTCTGATTTTCCCCAGGTAAACAGAAGCTGAGTCTCATCAGCATATGCTATAATTTTGGCTCCCAACTCTTCAGCCAAGTAAATCAGAGGGGTGACGTATAGATTAAAGAGGAAGGGGTTCAAGGAGGACCCCTGCGGCGCCCCAGTAGTCACCTCCTGAGGTAAGGCAGGGAATGGGGGAAGCCAAACTTGTTGAGTGCGCCTCTCCAAAAAGGATTTTAGCCAACTCAAGGCAGCACCTGAGATCCCCATGTGCGCAAGGTGGGTAAGCAGCAGAGAGTGGGGGCCAGTGTCAAATGCTGCTGAGAGATCCAACAAAATAAGAGCTGCCCTCGCGCCCACATGCAGACATTCCCAAATAGCTTCTGAGACTTCTACCAAAGCCGGACTCAGTGCTATAGGAGGTTCTGAATCCAGATTGAGCTGGATGAAGTAGGCCGGCGCCCTCAACAAAGTCTGTGAGTTGTTTGTTGACCACTTTTTCACAGGCTTTCGCCATGATGGGGAGGAGGGAGATAGGGCGGTAGTTGGCTGAATTCAATGGATCCAGCGTTGGTTTCTTTAAAAGGGGCAATCCCAGATTTGCTAGGGTGATTAACCTGGAATTGCACCAAATCGGAACCAGGTATAATGATGAGAACATTTTTAATTTCTCCTTAGCAATTCCTCTTTCCGTGCATGCTGCATTCTGGAAAATGCCTTTAAGGATTGTTTTTTGCAGGAAGGTTATTGTTTTTTTGCAGAAAGGTAACTCTTCCCGCACAAAAACAATCCTGCCTGTAACACAGGAACCCTTGCACTATTGTGCAACACTGCCTGCGTTGGTGCTAGGCAGCACACAGTGTGCCAGCACAGGGAGCCAGCAGAAATGTGCCATATTTTAGTAGATAAGACGCATTTCTGCTGTCTCCCTTTCACTCAACGCAGAGCAGCAACATTGCCTGCAGCTCTCCGTTGCATGAAAAATGAGCAAATATCCCCCCTGATATTCATTTTGCGCATATCTTGTTCCTGCTGGCTGTCCTTCATACTGGAAACTGTTGACAAGCCTGATAATACTTTGTGCAATGTAGTGGGTGACACAGATATCTTATATTAATATTTTTCATCCTGAACACTTTATTTGTCTCTGTTCTCAATGGACCATTCTCTTGTGCTCATCAAAAAATGTGCATATCCATCACAGTTGTACACCAGAAGCAGTGACGTTTTCATGTAAGGCTTTAAGATAATTGAGACTGGTGTACTGCACCTGCAGTGTGTACGTGAGTGCACACATTTGATGTGCAATTTGTAAACAACGTTGTACTCGATATTGGGAAAAAGTGTGGATTTATGCTGTAAAGAATGCAATGTACCTCACCAAATGAAAGCTGCTGCAACCAGCTAGTAGGGGCTCTGTGAAATGCGTGACACCTTTAACCAGTCCTGTTTTTTAGTCAACTGCCTTTCTATCCTGTTATTTTTAGCGTATTGTTGACAGCAAAACTACAAGTCCCAGAATGCAGCTAGCTATTACCTAAATACAACATATATTTGCTAATAGGGCAATGAGATGATCATGCCTGTTGGTTGTAGAGAGATGGCCTAAACCCTATCCTTGGAGCTTTCCATATTGTTTGCAACATCACTGATATCCCTGTTACCCAGCGCAACTGTAACCCAGCCATCTTTGCTTGCACTTGTTAGCTATTACCTAAACATTAAGTGAAGGCTAATCAGGCGGCCAACAACATGGGCTGAAAATTTGTTCCGCTCGCGGAATTTGCGGATTTTCCGCGATTTCGCGATCCGCGAATCTCGCAAAATCGCGGTAAAATCCGCGAATCAGCGGGGACGAATTTTCAGCCAAGCACTTACAGGGTTACAGCAGCAGGTGCAAAAGTTGAAGCTAATTTTTTGTAACCTTTTACAAAAGGGTTACAAAGAAATTAACTTCAACTTGGGCACCTGCTGCTGTAAGCCTGTAAGTGCTTCCTGGCGCCTCGTTGCCTACTTGCAACTATTCTCTGACCCTGCTCTGACCCTTGAAGCAGGGTCAGAGAATAGTTACAAGTAGGCAATGAGGTGCCTGTCACGAAAATTAAACCTCAACAGGAAGCACTGACAGATATAAAAACAAGCATTTGCAATGCAATAGGTCTCGCATTAGGAAAGTTTGAGCTATTGGTCTTGTAAATGACAATTTTTTTTATTTATGTGTTGGTTTTGGAAATAGCTAAATTAATAGCTTTGTCATTTACAATGCCAATAGTTATAACTTTCGCAAATGTGACACCTATAGCATTTGTAAGGCAACATGTTTTGTATTTACGTGACTTAGCTGTATTGATATTACAAATTACAATGGCTTTTATTTTTTTAAATAATTAATACTTAAATAAAAGTGATTTTAATTTATAATGGCAATAGCTTAAACTTTTGTAAATAACTTTTGTGAAGATTATGTTCAGTGTATTTTATTGTGACGAAAATCCAAGAACAGAAGTGAAATATTAACATCTTTTTGTGACATTTGTAATAATGTTTGAAACATTGAGAGAACATATTTGAACCAGTTGTTGTTGAATGGTTGCGCAGATTGATGCTGGGGTGGCGCTGAGTGGTGCTGTGGTGGTGCTGAGTGGTGCTGTGGTGATGCTGAGTGGTGCTGTGGTGGTGCTGAGTGATACTGGGATGGTGCTGAGTGATGCTGGGGTGGTGCTGAGTGGTGCTGTGGTGGTGCTGAGTAATGCTGTGGTGGTGCTGAGTGATGCTGTGGTGGTGCTGAGTGGTGCTATGGTGGTGCTCAGTGATAATGTGGTGGTGCTGAGTGATGCTGTGGTGGTGCTGAGTGATGCTGTGGTGGTGCTGATTGGTGCTGTGGTGGTGCTGAGTGATGCTGTGGTGGTGCTGAGTGGTGCTGTTGTGGTGCTGAGTGATAATGTGGTGACGCTGAGTGATGCTGTGGTGGCGCTGAGTGATGCTGTGGTGGCGCTGAGTGGTGCTGTGGTGGTGCTGAGTGATGCTGTGGTGGTGCTGAGTGATGCTGTGGTGGTGCTGAGTGGTGCTGTGGTGGTGCTGAGTGATAATGTGGTGGTGCTGAGTGATAATGTGGTGGTGCTGAGTGATACTGGGGTAGCGCTGAGTGATGATGTGGTGATGCAGAGGGCAGAAAGGCACAAAAAGCAGTCTAACAGAGGACAGAAGGGCAGAAAAACAAGGGAAAAACGAGTCTAACAGAGGGCAGAAGGGCACAAAAAACCAGTCTAACAGAGGACAGAAGGGCAGAAAAACAAGGGAAAAACGAGTCTAACAGAGGGCAGAAGGGCACAAAAAACGAGTCTAACGGGGCAGAAAGGCACAAAAACGAGTCTAACAGAGGGCAGAAGGGCACAAAAAACGAGTCTAACAGAGGGCAGAAGGGCACAAAAACAAGGGAATAACAGAGGACAGAGGGGCACAAAAAACGAGTCTAACAGAGGGCAGAAGGGCAGAAAAACAAGGGAAAAATGAGTCTAACAGAGGGCACAAGGGCACAAAAAACGAGTCTAACAGGAGGCAGAAGGGCAGAAAAACAAGGGAAAAACGAGTCTAACAGAGGGCAGAAGGGCAGAAAAACAAGGGAAAAACAAGTCTAACAGAGGGCAGCAGGGCACAAAAAACGAGTCTAACAGGGGGCAGAATGAATCCCGCCCTGCGTGTTTGTCCACGAAGATGCCACCTTTTTGTGCAATACTTCTACTCAACTGGAGTACTTTCTACTGTCTAATCAGTAAGTGCTCCCCCATTGGCTAAATGTATAGGGGCAGATTTACAATAAATGGCGCATCCCCAGGGATGCGCCAGTTATTGTGCGCCGCAGCTCCGCCACCCATGGTGCGCCGCATTTACAATGCGGCGCACCATGTGGCAAAAACGGCACAGATGCGTCACGCATCGTGCCGTAAAAGCAGCGCATTGCTGGAGCTGCGTCGCGCTTGCGACGCAGCTCTAGCAATGCTCTGGGCGGCCCTATCTCCACAATGCTGCATCAAGCCTTGCGCCTGCTTCAAGCAGGCGCAGGGTTTTGACGCAGCATTGGCCTAAAAGTGACTGAGTGAAATCTTGTAGATTTCACTCAGCCACTTTTAGGAGGCGTTCCTGCGCAGGAACGCCCTCCCCTGCGCCGGAACGCCTCCTGATGGTGCAGGGCTTTACAACGTGACGCATCTCTCAGATGCGTCACCTTGGTAATACCCAGCACCATGGCGCATCTTTTGTGCTGCCGCTGTGTCACAAAAGGTCTCGGTAGAGGGTGGCAGTGGTGAACCAGAGGGTGGCAGTGATGAACCAGAGGGTGACAGTGATGAACCAGAGGGTGGCAGGGGTGAACCAGAGGGTGACAGTGCTGAACCAGAGGGTGGCATTGCTGAACCAGAGGGTGGCAGCGGTGAACCAGACGGTGGCAGGGGTGAACCAGAGGGTGGCAGTGATGAACCAGATGGTGGCAGGGGTGAACCAGAGGGTGGCAGTGGTGAACCAGAGGGTGGCATGGGTGAACCAGAGGGTGGCAGTGGTGAACCAGAGTGGCAGTGGTGAACCAGAGGGTGGCAGTGCTGAACCAGAGGGTGACAGTGGTTAACCAGAGGGTGGCAGTGGTGAACCAGAGGTGCTTTGATGAACCAGAGGGTGGCAGTCGTAAACCAGAAGGTGGCTGTTGCGAACCAGAGGGTGACAGTGCTGAACCAGAGGGTGGCAGGGGTGAACCAGAGAGTGGCAGTGCTGAACCAGAGGGTGGCAGTGGTGAACCAGAGGGTGGCAGGGGTGGACTAGAGGGTGGCAGGGGTGAACCAGAGGGTGGCAGTGGTGAACCAGAGGGTAGCAGTGATGAACCAGAGGGTGGCAGTGGTGAACCAGAGGGTGCTGTGCCCATACACGACCGCATGGGTAACTTCGCCATGCAAGCGGCCCGCGAACACGCAAAAAGCCCTGCGAACACGCAAAAACCCCGAAAACACGCAAAAAACCCCGCGAACACGCAAAAACCAAAAATCGGCAAATTCGCGGATTTTGCGGATTGCGAATTCGATTTTGCGCGAATTCGCGAAACGCGAATTTGCAAATTTCGCCCATACTTAAAGGGCTTCAGCGTCCTCCCTCCTCCCACCCCGTTGTGTGTCTTAGCCCGGGTTGCTGCAGCTCGAGCTGCCGTAGGGTCAGCTGTGCAGTGTCAGGAGTCTTATATCCGGAACACCCAAGTTTTTCACTGGTCTTTAAAAGACCATTTGCATATTTACATACCTTTGTAAACTGGTTAACAAAGCTGAGTTTTTTTCTGGTTCCAGTATCCCAAGGGCCTCTACTCTGCCTATTCCTTACATTTGTATTTTACTTTTACTGCCCTAGTGTGAGAATGAATTTCAGTTGTCTGAGAATGCATTTCATGAAAAGGAATATAAAGTAGGGTTACCAAAAGAAAAATTCCAGCCATTTGTTGTTTAAAGAGACTGCAAATGCATTGTCTTGACACTAAATAGAGTAAATAGAGCTCCTTCCAGCACTGACTAAAATCCTGGAGAAGCACGTTCATAGCGTGCTTTCCAACTTCCTGGAATCTAATGAGCTTCTTCATGCGTCTCAATCGGGCTTTCGATCCAACCTAAGCACTGAGACGGCGCTTCTGGAAGTGTCAGAGATTATAAAGGAGGTGCTGGATGACGGAGGCAGGGTGATGTTAGTCATGTTAGACTTGTCGGCGGCTTTCGACACCGTCCCCCATGAGGATCTCCTCATAAGACTTCATGACATCGGTCTTGGGGGGACGGTGCTGAACTGGTTTTGTTCCTTCTTAGCCAACCGCCGGCAAACGGTCTGGGTCCCTCCTGGATCTGCCGAAATGCCGCCATTGGGAGTCGGAGTTCCCCAGGGCTCAGTGCTGAGCCTAACTCTATTTAACATCCTCATGACCCCTCTGGCGACTTTGGTGGAGTCCTTCGGGGCCCAGATCGTCTCATATGCTGACGACACCCAGCTTCTTTTCACCTGCCGTAAGAGCGAAGAATTCGATGGGGAAAGTATCCGTGAGTGCCTTGGGGCTGTTTTTAACTGGTTCCATCTGAATAGCCTCAAGTGTAACTCGGATAAATCTGAGATACTTTTCTTTGGATGTCCTCTGGAACCGAACTGGCATGATTGGTGGCCTGTTGACATGTTCCCTCCGGCTCAGGCGTCCATCTGGGCTAAGAACCTGGGAATTAAAATTGATAATGGGCTAGCGCTTAATTCCCAGGTGGCTACCCTTACTGGAACCTGTTTCGGCATCCTTCGGATGCTTCGAAAGTTTTTTCCTCTTTTGTCCCAGGAACACCGGAGAATAATTGTACAGGCCCTCATCGGATCCAGATTGGATTACGCCAACATTCTGTACTTGGGCCTCCCAGAATACCTTCTACAGCGCCTGCAGGTGACCCAGAACGCGGCAGCACGAGCAATTTTTGGATTGCATCGTCGCGCCAGTGCCTCAAACCTGCTGTAATCCCTCCATTGGCTTCCCATACGGAAGAGGATAAAGTTTAAGGCTCTGACATTAGCTCACAAGGCACTGCATGCCACGGGTGCTAAATACCTACAGAAAAGGTTGGCTTTTTACCGGCCGACGCGATCTTTAAGATCGGAGTCTTTGGCCCTGGCCGCGATCCCGCGTATAAAGAGGGCACGCCTGGGAGGGCGATCTTTTAGATACCTGGCCCCTCAGTTGTGGAACTCCCTTCCCTTGTCGTTGCGGTCCACGTCCAATCTGTTGGCCTTTAGAAAGGATCTTAAGACCTGGTTATTCTCGAACTAGATTTCTTCTGTCTCCTTCCTCTGTGTTTCCTGTCTGTTGTTATGTTTTTTAGCTTCCTTTTCTGGGTCTGGAGCATAAAAGCACCGGGACACTCCTTTGGAGTAGCCGTTGCGCTATACAAGACCCATATATAACATAACATAACATAACAGTTATAAGCAAAATAGTATGCATTCATTTGTAATGTGGCTTTTCTGTCTTTGTTCCGTTTAATTATCAGTCATGGATCATTCAAGCAGTCCTGGAATACATTTAAAAATGCTTTCTATTTACATTTGCTGTTCCAAGTATGCACAGATAAGTGCTGAAAATAGGCTTTAGGTGACTGCTTATTTTTGTACCGTCTGGGACATCACTATAATAAGCTGGCAACCCTAATCACAAGACTGAAAGTTTGTTGCAGGATGAGAACAATATTTATTTTCTCCAGCATCAATCTCTGGACCCTGAATAATGCCATAATAGCAATAGTTTAACTTATATCTGAAACCCTATGCCAGCCCTCAATAACATGCTGAGGTACTTCAAATGTCTGGGAATGCACCCTGCATTCAGACAACTCACTCTCACCCTTCACTTTCACACTCACCCTTCACTCACAGCCATTACAACGTACTCACACCTATCGCCATGCACTCACACCATTCACCCGCTCACCCTGCACTCACAGTGACCACACTGCACCAATGCCATTTGCCATGAACTCACAGCGATCTCCCTTCACTCAGCCTGCGGTCACCTGAGCACACCGCTCACTCTGCACTCACAGTGATCACTCTGCACTCACAATGCACGTGCTGTTCACCTGTACCTCACCCTGCAGTCACACAAGCGCACTACTCACCCTTCAGTCATGGCACACTTCACTCACCTGCCCCCCTCACTGCTCAATCTGCAATCTTACTCAAACAAGCCCATCACTAACCCTACATTCATTCATCCCACTCTGCACTTACATCCGCACCAAATTCATATAGTCACCTCACTCACCCTTCAGTCACTCCTCTCGCCCTACTCTCCCACCGTTGCTTTACTCTCCTTGCACTCAAGTGGGCACTCCTGTCACCCACACAGCACAGAGGGTTAATGTGCCTGCTACAAAGAACATGTACCATGCGGATCACAGAGTGTGAGTATAGTACGGGTAGTCCTATAAAAAAATGAAATGTTTGTCAGAAAGGGGTTATAGAGAGATGAGGTGCGTTGTTGGCGAATGAGGAAATTCATGGAGAAGGCGGAAATGGGGGAGAGGGTTCCAAAAAAGACTTGCACCATGCACGACCAGTGTTAGGACCAGCCCTGGGCTGGGAGTCTTAAGCACCCCCCTCCCGTTGCGCCTCTGGGCGTGACAAGGGGCAGCAATTCAAGAAGAGTCAGCTATTTTTGGGACAAAATGCCGCATGGCGCTTGACCTAGAACATGTTTAGGGTTTGCATTGAACTGGTATAAGTAGCAACATACACACCTGTGTGCTATGATGACCGTGCCCTCGCCGAGCAGTAAAATAATATCGCTACTACACCGTGTGCTGGTACCAGGCGCGCAACACCCATTGGGCTCACCGGGCTTCAGCCCCCCCCGTCATGTGTGTCAGCCCGGGCTGACACAGCTTCGCGGCTGGTGACGTTTTAATTGCAGCCCCACCAGAGTACTTCACAGGTCTGTAAAAGACCATTTAAATGTAAATGAGGCTTTTGTTATGTGTTTAGCCCTTCTTACATCCACTCTGGTTACGGCTGGAAGAATTAGCCCCCCCCCCCGAAATTTGACTCTAGTTGCCCGCCTGCCTCCTGTAGTCGCCTCCACCCACACACCTCTGCTGATTATTTAAAGTGGGATTGGTATTCTCTGGGGCACTGTAAACCCAGTCTGATGGCGTGAAGCGAGACTTTATTTGCTGGGAGGTGTGAAGGTTTTAACGTGACAGTGGAAAGAAAAAAAATTTGACTACCCAGAATCGTGAATGTCCTGAAAGCTGTCTCGTAGTAAATAGGCAATAGGAATTACGTGAATAAGGAAATTATGCAGTATTCTGCTTCAAGTTAAACAGGTCAAATTTGCTTGATGATGCTGAATCTATTTTGTTCTAAAAATAAACATTCCCTTGTGTTCAGGTTCTTAATAGCAAAGGTTGCTTAATAAAGGGGTTTCATCTCTGGCCAGAGCAACAATTCTTAAGGCTACAGACTACACTATTTAGTGCGCCTTTTACTGGGAGTAGTGCGTACCTAAACATATAGATAAGAGGTTATAGGACGACATATTGTAGATGGTAATATGACATTTCAAGTACCATCCCAATTATTTCCGCAGACTAAAAAAATATAATGGACAGGGTGCAACAGTTGCTGAAAGAATGCAAGTCGTGGGATAGGGGTGGGAGGTTACACTTCCTTACCCACATATGACACAGGCGTCCTACTGAATGAATCTCAACCAAATATACATTTGTTAGAAAGGAGGCTAAGATGTTGAAGCAAGTATCGTTTTTCAGTTCAGATGAGTTATGCGCCGCCGATAAAAAAAATAATGCCCCTCAGAAAGGTATGGGCTTTGGTTTTATGAGCACAAATACTATCCAGAAGTAAACTTAAGAGAATATGTTACAAACACACTTAAGTTTTCCCCAACTACATGTTTAGACTTTTGACGTTTCTGAAATCAATTTGACAACTATATCGATTAAACATAGAAAGAAAAGGCAAGAAAATTTGGCAAACTGAGCTATTAAAAAGCTTCTAGGCAGGAGGCAGATGGGAATTGGGAATGCATTGAAACCCAGAATAAAAGGTGGCCATCTTTATTTAACATTACGCTTAAAAAAATTGAATATGATTAGGCAAGGTGTCCAAGCAAACTTTTGGATGGAATTGCTTCTCCTAAAACCAAGAAACAATTTATGTAAATGCACTCAACAACTGGTAAATGCCTTTTACCATTCAGTGGCATTACATTGTGTCATAAGACCAACAAAAAATCACTAATGTATTTCCTCAAGTGGTTCTATGACAGGTGGTTTATTAACATCAAAGCAGAAAGCTACCCCCAGAGATTTGAGAGGAACTAGAGCAATAAAGTGGCAACGATTTACCTTACTAGTATTTATTTTAACATACAAATACTCCTATGCAAAAGAACACTTCTAAGGGAAATCTGTAAAAGTTGCAAGGAGATACAGGGATGAATCCTCTACCTCCCCCACACACCCCTCAGTTAATTGGACTTCATATACGTCCAGATAGCCTGCATGACGTAAAGTTACAACAGCCCTTTTATTAAGAAGCAGACAAAGCTGAAACATCTTTCCAAAATGGTCACACCGCCCTCTGTGCCAAATTGCATTGACTGAACAATGATGTTGATTTTACCCAAACGCACGTCTAGACATCTAGAAATGGTGAATTTGTAGAGCACTTACTACCCCTATGTGCGATGCTGAAGCACTTGTCCATGCGGGTAGCAGGTTACACCTTATGCTTGTGTGGTTGGAAGAGTGTTGTCTTTGCTTTGAGCCTCTGTGGAAAGTGTCTCCATGCGGTGCATGATGAATACCAGGGTGCAGTTTTGTAATGCGGAATCGCCACTTCTGTTTCTCAGGTTGGCCTGAGCATTACCTGATCCTGATTGTCTGCCATTTTAGCTCCGCCCCCCTTGATTACCTTTAGCCACGCCCCTTATTTGCTATGTTAGCCACCCCCGAAGTTAAGACCTAGTTGCGCCCCTGGCTGGTACATATGACATGCCAAGAGCGCCTGGTGATGTACACAAAGGCTGTATCTCTTTCTTCCCGAATTCTTCAAAAGAAAACAGAGCCTCAGCGATCGGAGCGGAAAGCAATTGCGCAGATGACAGATAGGAATTTTAGTTTGTGAAAGTTCACTATGTATCTTTCACAGCTTCCACTGGTGTTATATACAGTGTTCTGGGGAATCATGAAAAAGTTATGTTAGCCTTGTTAAAATGCAATCCATTGTTTTTATGCGAACTCTCGCGTCCACTGAAGCTCTGCAGCGCCACCTGCCGTGCACGTCCTGAACATTCGAAAATAGCTCATTTGTCGGGCCTCTTCACATTTGGATTTTTTTTATTTACCCGGCGACTGCAGGCACTCTGTTTTTTTCCTCGTTTGCAGAAAAATGTCATCGTTCTTCTATCAAAACACCAATTTCTAAATTGCTGTGATAGTTTGGTGTCTCCGTTGCCGATGCCTTCCATTTCCTCTGCAAGTGAAGGTCCCGCTCGAAGACGGTTCCCTTTAATTAGAGTGACATGCGTCGCCATTCAATTCTCAATTGCCTGCTTTTAGAGGGATGCGGCAATTTGGATTCCGCACCGCTTCAAGCTATTTGTTCAAGAAATCCGTGAATATATTTCCCAAGGAGCACTGTGCAAGCCATTGACAGTGAACCCCCAGCTGCAAGCGATTATGGTTCCGGATTGCATCCAGATTCTGTTTACTGTCAACTGTTTTCTGTTTTAAAAAGGCTTATACCAGCTAAGCCTAATGCCAGCTCATTAAGCGAATTTAGTTTAGTTTTGGAATAGAGATATTTCGTCTATGCCATTTTCACTCTACTGGGGAATATTACAACAGATAAGTAGCATTTTGTTGTTTCGCTAAGTAAAATACTATTTTTATTTTTTTAAAGGAGGCAGTTATTAGTTCTGTTATGTCAAACAATGGCAGAAGGATGTTTTTTTAGTGATAGTATTTGGCGTGTTGTGATTTGGGAAACTATAGAGACAAATTTGCAAGTTAAACTGTACGTCCGAGAATGCAATTTACTGCTGGCTACGAACATAGGAATGTCTGAATAGGTCATGGCCTGGGTCTGTGTCGCACCTGTAGATGATTACTTTCTTTGAGAAATATTTGTTTATTGTTTCATATAGCGCCATTCGCAACACTAATGCACAAACATTCAATATACACACGCATGCACCAGTCAATGAAAACAGAACACTTACCTGCTGCAGCTCTCGGAGTTGTGAGGAGGGTTGGGACTACCGCCTTCCCCGATGGTAGGCAGCATTCCCTACCTCGTCATAGAGTGGGATGAGGTCAGTGAGACTGCTGTCAGCACCGTACTTTGTGACGAGGTGTCAGTGATAGGCACTCGGCACTGGACACGTCAGAGCTTAAAACTGAAGCGACTAAGTACAAGGCTATCACTGACGCTCCCCCTCGTCACGAGGGGGAGACCTCGAGGACCTTAGTGGAGCTGAAGAGATCACGCCTTCTTGAGCTGTGACATCCTCAGCCCACCAAAGTTCAGCTCAGGCAGCCACACACTTGGGCATGTAGCACATGTCTAGTTCCTGGTTGTCTTACCTGAAAAGAAAGAGTGTCAGGCTGACCTTTGCATAGCCTGACTGACACTCTTTATGCCCAAAAGGTGCGGGGACATGGCTCGTCCGCCCTTATAGAGAGGCCCTGCAGGTTGACTGCCTGATACCTATATAAACAAGCATTTGGAATGCAATCCGTTTCGCCTTTGGGACCTTATATGTATTTAGCTATGCAGCACATTAGCCTGGGTGCTGAAACCAGGGCCGGACTGACTACCGGGCGTTTTGGAATTCTGCCGAGCTGGGGGCTGATTTCATTGCGGTGGGGGCTGATTTTGTTGATGGAGACCTGCGGGTGCTTTGAAATAAACAAAGCAAAATTAATTTCATTCAGCATACGCAGGTTCCCATCAACGAAATCAGTCCCCAGCTCAGCAGCATTCCCAAACGCCCGGTAGCCAGTCCGGCCCTGGCTGAAACATCTGCTGTTCTTTAACATGGAGGGTAAGTAAGCACCAGACTGCGTGGCACACCAGGTATGGGAACACATGGAGAGAAATAGTGCCTTTCAGCTGTAAATTGTATAGTCTGAATCTCTGTTTCATGGCCTTCGGTGGTCATATCACTGAAAATACAAGATTTGAAAAACATAATATTGCCTATGTGTGCTCGAGGAAGACAATTTTTATGGACTGTAATCTAGAGAATGCTAAAGTGATTATGGTATTTTACTGATCTCTGCTGGTCGTTTTATATCAAGACAATTAAATAGAGGCAGTTGCACAGAAAAAAAAGTCCCTAAGCAGAAGCAGGCAAGTCCTAGGACTGATCTGCAGAGCCCACAAAGTACATACATATGTAACTATATACTAAAGTATATATGCTAAAGTATATACTAAAGTATATACAAGAGGTCTAGAATACTCGACCTAAAAAGTAATGTGTAACATAACTGGTGCTCATGTAAAGCAATCCAATACATTTGGATCGAGTTTGTTATATAAAACAGCAACAACAAAAAATGACTCAACTATTAAGACTAGCAACCTCTACCCTAATTTACGTTCTCTTTGGGTACTAAATCTTTAGCAAAGCTTCCTTCATCACAGAACACTCCAATTCCCAGATGTTCCTTCATTTTACCAGATGCAGCTCCACAGCGGGGATGTTGGGCTGCACCTCATTAGTTAAGAAAAAGGAAGAAACAATTAGATAAGCAGGGTTGGCTGCTGCACTCTAGTGCAGTGTCTGGTATTAAAAGCAGAGTAGTGCAATGTAAAGACACAGGTAGGAAAGAAGGGCGGAAAATCCCAGGAGTTGGCAGTCCTTGTTAATGGGAAAAGTCTGAGTGCTCAGTTTGCCTTCAAAATAGGATACCCTTACCCATTAAGACGTTAGACCAAAGAGAATTGTAGGACAGAGCTTAGTGTCTATATCAAAAATATTTATACAATCCACATATGTTTCTGAGATCAAAAGTCTTGCACTTGGTGAAGTTTGATTTTTAATCTTTAAAGTTGGGCAAAGTTCAAAAGTGTGTGAGGCATATAATGAACAGTCAGTGTGTTCTGCCCTTTAAAGGTGTGCAGGCCTGGTGGGGGAGCAGGAAGGAAGGAGGAGGTCAGATGCCTGGTCCGAGGGTATAGACTCTGGAATATGTTACAAGGCAGAGACAAATAGGGAGTGGTGTGAGCGTCAAGGGTCAAGAGACATCCAAGCCATATAGCAGGGTTAGTCACAGTGTCCTTGTGCAGTCTGGGGGAGCAGGGTCTTGGTGTGATCACAAGAGACGGCGTCACACAGCTCTTTCTCCCTGCCTTGATGCTCCTGCCGCTCCCCATTTATTCCACATAAAATAGATTCCAGATTCAACATCCTCCGACTGGGCATCTGACCTGTGCCTCCCTTTCTTCCTGCTCCCCTCCTTGAGAAAGCCCCTGCCTGCGTGCCTTTAGGGGACAAAACATGTGTTGGCTGTTCATGATATGTCCCACATACGCTGAAACTTTGCCCAGCGTTAAAGATTAAAAATCACGCTTCACCAAATACAAGACCCTTTTGATCTCATAAACATAAATGAATTGTATAATTTCTTCGATATAGACACACGGCTCTGTCCTACAATGCGCTTCAGTATAGAGAGATTCACTGGATATTTAAGGGTGGCGCCTTCAATGTCCCCCACTGTGGGTTTGAAAGGAAACAGTTATGGCTGGCGGGCACTGCCAACAACGTCAGAGCACCCAAATCCATGTTGACAGCACAATCCAGCCTCCAGATCCTATCTCCTTCTCGCACTGGCTGATCCATCTAAGAGCCAACTAATGAGTGGAGGTTGTGGGATCCCAGAGAGTAAGAGCAATGCATGTGTCCCTGTCTGACCACTGCATGCTCCTGTTTTCTCCATTCTCCAGTGTCTTCCTTCTGTGCCCTGGGCCTTCATCCTGACTCTTTGTCCACTCTTCTGTGGCGACCTCCAACTTAGCTGTGAATGGTAAACTTTCTCCAGGCTCAGGAGGCAGAGAGCTGCAGTTCTCCACCAATTGGGTCCTGGGGTGGCCTACCACTATGCGCTTCCTCCTCCTGCCATCAGCTGCCATTTTTGACGACAACAGGGGAAACAGTTCCTGGAGCTGCAGAACCATGTTCACCACCACCTCGTGGGAGTTAAGCAGTAGGGAGATGGACCAACCATGATGTTTTGTCGGCATTTATGTCAACCCCCTGTCGGTGCAAATAGTGGACCATCATACCTTCATTTGTTTGCATTTTCGGTGACATACTAGCCACCCCTGACATCATGGTGACCATTCAGTGATATATTGTGGGCATTATTGTTGACAGGCTTCCAATTTCTGTCATATAGTTGCCCATCAGAAACATGTTGGGAGTGATCCATCTACAACATATTATTGGGACTCATGGTGATATGGAGTTAATCGATGAAATAATAGTGTCTATTGCCGCCATTTTAGACATTGATGTCTGCTCTGCTGTAGGTTCTTTTGACAACGCACGATTCACTCGTAGTCAGACGCTCCTTTTCAACTTGGAAGATTCATTCTCCCCGAAACGATCGCGCCACGGATCAATTGGCCGACCGTACTGGCCTGGGCCCACTTCATTCAGACACCGAACACCGCTACTCAGGACCAGTCATATTCATCCGACGACCTTTTCTGCTTACCAATTTCCACCGGAATTCAATTCCGGTCCAGCACTGTATTATTATGGGTTGTATTCTTTGTTTATTTACAGTGCTGATACAACTGTAAAACTTTCCAATCCCTGTTTTTTTTATAAACTTGATGCCATGTGCACATTTGAAACAACTATGGAGTCTCCTTACTTCCTTTCTGATAATGTCTATGACATATCCTTTCTAATTGTCCACCAATAATACCAGTTGGGATACTTCATGTTTTTTAGATTTTTTAATCTGCTGTAGGTGCAAGCACATGCATTAAGTGCCTTCTGCAGTGAGGAATCCATTATAGTTTGATTATTCATTAAGGTTTATCAAGTTTGTGCTTAAAACAGGTGGTTTCTGACACTGGATATCTCCACCATCTCTTTAAGATATTGTTTTAACGTTTGGTTTCTGACACTGGAGAGCTCCACCATATCTTTGAGATATAGTTTCAAAGTTTGGTTTCCAACACTGGAGATCTCTGCCATGTCTTTCAGATAGTGTTTCAATGTTTTATTAGAGATACCAATGTTTTTAATGAACTTTCAGAATTTATAATGCCAATTTGGAGGATGTTCTGGAGCATCTGGACAAAATAGTACAAATACACAAATTTCTAAAGTCGTATATTGTGTAAAAGTTCTTGCAATGCATGCTCGTTTTAGATGTGTTAAAGATGTTTGTTAGTAGATAGGCTTCAGACTTGCTTCTGAAAGGTCTACATTTTATGTATCTCACTTGGTTTGTCAGATGTTTTTCACTTACTTCGCAAAGACACTTGATCTCAATTCTTTATCTATCAATGGAGAATTATGATGATTAACAGCAGCAAAAAGCTCATAACCAAATGCATTTTGTACTGAATTATTTTTATATAGTGCTGAACGCATACAGGGTTTTTCCTTGCAAAGGAAGAATGGGGAACATTGTCATCCAAAGGCACGGGCTAAAGGTCCACACAGGTTCTGAGCCTTCCTTGAAAGGTTTGAGATGTCATCTCAGACCAAATCCCAGGAGTTTAAGCTGGCTCCATTAGAAAGGCAGTCAGACCGGGTCCGAGAGAGTCAGTGTTTTTGTTTCCTCATCTTGTTGTGGCCCACAGAATAATAATATCATTAAGAGGATTATAGGTCAGTATATATATTGGCCAAGAGGTTAGCAACTGCTGAGGTCCAGGCTTAAGTATCTTACCTACCAGCTATCCACAATAACCAAAGAGACTTGAAGGGTTTGCATAGCAGTATGATAGATTAACTAAAGTCAGTAGCATGCCACCTACTCGTAAGCCAACTGAGGTGTATCTTCTGACCCTGACAGTGCTTTAGGAATACTCATTAAAGTTTCAGATGTGTATCGGCAGGGCACGCTCCGATTCACAGATCTACAAACCTCCTCTGAAAGACGCCTGCCCGCTTCCATTGATCGGATACTAATTGCCGATCCACTGACTTGCTGCACCTGACCTCAGACCTCCAGCACCTTGATTAAAGACAATCATGTCCTGAAGACGATCCAAAACCTTCTGAGGATCGAAACGCTGTCAACTCAACAGCGCAATAACAGGCGCATTCTCTACTGTGGTTTATTATAAATCATGATTTGAACTTTAAAGTCACTCTAATTGTTTCCGTCATTAAACCACTCACTGTATGATACTTTCACCTATGTTCACTTTACACCGTCCAAGCTGTCCACCCTGTCACTTGCGTCGGCACTGTTCACTTGTACATATTTGAGCACCAAGTGCATATTTGGTTGTCATATGATTTGTCTAATACAGTGCTGCCATAACTGTATAAATATGACCCTGCATAATAATTCTTCTGAAATACAAGATGATTAACAACACAAAACCAAATGAACAGCTGTCTCCTTTATTTCCGCTTTAGTAATTCTTTCTGCATACATACATAATTGTCTATCAAATATTACCTGTTGGGATATTGTATTTTGTTAAATGCTTGCCCTCTGTGGCACACTAGACAGAGGCCTGCCTTAAGCAAATCAATACTGACACTGATTCCCACGGAAACAGGCCACCCCAAACTGCCAGGCAAACCCCCTCCACAAGGTCCCAAAAGCAACTCCAGGCCTCGTTAGTAAGATACAGCTTTGGTCTTGTTTGGCAACTTTGGCTTGCTTGTTGTTAACCTGTAATGTTGATGGCAGGTCACAGGTAGGATGCAAATTATTTATCCCATTGCGCTGTCCTACTTATAATATTACACAGATGTATGTATTTTAAGTATTTTATATATAGTGTTATATGCCACATCAGTGTTACTTCAGTGTACTCTAAGATCATACTTCACAACTCAGTATCATCTCCTTTGAAGGCAATGCCAACTATAGTTTTTTGGACTTACATGAGTTCAGAGGCCTGTAAGCACACTAAGGGCCGCAATATGAGTGGCCTGTAAACCTCATTGAGTCCACTAGTGTGATTTACTAGCTCCATGGTGCAAGAGTGTTTCACATAGGCAGTTTTCTTGTATTTTTCCCCAGACCCCGAGCCACAAATATCCATGTGTTGCAGTAATAGTCTTGGGTCATAACATTGACAGCCTGGTTTATGCTGGCGGTATTGCGGAATAAAAAAGGAAAATAAGAGGCAAAAATGCATTTAGCCTTCATAATGTTTTCCTCATATTCTTACGATGCCTGCAGTGGAGATTGAAAGGTGATAGAATGCACACTTAAAATGCAGAGATTGTGAGGAAAATGTGAGACTAAAGCTTGGTTCTTTACACCGCCGCTGCTCTACACATGTTCGCCTTCTCATATTTATGGAAGCTGAAATATCTTCAGCGTACACTAGAAACTGTGTGTTTAAGGAAAAATGAGGTTACTATAGTAAATTTGGTTGGCAGCGTGAAAATGGCATCCTTGCTGGACGAAACGTTCTTTCTTTCCTCAATCACACTAATGTCCTGGAGCTATCGCAGAAGCTGAGTGGAATGCTTGAACTTTAGCCATCTTAATATGGTACCGTTGTGATTTTATCGACTTTTTTATCAGCTAAATAGTGTTAAAAGATATAACTTCTGAAGTGAATTGCAATACCTGCATGGCGTGAGCGCGAGAGGGAAGCAAGAACGCACTGCTTCACTCCTTCCTAAGGTGGAGGCGCACGCAAATCAGACTCATGGGCAAACACATGCTTCATGCTACCAGAAACAGTTCCGGAATCCACCCGCCGGTTTAACGCATTAAGGTACCCGCCTCAGCCGCCAAAAAGTTGCACCTTTAGGAAAAGATACAGAGCCTTATTTATGGGCTTTTGCCGTAGGGCAACGCCACAGGCCTTCCTGCGGCGCTGCCCTTTAGCAAAAGGAAAGGGCAGGAATGCACTGTTTTTATCTGATATGGCGCATTCCTGTCCTTTTCCCGTCCCCCGGCACAAAATGGGCTGCTGTGCGCCAATGCAGGCACCTTTGCACCATGGTGCAACGGTGTCTGTGTTGCTGAAATGATTTATTTTGTTCAGGAAGGTATCCTTCCTGCACAAAATCAATCCATTCAGGCGCTTTCCTTTTTAGGTCGAGGACCTAAAAGCTGCGCTTGCGCAGTCTTTGGTCGGAGATTTAATGTTTTTTAATGGGGCTTGAACCCGCCTCTCTCCTCCATCTCTCCTCCATTGGCTGGCTTCCTTTGCGTTCTTTCCACCTGTGATGTCATCCGTCACTCAGAACGCCAAAACACGCCCCCCGAATCCGAAAATGTTCGGAGCTTTGCGGACGCCATTTTGCTGCTCGTTAAGATGAGGTCGGCCGCTCTCGCTGTCCTCGTTCCCACCGTTCGTGTCTTTTTCCCGCCCCCTCCTGCTGTCCGTGTCTTTGTTCCCACCCCCTCCCGCTGATGAGGTCGGCCGCTCTCGCTGTCCTTGTTCCCGCCGTTTGTGTCTTTTTCCCGCCCCCCTCCCGCTGTCCGTGTCTTTGTTCCCGCCCCCCTCCCGCTGAAGAGGTCGGCCGCTCTCGCTGTCCTCGTTCCCGCCGTTTGTGTCTTTTTCCCGCCCCCCTCCCGCTGTCCGTGTCTTTGTTCCCGCCCCCTCCCGCTGATGAGGTCGGCCGCTCTCGCTGTCCTCGTTCCCGCCGTTCATAGAGTGGCACTTTCCTGGGGCAGGAGCGTCTCCTCACCTCTGCTTTCAAGCTCCTTTAGCTCAGCTGCACAGCGCTCCAGTTGGCCGCTGGCTCCGTAACAGTGGTGTGAGTGGGCAATGATGGTGGCAGGGAGCACGCTGCAAGCACAGCCAGCAGACCCCAAAGGCTGTCATATAGCGCAGCGTATGAAGTGACCTTGGCCTCTGCGGTCACCTACAGCTGTGGTCTGTCACGGGCAGTACGGGCGAGTATTATAATGGCCAGCGGGCTGCAGTTGAAACGGACAAAAAGAGTCCCAGCAACCGCTTGTCAATTGTGAACAGGTGCGCATATACCGGTTATGTTGCAATCGGTACTGTACATGCAGGCAGCGGAGTTCACCCAGACCGCAAATCTCCACGCACCTCGCAGGCAGTGTCGCGCGCAGAAATGAATCAGGCAGGGCCGCAGGCCTCCACAAATGCGGGCCGCAGCAGGGACCACAGTCCGGGATCGGAGCACTCACCGCATTGGATAGTTCTTTCAAATACTGCTCTAGATCTTGCAAAGGGAAATGTTCAAGATCTCAGATTTATCTATATTTATATTGAAACCGGATACTATTTCGAAGGCCCTCAAGCATTCCCAGAGTATTTCCCAGTAGAGAGGTCTCCGGGTCTGTCAGTGTCAGTAAGACTTCTGCAAATATGCAGATTTTATGCCCCCGCATAAATCACCGCCACAGCGACTTCCCTCATGGAGGGGGACACTGTCCCAGTTTCCAGAAAAGTTATTGAGTTTTAGGGTTTGCACTAGTAACTGCAACTTCTCTGTAAATGTCTTGTGAGGCCATCTGGGCTTGGAGCCTAATTTGGTTTAAATGATTTAATCGCGTTCAAAACTTCTTGCTGGGAGATCGGTACCTTCAGCATGTATTTCCTATCCGCTGAGTCTGTAGGGTGTGCCTGGTCAAAAAGGTAATAGGCTTATGGCGTCCAGGTTTTTATTGCCTGAGGAATAGAGCCTTCTAAAATTGCAGAAAAGCGTCCTGCTTTCCCTTCTAGTGTTTAGCTGCTCTACCATTGGGTGCATGGAACTTAAAGACCAGGAAATATTAATGTGTCCTCCCCTTCGGCAGTATATATGGTAATTATCTGACATAAATTAATCCTGAATGCGCCGTGTTGCTAGGTCTAATTTCCGTTAAAGGAAGCATGTCCATATTTATTCGAATGCCACGTAGTTTTTTAAACTCTGGGCCAGTGACACCTGTAGGGACTTAAGCGCGAGCCATCTGTGAGTGGGAAGCCTAGTTGCTATGCCAACCAGAGGGCCTTCCGGGCATTCCCACCACAAAACGGAGGGGCCGCGAGCAGCACCTCGAAAAGCCCCAGGCGATCTTTGGTAGAGTGAACGGCGGCTGTTGCAGCTCTGTGGTGAAACAAGATACCGTGTCAGGTAGGATAAATAGTTTATTATTGCTCTTACTACCGTGTGGTGCAATAACCCTGAGATACTAAGGAGGATGAGTGGCTGAATGCTGCAGGGACTGCTCTTTTGTATAATGATCATCTTAGGGAGTACGCATGCTTGAATGTGAGTTGCCTCTCACTGATCCAAGGTCTAATTACCCTGAGATGTTACCCTGATTGCACTCATTTTTTTCTTGCCTTCTGCCCCCTGATTGCACTCGTTTTTCTTGCCTCTGCCACCCTGTTTGTGCCATTTTTCTTGCCTCTGCCACCCTGTTTGTGCCATTTTTTTTGCCTCTGCCACAGTTTTTCTTGCCTCTGCCACCCTGTTTGTGCCGTTTTTCTTGCCTCTACCACCCTGTTTGTGCTTGTTTTCTTGCCTTCTGCCCCCTGATTGCACTCGTTTTTCTTGCCTTCTGCCCCCTGATTGCACTCGTTTTTCTTGCCTTCTGCCCCCTGATTGCATTTGATTTTCTTGCCTTCTGCCCCCTGATTGCACTCGTTTTTTTCTTGCCTTCTGCCCTCTGATTGCACTCGTTTTTCTTGCCTCTGCTCCCCTGATTGTGCCATTTTTCTTGCCTCTGCTCCCCCGATTGTGACGTTTTTCTTGCCTTCTGCCCCCTGATTGCACTTGTTTTTCTTGCCTTCTGCCCCCTGATTGCACTAGTTTTTCTTGCCTCTGCTCCCCTGATTGTACCATTTTTCTTGCCTCTGCTCCCCTAATTGTGCCATTTTTCTTGCCTCTGCCCCCCTGATTGTGCTGGTTTTCTTGCCTTCTGCCCCCTGATTGCACTCGATTTTCTTGCCTTCTGCCCCCTGATTGCACTAGTTTTTCTTGCCTCTGCCCCCCTGATTGTGCTATTAGCAATGTAAATGACAATGCCATTTATTTATAATTAAAAAAAAGTCATGAGCAATGCCAATAGCTCTACCTTTAATAATGTCGGTGTTATCTAGGAGTCTCCCCATATCCTGTAAAATGAGTAAAGCGGGGTGCAGTAGTGTTGGGGTGCAGAGAGAGTGGAGGACGAATAGAAGAACTTTGAGTTAGAAGTTTTAGGTAATTCACAGAAATATTCACATAATTGCATCTGCCCAGTTGTTTCATTCCATGTAAAGCTCTGCTGGCGCCCCCAGATGTGCGTCTAATTCAGATATTTCCGCTGAAGTGCAATGCTCTTCTCATTCAGGCAGCGCTGTAGTGTCACCTGCAGAGCATGAGGGGGTTTGGAAGGAATCTAAAATAGTAGGGACTCCTGTAATTAGTAACTGAAAAGGAATGTTATGTTTGTGTCCCTTTTGCGGTAGTCAGAATAAAACAAACCCTGATGGGCCTCTCTTTCAAGGTGTAGTTCTGGTTTTGTCTTTTCTGCTGGTCTGAAATGCTGTTTTCAGCCCCTTGGAGCTCTGACACTACTTCCTGCCGGAGCCTCTGATTGGGCAGTTTTGTTCTAGAAAATTCTGGTCTTGTATTAGATGTGAACACTCAGGGAGTTTGGAATTAACTCTTTCGCCCAGCCTTGCAGACGGAAACATGAATGTGTGTGTGTGTGTGTGTGTGTGCGCTTGTGTGTCTGTGTGAGCGTGCCTGGGCATGTGTGTGCATCTGTGTATGTGTACATGCCTGTGTGTGGTTGCCTTTGTATGTGAATACATGTCTGTGTGTGTGCGCGTGCCTGTGTGTGCGCGCATCTGTGTATGTGTGTATGCCTGTGTGTATGTGTGTGCATGCCTGTGTGTGCCCGTGTATGTTTGCGCATCTGTGTGGGTGCGTGCCTGGGCGCGTGTGCATATTAGTGTGTGCATCTGTGTGTGTGCGTGTCTGGGCGTGTGTGCGCATCTGTGTGTGTGTGTACATCTGTGTGTGTGCGTGCCTGGTCGTGTGCGCGCATCTGTGTGTGTGTGCATCTCTGTGTGTGTGCACGTGTGTGTGCACATCTGTGTATATGTGTTTGCCTCTGTGTGTGTGTTTGCCTGTGTATGTAAAAGCATTTGTGCGTGAGTGTGTGTGCCTGTGGGTGTGCGTGCGTGCGTGTCCAGGGCAATGCAATCCTTCACTTCTTTCAAGATTAACATAAAAATGAATGTTCTGTTTGTACCACATGTGCCGTTGTCAGAATGAAATGACTGCAGATGTGGCCTGGCCTCGCCTCCACATGGGGTTCTGATTAGGTCTTTCCCGCCAGCCTGAAGTGTTTTTACAGTTAGGCGGAGCTCACCTTCGTGCAGGGCCTGGGATCGGCGGCGTTGAATATGTGCGGTGTTATCTAGGAGTCTCCCCATATACTGTAAAATGAGTAAAGCGGGGTGCAGTAGTGTTGGGGTGCAGAGAGAGTGGAGGACAAATAGAAGAACTTTGAGTTAGAAGTTTTAGGTAATTCACAGAAATATTCACATACATTTTCCCTTCTCTCCCCATCCGACCTCCGATTCCCTGCCCCCTCGCTGTGCTTGCTTCCCTGCCCCCTGGCTGTGCTGGCTTCCCTGCCCCCTGGCTGTGCTGGCTTCCCTGCCCACTGGCTGTGCTGGCTCCCCTGCCCCCTGGCTGTGCTTGCTCCCCTGCCCCCTGGCTGTGCTTGCTCCCCTGCCCCCTGGCTGTGCTTGCTCCCCTAGCCCCTGGCTGTGCTTGCTTCCCTGCCCCCTGGCTGTGCTTGCTTCCCTGCCCCCTGGCTGTGCTTGCTTCCCTGCCCCCTGGCTGTGCTTGCTTCCCTGCCCCCTGTAGGTGAGGCAGCCGAGGCGCACTGCCGTGGCGCCGCAGCGGCGGTGTTAGTGTGTGAACCGCCGCGGTGGAGGCCGAGGGTGACACAGGGCAGGGGAGGTGGGGCAAGAAGGTGGCTGAAGGCGGGCGGCGGGGCCGAACGAAAGTGGTGACCGGTGGGAGGAAGAGAGCGGGAGGAAGGCGGGGTGTGGGAAAGAGGCCTGCACTAGAGTTTGTGGAGGGGGCGGAGGGGCGGGAGGAGGAGAGGGCGGGTGTGGGCACCGGGAATGGTGACAGCGCGCCAGGGTGGGGGGGGGAGCCTGAAGGGGGGCCGGCAGGGGTTCAGGGCAGGGAGGGGTGGGGGCAGGGGCGGCAGAGAGCAGGGGCCGGGGGGTGCAGGGTCGCCCCTTCTGATAGACGAATCAGACGTGGAAGGGGAGGAGGCCGGGGGGGCGGAGAGAGCGGGCTGGACTGGGGGGCATCATTGGGGGCGAGGGGAGTGTGGTGGGGCCGAGTATATTGCCGTCGTCGAAGGGGGTGCGCGTGGGAGTGGGGTCGAGGAGGGGGTGTGGGGGGGCAGGGTAGGTGGCGCGGGTAGTGAGGGGGACTCGGGTGCATGGCTCGAGAGAGTGGGTGATGGCGGCTGGTGGGGGAGGGTGTGGAGGTGGGGAGCCGGAGCGAGGGGGCAAGAGGGTGCGGGCGTGCAGGGGAGGGGGGATCGTCTTGGGGTGGGGAGGGAGAGGGGGAATGGGGGCAGAGGTTGGCATGGGGAGCTGGTGGGAAGTTGGAGGGAGCGGCCCGCGCGGAGGGGGGCATTCAGCGGGGTGGGGTCAGGGTGTACAGAGGGGGTGAGGGGCGGGTGGCAGTTTTGGTGGGAGGGGGTGTTTTTCCCCCAGCATGCTAGACCCCACCTTTTTGCTCTTGGCAGGTCAGCTGGATAGGCACTCAGGAGAGCAGCATGTGGATCCGCTCCCCCGAGGGGATAGGCCGGCTCAGCTTTGTAAGGACGGTTGTGCTCCAACGAGGAACCGGTTGCGCGTGCTTGTTGAGCGACGGGGCGGTAGGTCCCCGCCAGCCCCATCCCAAAGGGTCGAGACGGCCGCCGGGAGACGGGGATGGAGACTGGATGACATAAATCAGGCTGCGGTGCCGGCTGTGGGTGATGTACGGAGGGCGAGTATGGATTTGAGTGCCCTGCTGAGGACTTATAGGGAAAAGGCGGGGCTGAGCCGGCTGGAGCCCCTAGGGGGCGGCCAGGAAATGACGAGGGGGAGTGGGATGGCGCTGATGACCATGAGGAGGAGTC
The DNA here is from genome assembly GCF_964261635.1 of Lissotriton helveticus. Lineage (NCBI taxonomy): Eukaryota > Metazoa > Chordata > Amphibia > Caudata > Salamandridae > Lissotriton > Lissotriton helveticus. The sequence goes on from NC_136057.1 coordinate 1,237,643,120, forward strand.
TGAGGAGGAGGGAGAGCTACGGGGGGGCGAGTAATGTTGTTGGAAGTGTTTTACAGGTGCACCCACGGCAGTAAGCGCCGAGAGCGACGGCCCCCCGGCTCCACTGGTTAGGCGGCGGGATCCAGTGCGGACGCCGGCCTTGACGCCAGGTAAGGAAGGTGGCAGAGCGGGGAGTGGTTTGGGCAGGCCTCGTGGCGCGCAGGTGTCGGTGGGTATGGATGCCCGGGGGGGACGTGGTGTGGCTGGTGAAGGGGCGGTATGTGACAGACACAATTGTGGGCCCGGACGGGTCAGGGTCGGCGGACGCGGGGGGTCAGGGAGCGCCGGGGCGGATGGTGTCAGGGGTGCCGCGGGGGGGGTGCAAAGGGGGGTGAGAAGGCCGGCCGAGTCCCCGGGGCGAAGAAGAGTTGTAATGTGCTGATGCATAAGGTCCCATACATGGGGGTGACAAAGCCACTGGGGGCCCATCTGTCTTTGGCGACCAAGGAAAAGATATGGAAGGGGGAGTATGTGGAGATAATGAAGCTCCTTCACAGGGAGCTGACGGCAAAGGAAGGGTCGAAGGAGGAAGAGCAAGAGTTGGCCAGGCATCCCAAGGTGCCCCTGACAATTGATAATTGGTCAGCGCCGTTCCTAATATACACTAGCGTACACGTCGAGAAATATCTGGACAGGTCCGTGGCCTTATTCAAATACATGGACGTAGTCAGGCGAGCGCAGGTTACCTCCTGAGGATATGCTCGGTCTCATTATGATGAGGAATTCCGGGCATGGATGGCGTCGGACCCAGAGGCAAAGTGGGGCGAGCTGGATTTGGATCTGTACCAGCAGACGATGGGTGGGGCGAAATTTGGCCGCATTATACGGCCAGCGGTTTGCCGCTTGCTCCGACCCCCTTTTTGGCCCGTCCCACCCGTGGGGGGGGTGGGGCAGGGGGACACCACCGCTCAGAACACCATCGGGCCTGCTGGGAGTTTAATAAGGGCGCGTGCAGCAGGCAGGTGTGTCGTTTCAGACATGAGTGTGGAAGGAGACATCCAGTGGTGCGATGCTGGGGGGTCGGTGGGGGCGCCCAGGGGCAGCAGCACACAGCGGCGGGGGCTCCGGCTGGGGGGAGGGGGTAGGAATAGGAGGGGCAGGATCCCTGGGTAAAAGTTCATACACCGGTTAGGTTGGATCGGATCGAGTTTTTGTTGGTGGCCTATCCGCGGGTGGAGGATGCGGGCGTGTTGCGATGGGGTTTCAGGGAGGGTTTTCGGTTGGGCTACGAGGGTCCGCAGATCGCTCGGTGGGCGGACAACTTCAAGTCCGTCAATGCGCACAAAGGGGTCATCCGGGAGAAGTTGTGCAAAGAGGTGAAGGAGGGCCGGATGGTGGGCCTGTTCACAGAGCCGCCGCTGCCAGGCTTGATCATTTCCCAGATCGGGGTGGTGCCCAAGAAGGAGCCGGGGCAGTTTCGCCTGATACATTTTTCCTGGCCGGAGGGGGCGTCAGTCAATGATTATATCTCAGCAGAGCTTATGTCGGTGTAGTACTCGTCCGTGGACGTGGCGCGGAAGATTGTGGTGGCGGTTGGTCAGGGTGCCCTCATGGCAAAATGCGACATCAAGTCAGCGTTTCGGCTGCTTCCGGTACATCCGGCGGATCACCAGTTGTTGGGGATTCAGTTCGACGGGGGAATTTTTGTGGAGAAAGCGCTCCCCATGGGGTGCTTGATATCATGTGCATTGTTCGAGAGGTTCAGTTCCTTTTTGCAGTGGGCTTTTTCCTGGCGCACAGGCTCAGAGACGGTGACGCATTATCTGGACGACTTCTTCCTGGTGGGACGGCCGGGTTCGATGGACTGCCAGCAGCAGCTGGACGATTTTACAGACCTCATGGGTTACTTGGGGGTTCCTCTGGCTCCAGAGAAGACGCACTGTCCCAGTACGGTGCTGTCATTTCTTGGTAGAGAGCTTGACTCAGGGGCCATGAAAGCACGCCTACCTGAGGACAAACGGACAGCAATGTTGGCACCGGTCCAAACTATGTTGGACAAGTGGAAGGTGACCGTGCGGGAGGTGCAGGTCTTGTTGGGGCACTGGAATTTTGCGTGCCGCGTGGTGCGAGCGGGGCGTACTTTTTGCCGTCGGCTAGGTCTGGCGTTGTCCGGTTTGACGCTGCTGCCTCATCATCTCTGTCTGTCGGAGGGAACGAAGGAGGATTTGCGCATGTGGCAGGCGTTTTTGGGGCGCTTCAATGGGGTGCCCATGGCTCCACCGGAGGATTGGGAATGGGACGTCACGCTGTCGTCGGATGCGGCGGGAGTTGGCGGTTTCGGTCTCTACTGGGCGGGGAGATGGTGCGCAGAGCAGTGGCCTCCGCATTGGCAGGCCGGGGGGGTGCAGTATTGCATTTCTTAAATTGTTCCCGTTGGTGGTGGCCGTTACCGTGTGGGCGCAGGAGTTGGCTCATAAGCGGGTGTTGTTTCATGTGGACATTATGTCTGTGGTGCAGGTGGTTAACAGGCAGTCAGCCAGGGACCCGCAGGTGTTGAAATTGATGCGATTTTTCATGCTGCCTTGCTTGGAGCATGATATATTGTTTCAAGCCCGACACGTGCCGGGGGTGGACAATGACATTGCGGATGCTTTGTCTCGTTCACAGTGCCTGGGGTTCCAAGGGCTAGCCACGGAGGTGGATGAACACAGGACGCCTTTGCCAGAGGTGCTTAGGTCGGTAGGAGACGGCGGGTCATTCAACTGGTGATGGCGTCAGTGACGGCGTCCACCTGGAAGGCGTATGAGCAGGCATGGCAGGAATTTTGGCAATTTGGAGTGGTAAGGCAGGGGGACTGGTGGCGGCGGGAGGAGCAAGTGGTACAGTTCATGCTGAGTTTGATGGACAGAGGGCTCTCGAGGGTCACGATTGCGGGAAAGTTGTCGGCGGTGGCATTCATGGGGAAGTTGTGGTGGGGTTATTCGCCGTCGGTGGGGGAATTTGGGGTGCATCTCCTGGAAGGATGGGCAAGGGAAAAGGGGGCGCGGGTGAGTCAACGGAGGCCGATTACGGAGGATATGCTGGGGTCCTTGGTACAGACGTTACCGTCGGTTTGCCGGGATTGGGGGGAGACGGCTTTGTTTTCCACACTTATGTCGTGGTTGTTTTTTGGAGCGTTTAGAGTTTCGGAGTTGGTGGGTTTGAAAGGGAGACCAGGGGTGTTGTAGGAGGATGTGGACGTCTGAGAGCAGGAAGTGGCCGTGCGCCTGCGGCGTTTGAAGACGGATCAGCGGGGGGAGGGTACGTGGGTGGTGTTGGGGCGGGGAGGTCAACGGAGGTGTGCCCAGCAGTGTGGGGGAGGCATTTGGCGGTGGGGCGGAGGAGATTGACTGGAGAGGTTTTTGGACCGGGGGTGACGGCAGAGTGACTGCGGCTCAGGTGTTGTGAGTCCTGCGGCACGCCCTACGGTGCATGGGTGAGGACCCGAAGGCTTTCAGGACGCATTCGTTTCGAATTGGGACGGCGACGGAGGTGGCACGGCGAGGATGGGGAAAGGAGGACATCAAGCGTTTAGGGCAATGGAAGTCGGATTGCTACAGGACTTAAGTCAGGATGCGGGGGTAGGGGTGGAGTAATGACATGACAGCATTTTCCGCCCTCTTACATGTGTGTCTTTGCAGGTGCTGTGGTGGGGCCAGCTGCGGCGGCATTGGATATTTACATAGTGGGACTTTCTTTTGTAAAGAGAGTGGAGAGGGCGGAATGGGACAGGCACCGGAGCCTCAATTTGGAACTGGACGAGTGGTTGTTTAATTGTCACTGGCTAGGGAAAGGGGGTATGCGCTGGCATGAGTTGGTGCCAGCATTGAATACTGTGGTGCGCAGGGGAGTGTGTCCGGATGTGGTGGTCATACATTTAGGGGAGAATGACTTGGTCCAGTGTAAGGGTTTGGCATTGGTTAAGCAAATGAAAAGGGACTTGTTGGAAATAAAGAGAAAATGGGTGGGGTGCCATGTCATTTGGTCTGATTTTGTTCCCAGGAGGTTCTGGAGGGGGGCGGAGAGGCCAGCAGCCATAGATAAGACAAGGAGGAAAATTAACAGGGAAATTAAGTTTTTTTGTGAAAAGGAGGTTTTGGGTAGGATGGAGCATCCGGACCTAAGGTACGGGGCGGTGTATTTTTCAGGGAGGATGGGGTGCATCTGTCTCGGTATGGGATGGAGCTTTACATTGTTCAACTGAATGAGGCTCTGGATCAGGCTATCGGGGTGCACAGGTATCCGAGAGTGTAAGTTCCTATGGGGGGGTCGAAAGCCGTAAGTACGGCTTTCGAGTGGTGTTTATTTTCCTAGACTATGGGGTACAGGGTAGGAGGCCTGGGGTGTTTTGAAAGGGGGTAGGATTACATATGACAAGTCATTCTAGTTAGGTAGTGAGGCATTGTGCAGTTGGTAAATTGTGTTTATGTTGTTCTTTGGGGGAACCATTTTAGGGGTGGGGTGGGGGGTTGTTAGGTAGTTCATATTTAGTGAGGTTTAGTTTTGTACGGTGCAGGCCAAGGATTTTGTGTTTTGTAAGGTGCACCTGCTTCCAATAAAGCGGCCTTTGTCACACCATAATTCTGTGTCCGTGGTCGGTGCTGTCTCCCCCCTCTCCCGATGGGTCCCAATGGGGCTTTGTGGGGGAGCGGCCGACCATCGGGAGCCTGCGGCCCCCGGGGGATTTTAGGGCCCCGGCAGGGGGGGTAGATTTAGCATCGTACGTGGGCTGGTGGACTTCCTTTGGGCTGGCAGTAGGATTGGGCTCTCTTTGGGCTCTCTTTGGGCTCTCTTTGGGCTGTCATTGGGCTGGCTTGGGCTGGGGGGAGGTTATAAGCGGCCATTTTGTGTCACTGGCCACCATTTGGTGGTGGTGACACAGCAGCCGGGCAAGGTTCTGTGGCCATAGCATTTTTTCCCGCCCACCCTCCCGTTTTTTCTGGGGTCATGGTGTGCATGGGGGGGAGTGTCACTTTGTGCAAGGTGTTTGCCAATGTTTTTTTTCTGGTGTGAGTGTTTTTTTTGGAAAGGTTTGTTGTTGGGAGCCGGTGCATCAGGGAGGTTTTACTTGTAGGGGTTTTTCGTGTCGCTGGAACAGGTGCTGGTGTGTGTAGGACTGGGGGCGTTTTCTTTCTAGTCCACGGGATACAGGGTAGGAGGCCTGGGGTGTTTTGAAAGGGAGTAAGATTACATATGACAAGTCATTCTATTTAGGTAGTGAGGCATTGTGCAGTTGGTAAATTGTGTTTATGTTGTTCTTTGGGGGAACCATTTTAGGGGTGGGGGTGGGGGGTTGTTAGGTAGTTCATATTTAGTGAGGTTTAGTTTTGTACGGCGCAGGCCAAGGATTTTGTGTTTTGTAAGGTGCACCTGCATCCAATAAAGCGGCCTTTGTCACACCATAATTCTGTGTCCGTGGTCTGTGCTGTCTCCCCCCCCCCTCTCCCGATGGGCCCCAAAAGCAGAGCGTGTCACGTCGCGCATAATGTAACTGCCGTTTGGGTGTTGCATGAGTATATAATGCCACACCCAACTCTGGAAGCTGCTGAGCCTTCCGGATTCGACCAAGGACAGCTGGCTGCTCACCTAATTCTCGGCAGAGATTCTTCTTCCCTGCAGGAAACTTCTGGATGGCAGCGCAGCTTGCAGAGAACATCTAAAGAGGAAAAAACACACAAAGAAAGCTAAGTGAACATTCCTAATTTCTGGCGCTCATCGCAAGTCAGCACAGAATGGAAAATTATCTTTAGTACTATTAAGGAACAATTTTTGGAACATTTTCTAGCGACTAAAGCTTGGAAGCAATCAAAGAGAAAACTAAGGACCTAATGTTTAGAAGTAATAGTTTATGTGCAATTTGTTGCAAAACATTTCTTTTATTTTAGATTCACGTGATGGCATAAAGACATAGAGGGGTCAGAAAGAAGTGAGTAAAGTTGTTGTGCACTTTTAGAGATTGTAACCTTTTAATCCAAGGAATAAGTGACTTATCTACATGTTTGCATGTTCTAGGTAATATTATACAATCTTCTGCAATAAAAGGAGACGAGACAATCCTCACCCTGACTTCACTTACGACTGACACCACTTCAGTATAACCATCATCAACTTCACGAGACTACTGGATGCTACTCCCAACACCTAAAGATTGCAGGTAGGAAGGTATCTTTTAACATTTCCTGAAAGAAGGGGTTAGAGGGACTTAGTTGTTAGATAAAAAGACAACGCACAATAGTATTCTTATGTATATGTATTGTTGCCTCGCAGGTCGACAACAGGATGTCGCCAGCGCCCAGTATCCGGCCCTCCTCCCTGGGTGCTATTGTTTAGCCTAAGAGTATTCCGAACCACAGGTTATTAAAGAGAGTTCTTGGAAGTTGGCTCATAGAGTCTCTGCAAAACATCTCTAAGCACCTTACAGGTAAAAGTGTTTGGTGTCCTGACATCTTTGGCCTAAAAAAAAAAAAAACACTCCAGCTGTAGTAGGGCCCTGGCTTCACCTCCTGGTGCAGGGTGGGCTGTGCTTTAAGGCCGACCTGACGGGAGGGAGGGATTGTCTCGGCTGCAGCGCTAGCCTTGTATAGTGCCCTTGCTATTACTAGTGAGCGAAAGGCGCTGAGGTGGTGATATTGGTGTTGTTGGTGGTGGTATTGGTGTTGCTGGTATTGGGGTAGTGCTGGTATTGGTGGTAATGGTGGTGGTGGTATTGGTATTACTGGCTGTATTGGTGGTGGTGGTGGTTTTGGTGGTGGTATTGATGGTGGTCATGGTATTGGTGGTGGTGGTGGCACTGGGGTGGTATTGGTGGTGGTGGAATTGATGGTATTGGTGGTGGTGGTATTGGTGGTGTTATTGGTGTGGTATTGGTATTGGTGGTGGTGGTATTAGTGGTTGTGATACTGGTATTTGTGGTGGTGGTATTGGTGGTGGTATTGGTGGTAGTGGTATTGGTGGTATTGATGGTGGTGGTATTGGTGGTGGTTTTGGTGGTGGTGGCATTGGTGGTATTGGTGGTTGTGGTGGTGGAATTTGAATTTATTTTATTTTGCATAGTTATTAAAAACCATTGCAATATCTCCATTTTAAAATACATATACGTACTGTACATTTTCACCGTAAACTTAATATTGCATATAAAACGATATAATTCATTTTTAAAATCTTCTAAATTAAATACAAATTTGCAATGATGTTCATCTTAGCATCGATTTTCTTTGTGAGCTTAAAAAAGGTTGGGTTCCAGTGTGCTCTTTCCACCGCCTTCAGTAATCTAATAATATTAGACAACATTTTACATATGGTTCAACCTAAACAAGAAACAGCAAGTTAAGTTAAGAGTCAAATTTCTGCATCTTTTTCTCCACCTCCTTCATATACTTCACAAGGCCGCAGTTTAACTGCGGATCGTCGGGTGTGAACCAGGCAAGAACTGCATTCCTTCGAGTGCGTATTCCTCGTTGGTTGAACAGAAATTTCAGCAATCGTTTTCTTTCCTCTAATAATTTGTCGCAGGAACACAACAAATGTGGCATATCCTCCTTTGCCTTGCTACATAAACGACAGAGGTGGCCCCCTTTAACCCTCAGCCAATGTGGAAGGTGGGTTCTACAAGGTAACAGGCCCAATCTGAATTTTAAAAACTTCAATTTCATGGTCCTTGAGTATCCCAGGTCGAGATAATTCTGTTGTCCTTGTTGAGAATAGGAGTTTAAGACAAACCAACCGTGTGACCTCTTGGCAACTGTCGCCTTATCCTCAATCCATGAAAGGTACTTTGTTGTTCTCTTTACCAGCCTTTTCACTGTGGTGTGATTAGTTGAGGTGTTCCACAGCTCCTGTATGCCTAGGTTCGACAGGCTTTTTTCCAAATACTGAACAGCTTGCGAGGTTGGGTTCCGCTGCAGTTCCGACCACATTAAACTATTTAAGGTGCCCTGTTTTGCTTTCCTGATTTTGTCCCACGTGATTATATACGGCCCCTGTCTTGCGAGAGACTGCTTCTGACCACCAAACTCTAATCTAAGTTGAGCCGGGGAGGTATATTTTGGTAAGGCGAAGATGATTCTGTATGCTGATGTCACAGCCTTGTCCAGAGATACTGCATCTCTTCCTCTTTGTACCTCGCTGTCGTAAGTAATTGCGGGCAAATGTTTGGCTCGTATAACTTGCGCCAAAGGAAGAAGAGATGGGCTGGTGAGTTTGCCGTTTAGTTTTTTTAGCGAGACTGCTATAGCGATGCCTTTTCCTCTGATGCTTTCTTTTTGGATGATAAACTGGCCACTGCTATCAATTTTGACGCCTAGGTACTTATACAGTGTTGTGTCTTCTATACGGGTGTTGTTCCAAAACCAGCTGTGTGGTGTTTTTCCTTTCTTATTGATTGACATTGTTTTGGTCTTTTCCAAGTTTATTGTCAGAAAGTTCTCATCAGAGTATCTTTTGTTGCATCCACAAGATTTTGCATCCCTATTTTTGTATGACTGATTAAAACCAAGTCATCCGCATATAATAGCGTGGGCAATACTTGGCCTCCCAGTTTGGGTGCATGAGAATTACAATTGTTGAGCACCGGAACAAAATCTCCCAAGAACAGGTTGAAAAGCATTGGGGCCAGAACGCATCCTTGTTTGAGGCCTTTGTTTGTTGGAATGCGTCTTGACAAATGGGAGCCGTCGCCCAGCTTTACCTGTACCCATGTTTCGCTGTGTAAGTTAATCAATAGGTCTCGCAAGTGCTTTGGTATTCCCCAGCTCTTCAGTTTTGACCATAGAAGATTCCGATTGATATGGTTGGAAGCTGCCTTGTAGTCTATGAAGCACAAGTGGATTGGCATTTTTGTTGTTTTTAATTTGTCAATTAGCAGACCCATAGCCAGAATGTTTGTTGATGTCCCGACAGATTTAGAAAAACCAGTCTGATTTGCAGGAATGATTAAGTTTTCTGTAGCCCAGGCCTACAATTCCTCCAATAGGATCCCAGCAAAGTACTTTGCTTCGTTATCCATAAGGGCAACCAGCCTATAGTTACATGGTAGCGATTTGTCCCCTGCCTTGAAGATTGGGGAGATAATAGAGCCCTTCCAGGAGGCAGGTAATACATTGAGGTGTTTGATTTCCAAAAACAGTGGCTCGAGGGCTTCAATCCATTCCTTTTCATTTGATTTGTAGAGGATGGGAGGGATTCCGTTCGGACCTGTTGCCCCCTCTCTCCTTCCTTTTTTAATTTGGAGCCCAATTGTCTTTTGTAATTTTGTCGAGCCTGTGCTCGTAATTTGGCCTGTTTGTTTGTGTTGAGAATCGTGCAATGGTATTAGTTCGTTGTCATCGATTTCTGTCGCCAGGGTGTTGATTGTATGTTGTGTGAAGTGACCTTTAAGATGGTTTACCCATGTTTGTTCGGAGATATAAGAAGAGATTCCGTCGTGCCTGGGGTTTATAAAGGAATTGATTGTTTCCAAAATTTTGCCCCGTCATGCTGCTTAGTATCTGAATATAATTTTGCCCACAGATTATCCTCCACTGCTCTATTTTCTTCCCATTTAGTTTTTTTCAGGGATGCCTTTAGTTGTTTCTCGCTGTGTTTTTTGGGAGATGCCTAAGTTGGCGCATGGTCTGAGCAATGCATTTTTTTATGCTTTTTATTTTTAATCTGTGATCATTTGTGAAAGAGTTGAGAGCAAGGGGGTCCCAGACTAGAGAAAAGCAATCAATATAAAGTATACAAATATTTAATAAAAATGGATAAGGACAACAAATCAAAAAAGTACAGTGTTTTTATTTTCGCACTTGTATTACCTTTTTATGGTTACACGATATGTATCAAAAAGAAAGCATTGGTATTTTTCACAAGTCAGTGTGCCTGTGAGAAGTTGGCCTGATATATGATGCTCACTAGTTCTAGTGATCACCTTGTATCATGCCAAGCAACCCTTATGGTGCAGGTTGTAAAGTCAACCTTATAGACAAGCTATCCTAGGGGTAGCATGGACTAAGCAGTCTTAGGCTAAACTCTGTAAAGGCATGTGAAGCAAGCTGTTTTACCATACACAATCCCTTGAATACCAAATGAAAGGACACCACACAGATATATATTGAAAATATATATAGATTTATTACTACAAATATCCCTGATACTCTTTATGAGCACAGAAGCAAATGCGTTAAAACAAAACACAGTTTAAATACACAAAAGTTGCACAATATGGATGAGCCCTAGGGGCCACCTAAACCATATACTAAAATAGTGGTATAAGAACCACTATGGGGAAAGTGAAGAGGCCTAGGGCCTGGGGAATCACTGGAGCTGTTCGGGACTAGCAGTGAAGAAGTCGGGAAAGGCCCGCGGGACTCGGGAGCAGTGCGGAAAGTCCACGCTTTACCAATGCAATGTCAATGGTGCGTAAAAAGTACAAAGTTAGTTAGGAAGGAACCTTCCAAGTGACCTAGAAAGCTGAAACTTGAGACACAGACACTAGAGGTGTGTACCAGTGTGGGAACACCGGCGGAGCTGAGTTACCTCACCCACAGGAAGCGGGTGCATAGGGTCGAAGTAGTGTCGGGTTTCGTCACGCAGGTCGATGGTGCTTGGAGCTGAAGATGCTGCAGGCGGCTCGCTGTGAAGAGTTCCGGTGGATCCAAGGGTGGATCTGAAGAGGTGAAGACCTGAAAGCAGAGGGGACAATGTTCAAAGTCACTAGCCAGTGACTACCGTGGAACCAGAGTGGAACCAGGCGATGTCGGGTGCAAACAGGCGTCGAGGTGTAGCTTCTCTCTGCAGCCACGTGGACACGAGGGGTCGAAGACGTCCAGGAGTCGGTCACGAGCTGTCCCTTGCAGGCTTCTCGCTGTTGGCGGTGTCGGCTACTTGATAGAAGCAAACAGGCCTTGGCTAATGCAAGCCACGCAGGAATCGAAAAAGGCTTGTTACTCGGACCAGCAAGGTCAGAGCAGGGGCTCCTGTTTACAGGAGCAAGGGCAAGTCTGGAGCAACCAGAACCACAGTGAAAGTTGTAGGTTTCGTCGCCAAGATGGCCACTAGCCGCGTGGCAAGTGGACGATTAGGCGCGTCGAGTGGCACGATGCAAAAGGGCCCCACGCAGATCGTGGAGATGCTGGGGGGCTGATCTTCGGTGCAACGGCTGCTCGAGGTTGGGGCTTCTCAAACCCCAAAGCACAGCATCGAGGGTGCCTCTGATGCTGCGCAGTCAGCGTTTCGGGGGTCTTCCAAGATGTCCGGTCCCACGTCTCTCGGTGCCTCCACGGGTCCCTTCTTTGCAGGGACTGTGGATCGGGCTGTGAGAAGTCTGGGAGTTTGGGTCTTGTCAGGCTCTGGGCTCGGGCTCCTGCGGGAGGTGGCGGCAAAGCAGACGTCGAGTTGCTGGTTGGTGCCTGTGTTCACAGGGTGGTCACTCCCTGGCCACAAGGGAGATTCTCTTCCGTCTTCTGTGCAGCAGAATGTCGAAGTCCAGTCTTCTTCTGTATTTCAAGTTGATTCAGGATGATCTGAAGTCTCAGGACACAGCTCCCACTCTTATTCGAATCTGGGGGGCCGGATCACCTACTAGGTCCCTCCTCTGGGTGGGACCAGGAAGGGGGGTGGTTACACCCCCTTTCCTTTGTCCAGTTTCGCGCCAGGACTGGGGCTGGAAAGCCCCAGCACCGGTTTGAACTGGCCTATGCACAGGGACACCTTGTGTGCCCCAGGCATGTCTGATTCTTTTCAGCCCTGTCCTACCCAATACACAAAATCCTGTCTGGAGTGGTGCTAGCACCTCCCCAGGCAGGAAACCCTTTGTCCAAGCTGCCCTCGCTGGAAGGACTCCCAGCAGCAGGAGGTCAGACTTGTGTCTGTGGTGGCAGCATCCATTTTGAGATGCTAAGGCTCTGTTTAACTTTAACCGGGGTTCAGGCTAGGTACATGTCGTGTCCCTCTAGAAGGGTGGAATGCTACCCCCGTCGCCAGAACTGGCGAGGGGGTAGTATTCCAATTCGTATGACACCTTACTCGACATGTTTTGATAAAGCCAAACCTAAGATAGCATTTAACCGCGAGGATTATAATGCACTTAAGAGTATATGGTATGGCAATATCATGGAACAGCTAAAGGACATGGTTCCGAAAGCTGCAGACAGGCTCAGCTCATGCCAGAGCACCATCCCACATATTTCCAAGCACTCTGCCTCCAGGATTGATGAGGCCTTCCATAGGAGTGACTGATAGGAACATATGTGTCCATTTTAGGTTAGGTATAGGCATACTACACCTAAGTAAGGGGTGGTTACACCGACTTACCCCAGCTGAGTGATCAGCCAGTTGTGTCAAATATGGAGGCCAGGCCAGGGGTGGCACAATACATGCTGCAGCCCCTGGTAGGCCTTGGAAGCACCTATGCCCTGGGTACCTGGGTACACTGTTACAGGGGCCAATAAGGTGAACCAGTTCCAATTTCGCTATGCACCTAAAGTACATGGGTTACAATTTAGAGAGAGAACAGCAGGCTGTGGGTCTGATTAGCAGGCCCACAGCCACATTAAGTCATAAACCAGTGAAGCAAAAAGCAAAAAATTGGGGTGACCATAGGATAGCAGACCCTACTCTCCCACACAACCCCCCCCCCCCAAACGCAGGGACATTAGACTAACCTTGACCAGTTGTGTCTTCATGTTCTAAGTGGAAGTACCTGGAGAGACCATCTGCATTACCATGGTCAGTCCCTGGGCGGTGCTCCACTGTAAAGTCCATCCCCTGTAGGGAAATGGACCACCTGAGTAGTTTGGGGTTTTCACCCTTCATCTGATTAAGCCATAAGAGGGGATTATGGTCGGTCTGAATCTTGAAGTGAGTGCCAAACAAGTATGGTCTCAACTTCTTCAGGGCCCACACCACAGCAAAGGCCTCCCTCTCAATGGCTGACCAACGTTTCTCTCTGGGGGTCAGCCTTCTGCTAATGAAAGCAATGGGCTGGTCTTGACCATCTACATTAAGTTGTGAAAGCACAGCTCCCACTCCCAACTCAGAAGCATCTGTTTGGACAATAAACTCTCTGGAGTAGTCAGGACTCTTCAGGATAGGTGCAGAGCACATGGCCTTCTTCAGGTCATCAAATGCCTTTTGACAGTATTCTGTCCACTGAACCTTTTTGGGCATCTTCTTGGATGTCAGATCATTAAGAGGAGTCACAATGGACCCATAGTTCTTAACAAACTTCCTGTAGTACCCAGTCAGGCCCAAGAAAGCTCTGACCTGAGTCTGGGTAGTTGGAGGAGTCCAGTCCTTTATGGTCTGAATCTTACTCTCCAGTGGTTGAACTTGGCCTCCACCCACAAGGTGGCCCAAGTACACAACCTTACTCTGCCCTATCTGGCACTTGGTTGCCTTGATAGTGAGGCCTGCCTTTTGCAGAGCCTCTAGCACTTCCTTCAGGTGGACCAGGTGATCCTCCCAGGTGGAGCTAAAGACAGCAATATCATCCAGATATGCTGCACAAAAGTCATCCAACCCAGTAAGGACTTGATTCACCAACCTTTGGAAGGTGGCAGGTGCATTTTTCAAACCAAAGGGCATCACCACAAACTGGTAATGCCCACTGGGGGTAGAAAATGCTGTCTTGGCCTTAGACTCCTCAGCTAACCTGATTTGCCAGTAGCCAGCTGTCAAGTCAAATGTGCTCAAATACTTGGCAGAAGCCAATTTGTCTATGAGCTCATCTGCTCTTGGAATTGGGTGTGCATCTGTCCTAGTGACAGCATTGAGTCCTCTGTAGTCCACACAGAACCTCATCTCTCTCTTCCCATCTTTGGTGTGAGGTTTGGGGACCAGAACCACTGGGCTAGCCCAGGGGCTCTCTGAAGGCTCAATGACACCTAACTCCAGCATCTTTTGTACCTCAGCCTTGATACAGTCTCTGACATGGTCAGGCTGCCTGTAAATTTTGTTCTTTACAGGAAGACTATCACCAGTGTCCACCACATGGGTACACCAGTTAGTCTGACTGGGTGTCAGGGAGAACATATGTCGAAATGACTGCAAAACCTGTCTACAGTCATGTTGCTGATGTTCAGTGAGGCTGCCATCTAAGGCCACACCATCAACTGAGCCATCCTCAGGGTTCTGAGTCAGCAGGTCTGGGAGAGGGTCACTCTCTTCCTCCTGCCCCTCATCTGTAGCCATGAGCAAGCCCATGTCTGCCCTGTCAACATATGCTTTCAGCCTGTTAACATGGAGCACCCTGTAAGGGCTCCTGGGAGTTCCAAGGTCCACCAAGTAGGTAACCTCTCCCTTTTTCTCCATGATTGTATGGGGTCCAGACCATCTGTCTTGGAGTGCTGCTGGGGCCACTGGCTCCAACACCCATACCTTCTGTCCAGGCTGGTACTCAGTCAGGACAGCCTTTTGGTCATGCCAGGCTTTCTGTAAGGCCTGGCTAGCCTCAAGGTTTTTGGAGGCCTTCTCCATATACTCAGCCATCCTGGAGCGGAGACCAAGTACATAGTCCACTATGTCTTGCTTGGGCTTTTTGAGAGGTAACTCCCATCCTTCCCTCACCAGACATAGGGGTCCTCTTACAGCATGTCCAAACAACAATTCAAAGGGGCTGAAGCCAACTCCTTTTTGTGGGACCTCTCTGTAAGCAAACAGAAAGCAGGGCAGAAGGATATCCCATCTTCGCCTGAGCTTCTCAGGTAATCCTTTGATCATGCCCTTCAGGGTCTTGTTGAATCTCTCAACAAGCCCATTGCATTGTGGATGATAGGGAGTGGTGAACTTATAGTTAACACCACACTCCTTCCACATAGCTGTCAAGTAACCTGACATGAAGTTTGCACCTCTATCAGATACTACCTCCTTAGGAAACCCCACTCTGGAGAAAACTCCAAGTAAGGCCCTGGCCACAACAGGAGCTGTTGTGGTCCTAAGTGGAATTGCCTCTGGGTACCTGGTGGCATGGTCCACCACCACCAGTATGAATCTGTGCCCAGATGCTGTAGGGGGATCCATTGGACCAACAATGTCAATCCCCACTCTTTCAAAGGGCACCCCCACCACAGGTAGTGGTATTAGGGGGGCCTTTGTGGTACCACCTGCTTTGCCACTTGCTTGGCAGGTTACACAGGAGCGACAAAACTCCTTTGTATCTTCTGACATGTGAGGCCAGTGAAAGTGACAGACAAGTCTGTCCCATGTTTTGTTCTGGCCTAGGTGTCCTGCTAAGGGAATATCGTGTGCCAAGGTAAGAAGGAAGCCCCTAAATTGCAGAGGTATGACCAACCTCCTGGTTGTACCAGGCTTGGGGTCTCTACCCTCTGAATAAAGGAGCCCATCATCCCAATAAACCTTATGGGTACCTTGAGCATTCCCAGCAGCCTCAGCAGCAGCCTGCTGTCTGAGGGGTTCAAGAGAAGGACAGGATAACTGAGCCTGCCCCAAGTCTGCCCTAGAAGGTTCCCCTGTCCCCAGAAACTCAACCTGATCAGGTTCAAGTTCTATAGGGACAGTTCCTTCAGGGGTCTCAGAATCATCTTCATGTGAAGGCTGATCCTCACTTGTAGGCATTTGGGAAGGCACAGCCTTTGCCCTCCTGTTCCTTGTCTTGGGAGGTACTTGGTCCATTGTTCCAGGATCCAAGACCTGAGGTTCAGAGAGGCACTTTTTGGCCTGTGACCTGGTCACAGCAAGGACATGTGATGATATCCCTAACATCTCTGCATGAGTCCTGTACTCAACTTCTGACCATAGAGAGCTCTCCAGGTCATTGCCCAACAAACATTCTACTGGGAGATCAGCACTAACCACAACCCTTTTTAGGCCAGTTACCCCTCCCCAGGAAAAGTTAACAATTGCCACACTATGTGTAGTAGTGACATTGCTGGCATTGGTCACCAGGTAATTATCACCTGATATGTACTGTCCAGGGTCCACAAAGCTAGGCGTCACCATAGTGACACTGGCACATGTGTCCCTGTATGCTTGAGCCACTTTTTCATTAATTAAAGGTGTCTGTCTGTACTTGCCCAAATTATTGAGACTGACAGTAGGGGAGAAATCAATCTCCCCATCACAGATCAGAACAGCCTGTGTGGGGACTCTGACTAGGTCAGAATCTCCATCAGTTCCCAAGGTGATACCCACTACCCCCTTAGTCTGTGGTCCAACACTGCCAACTGTACTAGTGGGTGCAGGTGCCTTAGGGGCTGCAGTGTTGGTGGCTCCACCCTTTTTACAATCACTTGTCCAGTGAGTGGTGTTTTTTGCAAAAGCTACACCAGGGTTTTCTTTGACCTTCTTTCTTCTTCTTCTTGGAAGGTTGGGACCCACCCTCAGTATTAGTTTGGGGCCCTGTTGAAGACTTCTGGTCTTTAGCTTTCTGCTCCCCACCCTTCTGGTCTGTTTTCTTTTGGTCACCACCCTGGTTCTGGTTCTGGTTCTTTTGCTTAACTCTGGTTCTGACCCATTTGTCTGCCCTCTTTCCCAATTCTTGGGGAGAGGTTAGATCTGAGTCAACCAAATGTTGATGCAACTGCTGGTTCTGACAGTTATTTAAAATCTGTTCTCTCATAAGCAAATTGTACAATCCTTCATAGTCTGTAACCTTACTTCCCAGCAACCAGCCCTCCAGAGCCTTAGTGGCACATTCAACAAATTCAGACCAGTCCTGAGTCTGTGTCTTCTGGGTATCTCTGAACATTAACCTGTACTGTTCAGTGGTTAAGCCTAACCCATCAATCAGAGCACTCTTCAGGACCAGGTAGTTTCTAGACTCCCCATCACTAACTGTGAGGAGTCTGTCTCGGCCTCTACCTTCAAAGGAGAGCCACAAGATTGCTGCCCACTGCTCCTGAGGAACCTGCTGTACTTTGCAAGCTCTCTCAAGTGCAGTCATCCACTTGTGGATATCATCCCCAGCTTTGTAGGGGGGCACAATCTTACTCAGGTTTCTATTGTCATAGGACCTGTCTTTATCCTTAGGGATAGTGCTGCCACCAGTGGAATCTGATCCACTCTCTCTAGGCTGCCTTCCTCTAGCAAGTTTCTCTTTGGCCAGGGCAACTTCTAATTCTTGTCTCTGGATCCTAAGTTCAGCCTCTCTCATTTTGGCCTCATGTTCCCTTCTCTGAGGGCTAGTCAACTCCCTTCTGGAGTTGCCATGAGAACCTCTAGAAACATGGGAAGTATTGGATTCACCTGAGTTATTCCTCCTCCTCCTATGCTCCTGGTTAAGTCCATTTGGGGGTCTGAATGGGTTGGACCCACCTTCAGTCCCAAATAAGCTTAAGTTAGCCTGGTTAAGCCTGCTGACTAACACCTGGCTAGTCCCATCATCAGAATCACTTTCCTCCTCCTCCTCCTCCTCCTCTTCTTCTTCCTCAGGCTGAGTATTCCCAGGGGTCTGGTTTTCCTCATCTATCTGGACGACAGGGGCAGGGGCATCAGAGTTATCATCTTCAGTGGGGGATCCTCCATCTCCAGTCCCTGAGGGGCCTGGTTTGGAGTCCCTTAGAGCTTCAGACTGGTCTAAAAGCTCTCTGAGGTGTCCTGCTGTAGGAGAAGGACCTGTTTTGATTCCTCTCATGGAACACAGTTGCCTCAGTTCCTTAAATGGAAAGGTAGCAAATTTGGATGGTGCCCTTGGAGGGTCACTCTCAACAGAGGTGGTTCCATTGGATCCCTCTGTTCCAGACATTGCTCTAGTGTGGTGGATGTGTTGCAATCTACCTACACTGGTGTTTTCTTACAAAACCTATCTAGTAGTTGTAGTCAGGGTGTGCTACTCCCTATCCTCTACAACAACTAAGTTCAGTAGAACTTAAGTATATCTAGTCTTGTTTTAGTGTACCTATCAGGTACCTGTATGATCTTTCAAATGATATTTTCAAAGATTGTAATGGTAAAACAACAGCAAGCTCAAATCCCAATCCGCTGCTCACCAATGTGAGAAGTTGGCCTGATATATGATGCTCACTAGTTCTAGTGATCACCTTGTATCATGCCAAGCAACCCTTATGGTGCAGGTTGTAAAGTCAACCTTATAGACAAGCTATCCTAGGGGTAGCATGGACTAAGCAGTCTTAGGCTAAACTCTGTAAAGGCATGTGAAGCAAGCTGTTTTACCATACACAATCCCTTGAATACCAAATGAAAGGACACCACACAGATATATATTGAAAATATATATAGATTTATTACTACAAATATCCCTGATACTCTTTATGAGCACAGAAGCAAATGCGTTAAAACAAAACACAGTTTAAATACACAAAAGTTGCACAATATGGATGAGCCCTAGGGGCCACCTAAACCATATACTAAAATAGTGGTATAAGAACCACTATGGGGAAAGTGAAGAGGCCTAGGGCCTGGGGAATCGCTGGAGCTGTTCGGGACTAGCAGTGAAGAAGTCGGGAAAGGCCCGCGGGACTCGGGAGCAGTGCGGAAAGTGCACGCTTTACCAATGCAATGTCAATGGTGCGTAAAAAGTACAAAGTTAGTTAGGAAGGAACCTTCCGAGTGACCTAGAAAGCTGAAACTTGAGACACAGACACTAGAGGTGTGTACCAGTGTGGGAACACCGGCGGAGCTGAGTTATCTCACCCACAGGAAGCAGGTGCATAGGGTCGAAGTAGTGTCGGGTTTCGTCACGCAGGTCGATGGTGCTTGGAGCTGAAGATGCTGCAGGCGGCTCGCTGTGAAGAGTTCCGGTGGATCCAAGGGTGGATCTGAAGAGGTGAAGACCTGAAAGCAGAGGGGACAATGTTCAAAGTCACTAGCCAGTGACTACCGTGGAACCAGAGTGGAACCAGGCGATGTCGGGTGCAAACAGGCGTCGAGGTGTAGCTTCTCTCTGCAGCCACGTGGACACGAGGGGTCGAAGACATCCAGGAGTCGGTCACGAGCTGTCCCACGCAGGCTTCTCGCTGTTGGCGGTGTCGGCGACTTGATAGAAGCAAACAGGCCTTGGCTAATGCAAGCCACGCAGGAATCGAAAAAGGCTTGTTACTCGGACCAGAAAGGTCAGAGCAGGGACTCCTTTTTACAGGAGCAAGGGCAAGTCTGGAGCAACCAGACCCGCAGTGAAAGTTGTAGGTTTAGTCGCCAAGATGGCCACTAGCTGCGTGGCAAGTGGACGGTTAGGCGCGTCGAGTGGCACGATGCAAAACAGCCCCACGCAGATCGTGGAGATGCTGGGGGGCTGATCTTTAGTGCAAGGGCTGCTCGAGGTTGGGGCTTCTCAAACCCCAAAGCACAGCATCGAGGGTGCCTCTGATGCTGCGCAGTCAGCGTTTCAGGGGTCTTCCAAGATGTCCGGTCCCACGTCTCTCGGTGCCTCCACGGGTCCCTTCTTTGCAGGGACTGTGGATCGGGCTGGGAGAAGTCTGGGAGTCTGGGTCTTGTCAGGCTCTGGGCTCGGGCTCCGGCGGGAGGCGGCGGCAAAGCAGACGTCGAGTTGCTGGTTGGTGCCTGTGTTCACAGGGTGGTCACTCCTTGGCCACAAGGGAGATTCTCTTCCGTCTTCTGTGCAGCAGAATGTCGAAGTCCAGTCTTCTTCTGTATTTCAAGTTGATTCAGGATGATCTGAAGTCTCAGGACACAGCTCCCACTCTTATTCGAATCTGGGGGGCCGGATCACCTACTAGGTCCCTCCTCTGGGTGGGACCAGGAAGGGGGGTGGTTACACCCCCTTTCCTTTGTCCAGTTTCGCGCCAGGACTGGGGCTGGAAAGCCCCAGCACCGGTTTGAACTGGCCTATGCACAGGGACACCTTGTGTGCCCCAGGCATGTCTGATTCTTTTCAGCCCTGTCCTACCCAATACACAAAATCCTGTCTGGAGTGGTGCTAGCACCTCACCAGGCAGGAAACCCTTTGTCCAAGCTGCCCTCGCTGGAAGGACTCCCAGCAGCAGGAGGTCAGACTTGTGTCTGTGGTGGCAGCATCCATTTTGAGATGCTAAGGCTCTGTTTAACTTTAACCGGAGTTCAGGCTAGGTACATGTCGTGTCCCTCTAGAAGGGTGGAATGCTACCCCCGTCGCCAGAACTGGCGAGGGGGTAGTATTCCAATTCGTATGACACCTTACTCGACATGTTTTGATAAAGCCAAACCTAAGATAGCATTTAACCGCGAGGATTATAATGCACTTAAGAGTATATGGTATGGCAATATCATGGAACAGCTAAAGGACATGGTTCCGAAAGCTGCAGACAGGCTCAGCTCATGCCAGAGCACCATCTCACATATTTCCAAGCACTCTGCCTCCAGGATTGATGAGGCCTTCCATAGGAGTGACTGATAGGAACATATGTGTCCATTTTAGGTTAGGTATAGGCATACTACACCTAAGTAAGGGGTGGTTACACCGACTTACCCCAGCTGAGTGATCAGCCAGTTGTGTTAAATATGGAGGTCAGGCTAGGGGTGGCACAATACATGCTGCAGCCCCTGGTAGGCCTTGGAAGCACCTATGCCCTGGGTACCTGGGTACACTGTTACAGGGGCCAATAAGGTGAACCAGTTCCAATTTCGTTATGCACCTAAAGTACATGGGTTACAATTTAGAGAGAGAACAGCAGGCTGTGGGTCTGATTAGCAGGCCCACAGCCACATTAAGTCATAAACCAGTGAAGCAAAAAGCAAAAATTTGGGGTGACCATAGGATAGCAGACCCTACTCTCCTACAGTGCCCATATAGGAAAAAAGGGAGGGGAGTGCAGGGTAAGGATCAATTATCCTACAAACCCTTGGGTCAAAATGTAGACCGCTACTTACTTTATCAACTCCTACCATCAGCATGATATATACAGCAGTTTAGGAGTTTGATTGTAAAATACAATGTTTTGACTTTTGCATAACATGGGTGGCCCCTCCTTGATGGGGACCATCTAACAGTACCAGAACATATACATGAATTCAAATGTATGTTGTTTATGTCACAAATCAATGAATAGTGAATCACAACTATCTCTTACTTTACCCTGCACTCCCCTCCCTTTTTTCCTATATGGGCACACTGACTTGTGAAAAATACCAATGCTTTCTTTTTGATACATATCGTGTAACCATAAAAAGGTAATACAAGTGCGGTGAAAATAAAAACACTGTACTTTTTTGATTTGTTGTCCTTATCCAATTTTATTAAATATTTGTATACTTTATATTGATTGCTTTTCTCCAGTCTGGGACCCGCTTGCTCTCAACGATTACTCACCCAGGTCCCTTTGACTATATGGGTACAACCCAGTTATCTGTAACATTTGTGAAAGAGGTCATATTACTATTCTTCAGTGCATATTGAAATAATGGGGTTGTATTGTAACGTGCCATGGTGGTTGTAAAGCTCTCCCATTTTTCCACCTCACTTGCTCCAGTTCTCCCGTCGAAATGTCGCTTTGCCATTTCTTGAAGGTCTCCATCCATGACTGCCGAATACTTGATCCTTTTATAGTTGATAGTGTAAATTAGATCATTCGGTACCAGCGATTGCTCGAAAGTTTGTTGATGTTAAGTGTGATTTCCTGGGGACAGTGATCACTGTCAGCTTTTTCCCCTATTTGGAATGAGTCAATATGAGGAAATAAGGATAGTGATATAAAAGTGTAATCCAATATTTTGCTAGTTGTGTGAAATGTACACACTGGTGGAATATCTCCCATAAATCTCCCATTTAGTCCTCTAAGATTGTAGCACTCTAGGTTCTCTAATACCTCCTCTCCTAACTTTGAATATTTGGAAGTTTGTGGAGCCTCTTGATCTGGTATTTTCCAGGCTATGTTATGGTGATGATTCTCATCGCTTGTTGAGCTTCCCATCAGATTAAGATCAAAGTCCCCAGTGATCATAACGTCCGTTGTCGCAGTATCGTTTATAATTTCCTTTAGGCTTTTACATAGGTCTTTCACGACTTTTCCTTTCCTTTTTGGGTGTATGTAGACGTTAATAAGTGTGAGGTTTGTGCCCTTATTGCCTAATTTGGCGGTTGATAAATTTATTATATTTAGGTCAGGAGTATTAGATCCTAATTCCTTGATATCATAGACACTTTCAGTTGAGACGTAGTTTACTAGGCCCCCTTGTAGGTGGCCATATTTTGCTGTTCTCGCCGCACTGGTGAAGAATCATAGAAATCCATGCAGGTGCGGAGGCTCTAGTTGCCATGTTTCTTGCAGGGATATAATGTCGAAGGAACGTAGATAGCTAACAAATTCTGAATCAGATAATTTAGAGGCAAACCCGTTGATGTTCCATGAGCATATTTTCAGTTGGTTTCGCCTGCTTAGTTTCGGGAGATTTTCCGTTGGTCAGTTTAAATGATTGTTTATTATTCTCAAAATCCATTTTAGGTCGTGAGAACCTAGTGGTGCTCCCTCAGAGGTGCAGCCCCTGACATTAAGATCTTCCACGCTTCTTACTTCTTCTGCCCCTTTGGCCCCTCTAAGTACTGTTGATCCAGTCCTATTAGTGGAGTTCTGTTTCCCATCTTGTGCTGCTGGAATTAATAGATCCGGGTATTTTGGCTTTACGTATGGGGCAATTGTTATTCCCCAGTTTTTAAAGGTTGTAGTTTCTGCCAGTATGTTTTGTGCGACTAAAGATGTTGCCCATGTTGCTTTTGTTTTCTCAGCCTTTATTCCAGCTTCTGTTATAAATTCAATAGAGTTGTCACACCTGTTAGGGATGGAATGTAAGCTAATAGCTGTAAAATGTTGCCTCTATTTAGTATGTCGTGCTTTCCTTTTGAGGTGTAATCCGGTTTGAACCATAAAATGTTTGTTGCATCTAATATTTTATCCGTGCTGCTATTTTTTGTTGTTGTCATCTTTTCGTCCTTGTGCAAATTCATGTCCTTGCGATATTCTCACTAGTGCTAGATCTGGACTGGTTGTTTCGTCCTCCCACCCTCCATGACGCTCAGTTTGAGCTCCTATGGTTGGCTTTGGTTTCTTGCCTCCCTGGTCGCGGAATACCGATTCGATTCCTGATCCCCTTACATGTGTCTTAGTGCCATTTCTTGGGATTGCGCTTGAGTCGATAGATTTTGGTGTTTGTCTGCTAGGTACCAAGCCGTTATCGTATGATTCTGTAGATTCCCCATTCATTGTTTCCTGCTGTGATTTCTGTGCGTATTTTTTCCTTTGCTTTGTTCCAATTGGTTCTGTAGAGATCATTGCAGTGACAGTGGTTGATAAGTCCGAGAAGTTCTGCTTTACTAACTGATTCTGGGCTGGCTCTTTCATTTTATCGTCCTTCACTGTTGGCGGTGATGATCTATTAGTCTCTCTTTGATGCAAAGCATTTATTTTTACAATTTTATTTGTTTTTTTTTCGGTCTCCCCTTCTTCCTTTTTACTAGTGTTGTCCAAGAGATTGGGTTCACATTCGTCTGGTTGGGACGTCGATCCGAAGAGGTGCCTGAAGCCCTCTCTAGCCACGTTTTACTTTTGATTTCTGCCTTTGCGTTTTTTCGCCCGCCTTTGCTTTGCGTTGAGTTGCTTCTCAGCCTTATCTTCCATTGAATCTACAGATCGTTGATCTTCTGATGTTGTTTTATCTTTAGCTTCTTCATTTTGATTTTTAAAAATCTGTGTGTCCATCGCCCCCTGCCACCCATTTTTCTTAATAATTATTGTTCCTGTACTTTTTGTTTTGTCAGTGGACATTGCAGTACAGCTATCAAGGGAATGCTTAACCACTTCTACGTCTGCTTGTCTGTTGCACAAATAGCTGTCATTTCCTTGCAAGGGCTTTTGTGCATAGATCGCTCAGCATTGATGGTAGTGTGGCCAGTTTATCAATAATGGGGCCACATCCACAACCCTTGTTCTTATTTTGGGCTTGGTCCTGTTTTTTTTGTAGCAGTGTATTTAGTGAGCCCAGCTTCCCGTCGATAGTTACCACAAAAACAGCCAGAGTATCTAAAAGGGTCAGCTGGACATCCATCTTATCAGATTGATAGTGGAGTGCTTCTACCAGTAGTTGCATTGTTTTTAGCAAGCTGGGCCATGCCGTGCCCTGGCTAGCATTTTTTGATGAGTCTTCAGCACGGGACGGGGTTGTCGTTTCCTTTTGATCTTCCTTTGTTTTTCCTCCATCCAATAGGTCTTGTGCGAAATCAGTTGTGTTGCCTTGATTTTTGGTATTAAGCCCATTCCTACTTGTATCTTGGCTATAGGCTGCCATAAGGCCTTTCCATTCTTCTGTTCGAAGGTATGAGGAGATCTCTATGTCATCTGTCTCTTCGACTGTGTTTTTTACTGTGAACCCATCCGTAGCTCTTTCCTCCCCTTCGGTTGACTCAGATTGGTGGTTCATTATTTGTTAATGTAGTAGGCCGTGACATTTTAAAACCCATGTCTTCCTGTGCCTCACCCAACCTTATTTGGCTGTGGTCAGTTCTCTTGAGCAGTGATTTTACCCCCGGGCTTATTTGACTGTTGTTTATTGATGTATTAATTATGGCACAGTTGCCAGTTTTGTCTTTGCTATTTATGGGTCTACTGTCGCCATTCGAATCATAGCCAGTTTCTTGTATGTCACAATTTTTTCCTATGGCGTCATTGAGCATCTTGTCATTTTCTTCATGTCTATGTACTTGGACTGACTCTGTATTTCCGATTAATTTTCTACCTGTAGTTTCACCGCTTATCCGTGTTTTGCTATATTGAGGTGTTGATGTTATTTGTAAAGAAATAGTAGCTACTGTGCTGTCATTGCTTTTTATGTCAGGACTTTTCCTTTCCAGAGTTAGTTTTGGGTCTTCGGTAGCTAGCGATGATTGATTTGGTTGTAAAGGCTGAAGAGGTGATTGTAGACCTGGGACATCTGTTTTGTTTGAAAGTAGGGTGTCCCCTGCATTTTTTAAGAAGCAAAATTTTGTAAAGATTTTTGGTTGGTAAGAAAACTGCCTTTTTATTGTATTTTTGCTTGTCTCCAAAATTTGTGATTGGCCATTCTTTCCTGTCCCAGAGGTGTTTCCAACTTCTGATATTTCTATAAGAGAGCAATTTTTCTTGGTTAACAAAACTATTTCTGATGGGGGGTCAGTATTTTCCTCATCCAGCGTCATGGTTTTCCGCTTTCGTTTTTTTGTCTCTTTTTTTAGTGTTGAACTGCCCCGAACGCGTCCTGAACTCATAATGCCGTAAGCTTGATTTTTATGATTTCCACACACAACTTGCCTTAATAATTTTGCTTAGGGTTTAAGTGCTTAGGGTTTGAGTGCGAGATCTAGGAGCTGGGAGCTAGAGCCTGCGACCCGTACCACACTGGGTTGCTCTACAGCTCCAGTTGAGCCCAAAGTCACGAATTAACTTAGCGGCCCGCGGTACCCCCACGCAAACAAAGCAAAGTCAAATACAGAGAGCTCGGTGTTCCTCCCCTGCTAGCCCGACTAGCCTTACCCTGCACAAGAAATGGACTTCTGAGCACAAAAAGCAGAACTGGTTCCCTCAGTAGTATAGAGCAGTATAGTATAGAGCAGCTTTTTTTAGGTCCCAGGGCTGAGCGAGGGTGACGATTCCAACGTATCTGTGTACCTGCAACTCACTGCACAGCACTGCACTTCTTTCTGCACAGCTGCTGTAGCAAAAGTCTTTTCCTCTTGGCCCTTATCTTGGAGGCGTGCAGAAGAAGAAGTGCCCACCCTTCTCCTCACCTCTGCCACCTCTGGCTCCTCAGCGCCGCTGCCCCTCGCTCCTCGCTGCCCTGACTTCAAGCCTGTCTGCTCATCTCCCCATGGGCCTGGGCGAGCCGCACTCCCACTGAACCCGTCGGCCGCCAACCCGCAGCAGCACAGGAAAATCAGAAATGCGGTGGTGGCGGGGGCGGTCGGCCGAGCAGCAGCCGTAAGCCGTCTGGAGTGGAGGAAACAGCCGTCAGCGTCAAGCCGTGGCTATGGCTGTGGCGGGAGTGAGCAGGAATAAGCAGCAGAAAAGCAGGGATGACAGTGCAGGACACCACGGACTAGGACCAAGGTGCCCAAAATGACCCTGGGAGAGGACTAATAGCCTTCGATAGCCTCTGTCCGACCCGACCCAACCCGACCCGGCACAGCTTCCAGCCTCCTCGCAGCCTCTGGGCGTCCTCGCGTCCTCGCAGCTGCTGCTTGTCTCGTGACTCCTCCCACGCTCTCGCAATCCAAGGAAACTGTGCTTACTGCTTTAAACTTGCTTTGATTATGTACTATGGAGTGCTGAACCTATTGCTTTGGTATTGGTGGTGTTAATGGTATTGGTGGTGGTGGTAATGGTTGTGGTATTGGTGGTGGTAGTAGTGGTCGTATTGGTGGTGGTGGTAGTGGTGGTATTGGTGGTGGTGGTATTGGTGGTGGTGATATTGGTGGTGATGGTATTGGTGGTGGTGGTTTTAGTTGTGGTATTAGTGGTGTTGGTATTGCTGGTGGAAGAAGTATTGGTGGTGGTATTGATGGTGGGGGTGGTACTGGTGATGGCATTGGCATATGTGGTAGTGGTGGTATTGTTATATGTGGTGGTGGTATTGGTGGTGATATTGGTATTAGTGGTGATGGTATTGGTGGTGATATTGGTATTGGTGGTGATGGTATTGGTGGTGGTATTGGTGGTGGTGATATTGGTGGTGGTATTGGCATATGTTGTGGTGGTATTGGTGGTGGTATTGGTGGTGGTATTGGTATTGGTGGTGGTGGTGATACTGTTGGTGGTAGTAGTGGTGGTAGTGGTGATATTGGTCTTGCTCGTATTGGTGGTGGTGATATGGGCGGTGGTGGTATTGGTGGTGGTGGTTGTGGTATTGGTATTGGTGGTGGTTGTATTGGTTGGGGTGGTATTGATGGTTGTGGTATTCGTGGTATTGGTGTTGGTGTGGTGGTGGTATTGGTGGTGGTGGCGGCATTGGTGGTATTGGTGATGGTGGTATTGGTGGTGGTGGTGATACTGTTGTTGGTAGTAGTGGTGGTAGTAGTGGTGGTAGTGGTGGTATTGGTGTTGGTCGTATTGGTGGTGGTATTGGTGGTGGTGATATGGGCGGTGGTGGTATTGTTGGTGGTGATATTAGTGGTAGTGGTGGTGGTGGTAGTATTGATGGTGGTTGTATTGGTGGTGGTGGTATTGGTGGTTGTGGTATTGGTGGTATTGGTGTAGTGGTGGTATTGGTGGTGGTGGTATTGGTGATGGTGGTATTGGTGGTGGTGGTGGTATTGGTGGTGGTGGTGTTATTGTTATTGGTTCTATTGGTGGTGGTATTGGTGGTATTGGTGGTGGTGGTGATACTGGTGGTGGTAGTAGTGGTGGTATTGGTAGTAATGGTGGTAGTGGTGTTGGTCGTATTGGTGGTGGTGGTGGTATTGGTGGTGGTGATATGGACGGTGGTGGTATTGGTGGTTGTATTGTAGCAGGGCTCCTGTTCTCCTACAGAATTGTGCATAGAGACTTGGAACCTCAGTGAATTAGGGTGTGCCAAAACTCACCTTAGTACCCAAAATCCCCTACCAGGCTAGCTACAGTGTCTCATTGGTCATTACAAAAACCCAATACTTAGACAAACCAGAACATGAACTTAGAATACCTCAGGTTACGTGGAACACATGAACACTCTTTCGTTATACAATCATTTCAATTCAGAACAAGGAGTAAATGAGGACGCGTGCATATTTGAAATATTTATTTACTAATGCAGTGTTCTCAAACGCAGTATCTTAGATAATACAAGCAAACATATTATAGGAAGCAAAGTAATCAGCATAGTTACTAGTCCATAGAATGCAAAAGGTGACAACATGCTAAAATGCAGAAGTGAATAGGGTTAAACAACACCTAATTCTCACCCTCCCTATCTAGTATATTATATTATATCTAAGAAGGTCTCATTGGGTTTTAGCAGGGCGGCCCCATACCTCAAGATCCTAGTGGTAAGGGATCACATCATCTTCCACCAGCTCTCTGCCTGCGAAGCACCATCAAGTGTGTTTGTGTGCTCTGTGTGAAGCAATATAAAACGTGCCTGAAGCCAGAATTTGGCTGCCGCTGCATGTATGTTATGTCTAGGAAGGTGCGAAGATCAGACCTCACAACAACCACTGTGTCGAGTTATCCTTGAAGGCTTCAGCACTCACTGTACCGACACAGCTCACTAAGCAAAGCTGATATCAGAGTAATAACATATTATTCTCGTATGAATCAAAACGCTCTACTAGGCTCACAGCTAAAACAACAGTTATGTGTCGTGTGCAGAAGCAGCAGAAAGGTAAAATGGCGTTTAAACTTCTAATAAGCTCATGCTAACTTAACACAGCATATAGGCAAAGCGTATCTATATGACATCCCCCCATGATCCGAGCACGGATAAGGTAAGATAAGAAAACACAAGGGCCTCATTTATGAAAGCAGAGTTCAAGAATGATCAGTCAATTCAAATTCGGGACAGTGAGAAAAAATGTTTTCGTCAGCCAAATTTTTTTTTTCCATCATGACAAATTAGTGTTCACTTTTACTCAAGTTAATAGGTCAGGGAATTAAAAAGTTTTTCATAATTTCCCAAAAAATATAACGAAAAACGTAATGTTTTCAAAGGCCTTGAATGTCCTCAGGCCAGGACTGAATATGCAAAATAAGCTGCAACAGCCTCCAACAGGAAGTCGCTGTTATCATCCGAAAACAATTCAGCCATCCAATTTAATAACGGGAAAGAACATACATGTTCTTCAAGTACCGGAGCCTCTAGCACCATCAGACAACTCGGCGGGTTCTCAATGAAGCCGTGTGCCAAGAAATCTTGCGCCGCTGCGAATATATTCCAACGACCCATTACTCCATGCATCGCTGCCAAGGCCATAATCCTTTCGTCAGAACAAAGCAACTCATGAGCAACTAAGGGACTCATCAACTGATTTAAATCCACGTCAGGAGAAACCATCTTGCAGAGACACAAATCCAGGGCCCAATCGAAATCGCAGCTCAGGCAATGATATACAGGCTGGACACAGGTAAAATAGGAAGATCGAAACGATAATCCATACGCTGAGCTTAAGGTTGCGAGCGTCAGCGTGCCATAGTATTCAAGCATTCTGTTGCGAAACAGCGCCAGTCACGACTGCTCGTCTTGAACCACAGGACGGGCATCCATTTTTAATAAAACAAAACAGCACCAGAACGCCTGCAGCCAGTGCCAGAATAACGGGGAATCCACCAAATAGGCTGGAAAAGATTAAATGGAAGAAAGCCGGAATGACTCCAAATATATTTTCAAATGAAGTCACAAGACCGCTGCTAACTATTTTTAAAAAATGTGCGAGGCCCGAAGTGGAGGACGCGTTAAAGATTGTATGAATCAGTTCACTGAAATGCAATGGGAGGTCAGTATTCAATAAAGCCTGCACCTCTGTGCGGGTGTTGGCTACGTGAAGGACAAATGTTTCACGAGCTGAAGTCAGGGCAACTTCTTTTTGTGACAATAGGGCTCTTATTCTACTCATTCCATTGAACTCTGCCTTCAAGGTTGGAATCCTCAGCCAGATGGAACCATCCGAGTTCCCATGCGGGGGTGGATACAAAACATTTTTACCGCAAACCACACGTTCACTGACTGTAACCACATAAGCGATGCCTTTTATTAACCCACAACAATCTTCATTATTTAAAAGTAAATAGCTGCCGTTTGCCAGTAACGTGACTGTGGGGACAATTGCGGGAACGGGAGTACCTTTCAAAACACAGGCTAAATTAGGCTGTTCTTGGTTGCAAGAGCCGTGTAATTGGATATGTCTACACATTAATAAGTGATCTGGTGTTTCTGTGCTCTCTTCACCTTTTAGATAAACTTCCTTTCCTTCTCTAAGGCATCTGTATGTAAAAGGAAGCGACCAGGCTTTATGGAGATATGAACTACCCAGGGGCTCGTATCGACCAATGGCAAAATATTGCATACAATTTGTAAATTTAAATAAAGCAAACGGTAACGTAATTAACCTGTGGATAAGCCACGTTGCAGTAGTGGCCTCTGCCACAGAGAATGGTAAAGACTCTAATCTTTCAATGTGTAACATGGAAAAAGATGCATCTCTCATTGAAAGCAAACGCTGCTTGTCAGTCAAATTAAAAGGAGCAAAGAGAGAGGAGACATTCATGTAATTCCGAGGCACTTTTCCGGCCTTAAGTGTCTGCAGGGTCCATGCAAACTGCATAATGGAACGCAATTGATTTTGACCATGGAATAACACAGACACCTCATCTTGCACAATTTCAACAACAGATGACACAATATTATCCAACGTATAAATGCGGGAAGAAAGCGTGTTAATGCTATTATCTACAACTGCAAGCACTTTTTCTAGGTTAGCTGGATCAATAGCTCTAAGGCGTGTAGCCGCCTCAATCTGTGATGTTTTCCAGAGTTCATTATAAATCGCATATATCCATCTTTTTGATCTACCACTAGCCGGGCCTTTTATGAAATCATTTAATTCAACATCATCAGTCAGCTTAGATAGATGCAGTTTAACTGATGCCAAGGTAGAATGTTTGAGCCAATTCTGACATAATTTGCCTACTGAATAAGTGGTGACAAAATGGTCAGTCTCAAAACGGGGATCGGTCCTGATTTGTGTAAATCCATCAGCGAAACCCAGAAAACGACGTTGGCATGAATCAGCACTTCTGTGCCACATCAGCCAACCTTTTGGATCCAAACTGGATATGTTAAAGGACGAATTTTGCAATAGAGCTTGCAATTCCCTAACGGAAAATTGTGTAATATTACTCCAACCAGAATATTCTTCTAAATCAGGGACGGAAGGAGTATTTAACCACTTGGATGCTAAGGTGTTTTATGGCTTCGCATGTAATTTCCATTGAAATCAATGGAAACTCCATGACGAGTTACCCTTGTCATTAGCACTGAAGGGGTTAATCTTTTAGAAGTAGCCAATCCAAAGCATGTTGTCTGAGAAATGGTAGAAGTCAGAAACAACATATGATTTGGGATGAGACATGCACGGTACAAAGCCTCAGTGCATTGTACCTGCCAACTTTTAGAACCCCAAACAGATTTAAGGTCAACAGTTTCCTTCCACAACTCGTAGCCTCCAACAGCTAGCTGGTCTAGAAAGGACTTCGAGTACAATAACTTAGTATCGGTAAGTCTAAACTTGGCCATAGACTTCTCTGTCATTTTAAAATAAAATGAAGCGGGATTGGACTGATTGAAGTCATTAAAATAAGTGTGCTTTTTCAAAAAAGTATTTGAACTGCCTTGTATAGGCGCTGGGCAATGCTCCCACTGTGTATAATTTACAGTACTTATTCTGGAAATAGTTTTATGTAAGTAGTGATTGCCAAAATGTTGGAAGCAAAATAAATCACCATAATTAGCAGATTCTAAGTACAAATCTTCAGCATCAAAGGCAGCATAATATTTCAAATCAGAAAACAATGCCTCTACGGCCTGAACATCCCAATCATCAGAACGTATGTTTTGTTTCACCACATCCCGCATGTTTACTCTGAGCACATTAGGGACATTAACAACCTCAGTAGGGCCATGGATTTGAAATTTAACAGCATCCCATACAATCCCATCAAGGACAGGCCAGGCAGTGATGTTAACAAAAGCCAAGTCTCTCTTCAGTCTGTGAGCTGAATGTGATGAGGAAAGGGGTGCCAAAGTTCCATTTAGATGTTGAATGCATGTTCTCTCTTTGACATAGTGTCCATTGACGATTCGGAAAAAATAAAACACAAAACCAATTGACATAAAAAGGTAAATTGAAAAAGTACCACCCAAATATATGTCCAAGGGGGAATCAAATTTTTTTTTAAAATAAACTTGTATAGACTGCAATACATGAGGGCTTTCCTGATGTATATGAAACAGTGTCAAACGAAAATCTGGATTCTGTGGCCAAACAAGTTTGTAAATCAGGCATCGATAAGTCAGTTGGGTAAGTGTAGTCAGTTTCATCAAATTTGAGTACCAGGCAAAGTACTCAATAAAGGACTAGGAATAGCAGGCATCTCGAGAGCCACTTCCGTATGAGGATTCGAAGTGGCCAAAACAGAATTCCTCACAATTGAAGGACAGGAGACTGCCGGTGTCATACTTTAGCAAAAAATGGTTTAGGGGTTCTGCCCACTTAACCCTCCCGTACCTGAGCAGGAGACATCCAAGGATGAGAAAGTAGCAACAGAGGGTACTGAAGGGATCAATCCTTTTTTAATTTTCAAACAAGAAACATCTAATTATCTTGTGAATCACAAATTGAACATTGGAAACATATGTAGGTTAATTCATATACACACATATATGAGCGGACATCTAGGGAGGCACAACAACCAACAATCTATATACAAAATATCACATATACATCATATACAAATATACGAAACATTTACAATATCAACAAACATTTATCTGTACCCTAAATTCAAAAGATATATAAGAATATATATACACCAATTTAAGTAAATGCCTCCTCTTAATTTGCAATGGAGTGCACAACAAAGTGGTAGTCCCAAAAGCAAAGCACCAGGGGGTTAGAACATCAACCCAATCTCTATTTGTATAGGTGCGTATCAGACAAAAATCAAATCTTTCTTAAGTTGAAACAGGGGACTCCATTCAAAACAAAAGGTGTCGACGCAGTCGCGGTCGCGTTTCAGCCAGATGATGTAGGCTTCATCAGGACATGGGTACTCTAATAATCACAAATATATATATATATTACCTTCTTA
Organism: Lissotriton helveticus; assembly: GCF_964261635.1. Classification (NCBI taxonomy): domain Eukaryota; kingdom Metazoa; phylum Chordata; class Amphibia; order Caudata; family Salamandridae; genus Lissotriton; species Lissotriton helveticus. The sequence continues at coordinate 1,237,675,828 of NC_136057.1, forward strand.
TATGCCCAACATGGGTACATATAATAGAAAACTTTACAACTGCAAAAAGTGACATAATCTCCCCCTCACGTGGAAATGCAGTATCTATTAGTGGATCTATCGAAGAGAAAACCAGAAAGAAAGCAGAAGAGGGCTGCCCGACTGAAACCAACTGCAGAGTCAAACAATACTGAAAGTGAAATCGATCATATACAGTGCTCTCAGACGAACCCTCGACTCCACCTTTAAGTGTGAACACTACACAAGTGTGACGGATAACAAGAAAAGAAGAAGTATTAACACCTTATATCCCGCAATAAATCCAAGTGTCTTCAAACCAAATATTATCACCCCTAAGGAAAGGATGAATACCTAATCTTGAGGGCCCTGGCCGAGCCTAGGGCCGGTATAACCGGCTAGTCCACAGGACCACCCACAAGGGTGGGGTGGGAGCCACTTTCTTTGCCCAGGTACTGAAAGTAATACCTGGAGTGAACATATATAGAGAGAGGCCAATTAGCCGCAAACCCAAATCGGCATGGGGAAGAAAACATCCAACATCAGTGACTACTAAGGTCTAATCAAGGAAAAATGCATCGAGCATACCTTATATATACAATGTGTCCGCTCGGATAAGGGTAGACTCCAAAAAGGCGTGGCTTGAATCACACGGTCTTTCTGCCATCACAATCCGAACAAAAGGGGGTGGAACAGAAGAGAGGAATAATGTATTAACCATCACCAGACCTCTAATTACACTAGTTCTACATCAGAGTGCAGACTATATTAACTGCATAATCACACAAGTCGACATGCGCAAAAATAGAAGAAACGATATATGTATGTGTCTATTTCTCCACCATCCCAGTCAGAGAATCATCAAGCGAATGGGGCCTGCCAACCCCTCCACTCGAGAATAACATCAGGCTACAAGGGGGGAGAGATCCTAACATCTCCCGTATGTCGTACCCCCACCCGACTTATCTACGTAGTAATCAGCCTGAGAATCAATTCAAATATAAACCACTCCCTGACGAGTTATCGAGGTTGCCAGTATTACACAACTCCGTTACAATTTCTACCGTGCAATACAAGGAAATAAATCATGTCGTACGGACTATTCTTCTGCCGTAGCCAGAGTGCATATAAAAGCAGCGCGGATAATAAAGTGAAAGGTTAAATTACCTAAATTCTTCGGGTGACACGAACAAACAGTGTTCACCTAGGCGATAATCACACCACCGGGAAGCTGGGTGTGGCACATCAAGTGCATATAAATGACGCATAACAGGCGTCAGCAAGGGCGCCAGACCGGCGTAAAACACTAAAAAAGGACTCCAACTCAAAACGAAAGTCTCTGAGCCCGTATGTCAACACATTCAGTACATATACCGGCATCGGACGATCATGTGTCCCGCATTCATTCGGGTACAATTGTCCACAAACCAAACAGAACCAAAAATAAATGAAATAAAACAAAATGAATAATAAATAACTATAAAGAGTGAATTAGTCCACAGAAACAAGAAAAAAAGTGTATAATGAAAAATCCTACTACTGCATTTCCACTATTGGGTTCCCATTTTTAAGAAAAACCAAGCACAAGGACCCTATATAGAAAGACAACACATCAGCAATCAAGTAGATAAAGGCTATTCAAGTATAAACTGTAGCATTTTGTATGGCTATATATACATAATAAAATCTCAATAAGAATCAGTATAAATGTCAATCTGGTATCACTATACATACTACAGTAGTATGTGTCATATCATCTCATCATCCATCTCCACTCGTCAGCGAAATCAGCAACAGAAGAATAGAAAAATAACAGGGCTTAAGGAAAAACGGGCACAAATTCAGATCAACGCCCAAATTTCATCACGTTCATTCAGTCCTTTATCAGAAGTGTGGTATCTCTCTATTAATCTCGCTTCAGTACGATTCAACTTGGACTCTAATTCTGTTTTATTTTTAGCTGAGATGGTAACTAGGACTGTCCAAGTCAACTCTTCTTCATTGTGGTCAGCCTCCATATAATGCTGTACTAGAGGCGCCCCAATGTACTTACATCTTATGCGTGATTTATGCTGCCCAATACGCATTTTGACTGCTTGTGTCGTCTGCCCAATATAGGCCAGGCCACAGGGACAGGTCACTACATAGATACAGTTCTTGGTGTTACAGTTAGAAAAGGTACGCATCATATGTATGTGACCATTGATATCAATCTCTTTGAAATCCCTAGTATTGGGACACACAGAACAATTCATACAGCGGTAGTGTCCGATCACTGGTGGTAGTCCTAACAAGTTCCTGGTGTCCTTTTTGATTGGCAGCAATCTATTTGCCTTCACCAAAGGCTGCTTTATATTCTTTCCTGTACGGAACGCAAAAAGTGGTTTTGGGATATTCAAATGATCTATCAATCTCCAGTTTTTTTAAATAATCTGTTTGACCTTATTTGCTTTGGGGTTGAATGTTAGCACACAGGTCAATGATATGCCCTCTTTTTTGTCTCTAGGTGTCAGTAAACTTTCTCGAGGTGTGTACCACGCACGTTTAAGTGCTGCTCTGACCAACTTCCTGGGGTATCCTCTATTGCAAAGTTTATTCATTAGGGTATCCGCATTGTCAAAATAGTCACTTTTATTGGAGCAATTGCGCCGAATACGCAAAAATTGCCCATAGGGCAAGTTTTCTTTAAGGCTCCTTGGGTGACCACTACTGAATTCTAGAAGAGTATTCCGGTCAGTAAGCTTAGTGTAAAGATTAACTTTTAGGACTCCTTCGTTGTTAAAGATCCACACATCGAGAACGTTGATTTTGTCATTGCTGGCATTCATAGTGAATTTCAAATCAGATGAACATGAGTTAAGCCACTCATGAAAAAGGGACAATTCCTCATTGTTGCTATTCCAAATGAGGAATATGTCGTCGATGTAGCAAACCCACCTCGACAACAAGTGCCGAAATGGGTTCGCCACACCGAAGATATACACCTCCTCGAATTGGTCCATCACCAAGTTGGCAATTTCTGGTGCAAAACAACACCCCATCGCGACTCCCTTGAGTTGTAAATAGAGGGAGTCTTTGAAAGTAAAAAAGTTCTTTTTTAAACAGATTTTAGCCAATTCTATGATGAATTTCGTGGGCACCTGGTGGGGTCTAGTTCTACGGTCCAACACCAACTCCATAACCAACAATGCCTCATCTTGAGGTATGTTGGTGTACAAACTCTCAATGTCGAAGGTGACCAACAGCTGTTGGTCACCTTCGAACACCGAGTCCTCCACCTTTTGTATAAAGTCCATCGTATCACGCACAAAAGCCCTGGTGGTACAGACAAATGGTTTCAAGAATGTATCGATGTATTTCGCTAGCGGCTCAAGCATTGATACTAAGAAGAATCAGCCACTCTGTGTATCTTGACATTGTCAATTGAGATATACCTGATATGACTGTTCTTGTGCCCTTCACACCAAGCACAGGAACCGGAGCTCGGTAAGAGGGACCAAATTCTTTCTTGTTCTCGATCTTCTCCCGAACCAGTTCTCCAACTTGGGGTAGCCAGCCAGCTACCGGGATCTGCAACGCATCATCCGAAGTGGAGGGCAAATGTTCTTTCGCAAGACTGTCTCTTGTCTTTTGTAGAGTCTGTAAAACATTGCAATGTTCATCTACGTCAAAGGAGGCAGCGCTAGCCACCGAGTCTAGACCGTCAAGGTCCGGTACATACATCTTGATACCAAAGAGCATTTCGTATGGGGTCCGCCCACCCAGAGACCTTCTAGGGAGATTATTAAGAGCACGCTGCATGCCATTGAGATGGGCCAGCCAGTTCCTGCCAGTGCCTATAACTCGAGCTGTCAATGATTGCTTTAAGTCGCGGTTCATTCGTTCCACTACACTATTACCCTCAGGTCTGTATGGAAACGAAAACTTGACTTGGACCCCTATCGAAATCATGGCATCATTGTACGCCTTAGAAGCGAAAGCCAGACCCTGATCCGAATGGAAGGTACCACAGGCAAAAATCCCTACAAAGACACGCAAATCTCTTATGACAGTCTGTGAATCAGCGCTACAGTGGGGCCAGACCCATACAAAGCGTGTGCATGAATTAACTGCAACTAAGATGTACTTATATGCAGTCTCAGAAGAAAAAGGACCACAGTGATCTAAATAAACACAACCTAGTGGTTTATTAGATATATACAACTGTGTTTGTGGCGGACGCGCAGCAGTTGAAGGCTTAATCCGCTGGCAAAGGTCACATTGAAGGACATAATCGCGCGTCTGTTTGTACAGTCCCCGCCACCAGAAACGCTGTTGTAATTGAGATACAGTGGCAGAAACGCCTGCATGCGCAGACGCAACACCTTCATGGGCCGCTGTGAATAATGTATTTCTGCGATCCGAGTTGGGAATCAATCTCTCCCCAACTTCAGGAATTTTCACATAAGGAACCTTATCGAGACTTAAGTGGAATGACTACTTCGAAGGGAAACCCGTAGGATATTTACCTCCCTTCTCAGTGGCCGCAACAGCAGCCAAGATATCATCATCAATCTTACTTTTGGACCGTGTAACTGCTGCAACTAAATATGTCGATACCGCAGATTTCGCCGCCTCATCAGCAAGCGAGATACCAACAGCGTGAACTCCAACACGCTGATGGCCGAGAGTATGAATTACAAACACAAGTTGCAACTGCTCTTTAAGCTCAGCCACTCGGACCTAGATCATTTTATGTTTTATTGTGCTACCCTTGGAATCACGAAAGTCATTCTGAATCCAATAGAACAAGTTCTCATTGTAAGACTGGACACAGTAGTAAGAATCACTCACAATAAGAGTCGTCACACTAGGATCAGCGTACTCCAAGCATCAGAGCACAAAGCTCTGTCAATTGTGCGGTGCAGTCCCCAAGAGTCTGCGTGTGCACAACCCTGGACTTGAACTCATCGTTCACCATGGCACCGACCACAATGGCGCATGCGGAAACGTAGGCGTGTTTAGAGCCATGCGCAACCTGCGCCGAGCCATCAGTGTAAATGATGCAATGGAAATCCTCCAAAGGCCGCATAGCTAAAGGAGCTGGATGAACAAATTCATATTGTAAATACTCCTGCGACCGTAAGGAGGCATCAAAAATAAAAGTGACATCCGGAGATGTCAATGAAGCAGCCCATTGTATCCACCGAGGGTGCAACGCTTTTGAATTAGGTACACTGGCTTTCGTAACTGCCTCCAAAGCAGGACACGGGGTAACAACCAACATGCGTTTTCCCTGCGACAGAGCACGTTCTTTAAGAATCGCCATCTGTACAGCCGTCAAAACTTTCTCCACAGTGGAAAATCGCATTTCAGCCAAAGTGTACAAGTGTGACTTGTAAGCAATAGGTACTGTGTCTTCTTCGTTAAAAGTCAGATAAGTGAAACCCACCGTCCCAGGGATGATTCTTATCAACAGGTTGGTGTGGTTGTCACAAGTCAGTAAGAATTCAGAAGCGAGCAGATCAGCTCGCAAAGATTGCAGGATAGCTGAGTGCTCAGGCAGCCAGCAAGATTTGGTATAAGTAGGTTGTATCAAAGCATACAAAGTCTTGATACGCTGGGCACATTCCGGGATATATGTCCTACCGAAATTTAAAAAACCCAGCAAAGACTGTAATTTTTTCAGCATTGTCGGAGCGCGCAGTTGTGCGCATTTCTCCAAGAAGTGAGGTGCTAATCCTCGGCCTTCATTGTTGAGCTCATAGCCCAGGAACAACACTGTATACTCTGCAATGTGCGATTTTGCAAAGTTGAATTTGTAACCCATGTCCGCAAAGCTACAAATCAAGCGGTCAACTCAAAACAGATGCTCCCAAAGTTCGTCGTCTGTGAGATGAATGTCATCCACATACGAGCATGCATCTGGGTTGACTCTCTCCAAGAGAGAGACAATGCGGGCAGCAAATACCCCAGGACTATTTTTATAGCCCATAGGTAAACGTCGAAATTGTTTTTGAACACCGCCGCAAGTAAAAGAGGTCCATTGGCAACTCAGACCATCTAAATGGTGGACATAAAAACCGTTGGAAATGTCAAGCGTGGTCTTAAACCGCTTACGCACAAGACTATCTACGAAGGCAGAGCCGTGAGTATTCTGTACTGCACAGGTACGGCAATGCGAGTTTAAATGCCGGTAATCCAATACCAAACGATACGATCCGTCAGGCTTGGTCACAGTAAAAAGAGGGTTATTCATTGGTGACACACATGTTTCAATCATTCCTTGATATTCCAATTGTTCAAGGATTTCCACAACGGAAGCTTTAGCTTCACGTCTAATGGGATATTGAGGTTGAGGCTGTGGCTGAGACCGCAAAGGAATCTCGTGGAGTGGGAAAATTTATCCCACCACAGTGTGTACGGTACAGAGCCGGCGCTAGAGCCTTAGCCCACTCTTCTGCAAAATTCAGCGCATGCTCTTTCGAGACTCCGCTAACAAAATGTCATAGGTAGTTGTAAGATTTTCCCAAAATATCCCTTTCATGGTACGCTGTATGTCACCTTCGATCAACAGGACAATTTCATAAAGTCTGCCAGGGGGAGCAACTCTAGTGTCAGCTGTTTCTACCACAACATAACGGTCAGTCACTGTCACCTTCAGTAGTGGACGCAGGGCCTCGCATATTAAGGTAATCTCCGCCGCGCTGTCCAGCAAGATCACAGCCCATGTCAGATTCCGAAGCCGCGTTCTCACTATCTGTGGCATATCTCGCTGTCAAAGCGGCGACTTTCTTCTTTTGAAACTGGGGTCTTTTCGGTGTAGAGCCGTCCTTCTTGCCTGCACTGTCTTTCGGGCGGGGCTGCTCGCCTCCTTGCTGGCCACCCCGACCCCTGCCGCCTCCTCCACCACCAGTCGCCGAGGCCGATGAATCCTGAAAAGAACGAGGAGAGTGTTGATCAGAAACCTGAAATCGATCAGGTGATTTTATCTTTGCGCGATCGCGCAAGTCATAAACAAGTTCTGGGGGCGCAGGCAATGGAGACGCAGGACGCGACTCCTGTTTCTGTTGTTGTTGCTTCCCCTGTTTTTGTTTTTTAGGCCAATTTTGTTTTTTGGACTTGGGCTGAACGTCAGTCTCTGACCTCTGCCCTTGGGGTTGGTTTTTATCTTTAGTAGAAAAAGGCTTGAGACCCCTACTATTGCGGCCCACTGTTTTATAAGCCGCCACAATAATCCTCGCTAACTGTCGGGGTTTCTTGGCATCGGGTAGCGCATGCAAAGCATTGGCTACCTGGAAGTTCACTGCATCCCCCTTGACATTAGCAAGAATGAGATCGAAACCACATCAAAGGTGCCACATAGGCGCATACCCAATTCAACCGCAGCCTCAGGTCCGTGCTCGTCCTGAACACGCTTAAGGACCGTTGGCAGGACAGCCATAGACGGAGTGCCGTAACACCTCACATAGACCGCCGCAAATGTTCTACCCCAGGTCTCACAGTCACCGATTTCAGGGGCTAAGTCTTTAGGTAAACTGATTGTTAGAATCCTGTGTTTTTCACCAGGAGTCGTGTTAGGAAATACTGCCTCAAGCTGGTCAAACTTTTCGGCAAGCCAGAAAGGAAAATCATCCTTATCCAGGGGACGCTTGCCCATCACAGCGTTGACCATTACAGGACTGAGCTTCATGCCGCCCTGTCCGGCAGGAGGCGCCGCACCACCCGGGGCCCGGCCCAGGTGATTACGGGTTATGCATTGTACTAACGACCTAATCACGTTAATTGCAACAACATGTAGTCGTCTTAACTCAACTACGGTACATGCACCGTGTTGAGGATGAGGTGTAAATCCAGCCAAAACAGGCCAATTTGCGCCTGGAATGGACAAAGGACCTAACCTCGGAGCTGTCAAAGAGTGGGGGAGGGCGCCACCAAACCACACGCGATGCTGCCAAGTATCTGTAGGTACTTCCTGTGCCCTATACGGAGTATATTCATTCGGCACAGCAGTGGGAGTGTACGTGTGGAACACACCTGAAGTTCCGTCCACAGCTGGGAAAGTCACCCACGAGTAAAAGATTTCGTAAGGGTAAGCCACCTCTGCACTCACCACCATAATCACGGCCATGCCATCCACGGGAACATTATACTGCAGCAAATGGTTGCGCACCGCAATGCAACTTTGCTGCGGAATGTCCACCGTGGCCATGACTACACAGAAAGTTAAAAGGACGAAGTAAACTTTGTAGCACAACTGGGTTGCAATTCAAGAAAACCGTTTAGAAAGATTCAAGCTTGAAAAGACCTATTACACAAATAGGTAGGTTTTTTCCGACACCACCGTTTTCCTGAAACGACAGTGAAGGGGTTAAGAATCGAAAGATGTACTACTCAAGTGTCATGTAATAAGACCACCGAAAACGTTGGGCGCCATGTAGCAGGGATCCTGTTCTCCTACAGAACTGTGCATAGAGACTTGGAACCTCAGTGAATTAGGGTGTGCCAAAACTCACCTTAGTACCCAAAATCCGCTACCAGGCTAGCTACAGTGTCTCATTGGTCATTACAAAAACCCAATACTTAGACAAACCAGAAAATGAACTTAGAATACCTCAGGTTACGTGGAACACATGAACACTCTTTTGTTATGCAATCATTTCAATTCAGAACAAGGAGTAACTGAGGACGCATGCATATTTGAAATATTTATTTACTAATGCAGTGTTCTCAAATGCAGTATCTTAGATAATACAAGAAAACATATTATAAGAAGCTAAGTAATCAGCATAGTTACTAGTCCATTGAATGCAAAAGGTGACAACATGCTAAAATGCTGAAGTTAATAGGGTTAAACAACACCTAATTCTCACCCTCCCTATCTAGTATATTATATTATATCTAAGAAGGTCTCATTGGGCTTTAGCAAGGCGGCCCCATACCTCAAGTGTGTTTGTGTGCTCTGTGTGAAGCAATATAAAACGTGCCTGAAGCCAGAATTTGGCTGCCGCTGTATGTATGTTATGTCTAGGAAGGTGCGAAGATCAGACCTCACAACAACCACTGTGTCGAGTTATCCTTGAAGGCTTCAGCACTCACTGTACAGACACAGCTCACTAAGCAAAGCTGATATCAGAGTAATAACATATTATTCTCGTGTGAATCAAAACGCTCTACTAGGCTCACAGCTAAAACAACAGTTATGTGTTGTGTGCAGAAGCAGCAGAAAGGTAAAATGGCGTTTAAACTTCTAATAAGCTCATGCTAACTTAACACAGCATATAGGCAAAGCGTATCTATATGACATCCCCCCATGATCCGAGCATGGATAAGATAAGATAAAAAAACACAAGGGGCTCATTTATGAAAGCAGAGTTCAAGAATGATCAGCCGATTCAAATATGGGACAGTGAGAAAAAATGTTTTCGTCAGCCCCCAAACATTTTTTCATCATGACAATTTAGTGTTCACTTTTACTCAAGTCAATAGGTCAGGGAATTAAAAAGTTTTTCATAATTTCCCCAAAAATATAACGAAAAACGTAATGTTTTCAAAGGCCTTGAATGTCCTCAGGCCAGGACTGAATATGCAAAATAAGCTGCAACAGCCTCCAACAGGAAGTCGCTGGTATCATCTGAAAACAATTCAGCCATCTAATTTAATAACGGGAAACAACATACATGTTCTTCAAGTACCGGAGCCTCTAGCACTATCAGAGGACAACTCAGCGGGTTCTCAATGAAGCTGTGTGCCAAGAAATCTTGCGCCGCTGCGAATATATTCCAACGACCCATTACTCCATGCATCGCTGCCAAGGCAATAATCCTTTCGTCAGAACAAAGCAACTCATGAGCAACTAAGGGACTCATCAGCTGATTAAAATCCACGTCAGTAGAAACCATCTTGCAGAGACACAAATCCAGGGCCCAATCGAAATTGCAGCTCAGGCAATGAAATACAGGCTGGACACAGGTAAAATAGGAAAATCGAAACGATAATCCATACGCTGCGCTTAAGGTTGCGAGCGGCAGTGTGCCATAGTATTCAAGCATTCTGTTGCGAAACAGCACCAGTCGCGACTGCTCATCTTGAACCACAGGACGGGCATCCATTTTTAATAAAACAAAACAGCACCAGAACGCCTGCAGCCAATGCCAGAATAATGGGGAATCCAACAAAATAGGCTGGAAAAGATTGAATGGAAGAAAGCCGGAATGACTCCAAATATCTTTTCCAATGAAGTCACAAGACCGCTGCTAACTATTTTAAAAAAATGTGCGAGGCCCGAAGTGGAGGACGCGTTAAGATTGTATGAATCAGTTCACTGAAATGCAAAGGAAGTCCTTTTATGTGCTTACTGCTTTAAACTTGCTTTGATTATGTACTATGGAGTGCTGAACCTATTGCTTTGGTATTGGTGGTGGTATTGGTATTGGAGGTGGTGGTAATGGTGGTGGTATTGGTGGTGGTAGTAGTGGTGGTATTGGTGGTGGTGGTAGTGGTGGTATTGGTGGTGGTGGTATTGGTGGTGGTGATATTGGTGGTGATGGTATTGGTGGTGATGGTATTGGTGGTGGTGGTTTTAGTTGTGGTATTAGTGGTGATGGTATTGCTGGTGGTAGAAGTATTGGTGGTGGTATTGATGGTGGGGGTGGTACTGGTGCTGGCATTGGCATATTTGGTAGTGGTGGTATTGTTATATGTGGTGGTGGTATTGGTGGTGATATTGGTATTAGTGGTGATGGTATTGGTGGTGATATTGGTATTGGTGGTGATGGTATTGGTGGTGGTAGTGGTGGTGGTGATTTTGGTGGTAGTATTGGCATATGTGGTGGTGGTATTGGTGGTGGTATTGGTATTGGTGGTGGTGATACTGTTGGTGGTAGTAGTGGTGGTAGTGGTGGTATTGTTGTTGCTCATATTGGTGGTGGTATTGGTGGTGGTGATATGGGCGGTGGTGGTATTGTTGGTGGTGATATTGGTGGTGGTGGTATTGGTATTGGTGGTGGTTGTATTGGTTGTGGTGGTATTGATGGTTGTGGTATTGGTGGTATTGGTGTTGGTGTGGTGGTGATATTGGTGGTGGTGGCATTGGTGGTATTGGTGATGGTGGTATTGGTGGTGGTGGTGATACTGTTGGTGGTAGTAGTGGTGGTAGTAGTGGTGGTAGTGGTGGTATTGGTGTTGGTTGTGTTGGTGGTGGTGGTGGTATTGGTGGTGGTGATATGGGCGGTGGTGGTATTGTTGGTGGTGATATTGGTGGTAGTGATGGTGGTGGTAGTATTGGTATTAGTGGTGGTTGTATTGGTGGTGAGGGTATTGGTGGTTGTGGTATTGGTATCGGTGTGGTGGTGGTATTGGTGGTGGTGGCATTGGTGGTATTGGTGATGGTGGTATTGGTTATGGTGGTGGTATTGGTGGTGGTGGTGTTATTGTTATTGGTTCTATTGGTGATGGTATTGGTGGTATTGGTGGTGGTGGTGATACTGGTGGTGGTAGTAGTGGTGGTATTGGTAGTAATGGTGGTAGTGGTGTTGGTCGTATTGGTGGTGGTGGTGGTATTGGTGGTGGTGATATGGGCGGTGGTGGTATTGGTGGTGGTATTGGTGGTGGTGGTGGTGGTGGTGGTATTGGTGGTGGAGGTGGTATTGGTATTGGTGATGGCTGTATTGGTGGTGGTGGTATTGGTGGTTTTGGTAGTGGTAATGGTGTTGGTGTGGTGGTGGTATTGGTGGTGGTGTCATTGGTGGTATTGGTGATGGTGGTATTGGCGATGGTGGTGGTGGTGGTATTGGTGGTGGTGGCATTGGTGGTGGTGGTATTGGTGGTGAGAGTATTGGTGGTGGTGGTGGTGGTATTGATGGTGGTGGAATTGATGGTGGTGATATTGGTGGTGGTTGTGATATTGGTGGTGGTATTGGTGATATTGGTGATGTTCATATTGGTGGTGGTGGTATTGGCAGTGGTATTGGTATTGGTGGTGATGGTATTGGATTGGTGGTGGTAGTGGTATTGGTGGTGGTGGTATTGGTGGTGGTATTAGTAATGGTGGTGGTATCGGTGGTGGTGGTATTGGTAATGGTGGTGGTGGTATTGGTGGTAGTGGAATTGATGGTTGTAGTATTGGTTGTGGTAGTAGTCATGTTATTCGCGGTGGTGGTAGTGGTTGTGTTGGTGGTGGTGGTTTTGGTGGTGGTGATCTTGGTGGTGGTGGTATTGTTGCTGGTGTTATTGTTATTGGTTCTATTGGTGGTGGTGGTATTGGTGTCATTGGTGGTGGTGGTATTGGAATTGGCAGTGGTATTGTTGGTAGTGGTATTGGATTGATGGTGGTATATGTGGTGGTGGTATTGGTGTTATTGGTGGTGGTATTGGTCTTATGGTATTGGTGTTGGTGGGGGTATTAGTGGTCCTGGTGATATTGGTAGTGGTGGTACTGACAGTAGTTTTGGTATTGGTGGTGGTGGTATTGTATTGGTGGTGGGGTGGTGGTATTGGTGGTGTTGGTGATATTGGAGGTATTGGTGGTGATGATCACACACTAAGGGTAGAGGCTATAGCAATCCACTCCTGACAATATAATATCTGAGTGATGGGTGACAGTGCAAAGAGCCAAGGAGCACTTCCCTCTATACACCTTAATAAGGAACAAATTCCTATACAAACATCAAAGCAATAGGTTCAGCACTCCATTGTTCATAATCAAAGCAAGTTCAAAGTAGTAAGCACATAAAAGGACTTTCAGATTAAAATTCAATTTTCACATTTTGAAACAGATGCACGCACACGCCACCGGTTACCAAGCTTAAGGAAACAAATAGTGTATGAGATTCTTTTTTGAACGTTGGACCGATGAAACAGTTATCAGCCTTGAAAACATACTGTGACCCAAATGAGCCCTGAAGAAGTCTCCTTGTGAGACGAAATGCGTCGGCTATGGTCCTTTGAATTTTCATGAAAATTTAATAAAGAAATCTTGTCACAAACAGAAAATAACTGGAATCTGGAAGTCTTTTTATGTGCTTACTGCTTTAAACTTGCTTTGATTATGTACTATGGAGTGCTGACCCTATTGCTTTGGTATTGGTGGTGGTATTGGTATTGGTGGTGGTGGTAATGGTGGTGGTATTGGTGGTGGTAATAGTGGTGGTATTGGTGGTATTAGTGGTGGTGATATTGGTGGTGATGGTATTGGTGGTGGTGGTTTTAGTTGTGGTATTAGTGGTGATGGTATTGCTGGTGGTAGAAGTATTGGTGGTGGTATTGATGGTGGGGGTGGTACTGGTGCTGGCATTGGCATATGTGGTAGTGGTGGTATTGTTATATGTGGTGGTGGTATTGGTGGTGATATTGGTATTAGTGGTTATGGTATTGGTGGTGATATTGGTATTGGTGGTGATGGTATTGGTGGTGGTAGTGGTGGTGGTGATATTGGTGGTGGTATTTGTCATATGTGGTGGTGGTATTGGTGGTGGTGATACTGTTGATGGTAGTAGTGGTGGTAGTGTTGGTATTGGTGTTGTTCATATTGGTGGTGGTGGTGGTGGTATTGGTGGTGGTGATATGGATGGTGGTGGTATTGTTGGTGGTGATATTGGTGGTGGTGGTGGTGGTATTGGTATTGGTGGTGGTTGTATTGGTTGTGGTGGTATTGATGGTTGTGGTATTGGTGGTATTGGTGTTGGTGTGGTGGTGGTATTGGTGGTGGTGGCATTGGTGGTATTGGTGATGGTGGTACTGGTGGTGGTGGTGATACTGTTGGTGGTACTACTGGTGGTAGTAGTGGTGGTAGTGGTGGTATTGGTGTTTGTTGTATTGGTGGTGGTGGTGGTATTGGTGGTGGTGATATGGGCGGTGGTGGTATTGTTGGTGGTGATATTGGTGGTAGGGATGGTGGTGGTAGTATTGGTGTTGGTGGTGGTTGTATTGGTGGTGAGGGTATTGGTGGTTGTGGTATTGGTATTGGTGTGGTGGTGGTATTGATGGTTGTGGTATTGGTGGTATTGGTGTTGGTGTGGTGGTGGTATTGGTGGTGGTGGCATTGGTGGTATTGGTGATGGTGGTACTGGTGGTGGTGGTGATACTGTTGGTGGTACTACTGGTGGTAGTAGTGGTGGTAGTGGTGGTATTGGTGTTTGTTGTATTGGTGGTGGTGGTGGTATTGGTGGTGGTGATATGGGCGGTGGTGGTATTGTTGGTGGTGATATTGGTGGTAGTGAAGGTGGTGGTAGTATTGGTGTTGGTGGTGGTTGTATTGGTGGTGAGGGTATTGGTGGTTGTGGTATTGGTATTGGTGTGGTGGTGGTATTGGTGGTGGTGGCATTGGTGGTATTGGTGATGGTGGTATTGGTGGTGGTGGTGTTATTGTTATTGGTTCTATTGGTGGTGGTATTGGTGGTATTGGTGGTGGTGGTGATACTGGTGGTGGTAGTAGTGGTGGTATTGGTAGTAATGGTGGTAGTGGTGTTGGTCGTATTGGTGGTGGTGGTGGTATTGGTGGTGGTGACATGGGCGGTGGTGGTATTGGTGGTGGTATTGGTGGTGGTGGTACTGGTGGTGGTGGTGGTGGTGGTATTGATGGTGGTGGTGGTGGTATTGGTTTTTGGTGATGGCTGTATTGGTGGTGGTGGTATTGGTGGTTGTGGTAGTGGTTATGGTGTTGGTGTGGTGGTGGTATTGATGGTGGTGGCATTGGTGGTATTGGTGATGGTGGTATTGGCGATGGTGGTATTGGTGGTGGTGGTGGTATTGGTGGTGGTGGCATTGGTGGTGGTGGTATTGGTGGTGGGAGTATTGGTGGTGGTGGTGGTGGTATTGATGGTGGTGGAATTGATGGTGGTGATATTGGTGGTGGTGGTGATATTGGTGGTGGTATTGGTGATATTGGTCATTTTCATATTGGTGGTGGTGATATTGTTGGTGGTATTGGCCTATGTGGTGGTGGTATTGGTGGTAGTAGTGGTGGTAGTGGTGGTATTGGTGTTGCTCATATTGGTGGTGGTGGTGGTGGTATTGGTGGTGGGGATATTGGTGGTGGTGGTGGTGCTATTGGTATTGGTGGTGGTTGTATTGGTTGTAGTGGTATTGATGGTTGTGGTATTGGTGGTATTGGTGTTGGTGTGGTGGTGGCATTGGTGGTATTGGTGATGGTGGCATTGGTGGTGGTGGTGATACTGTTGGTGGTAGTAGTGGTGGTAGTGGTGGAATTGGTGTTGGTTGTATTGGTGGTGGTGGTGGTATTGGTGGTGGTGATATGGGCGGTGGTGGTATTGTTGGTGGTGATATTGGTGGTAGTGATGGTGGTGGTAGTATTGGTATTGGTGGTGGTTTTATTCGTTGTGAGGGTATTGGTGGTTGTGGTATTGGTATTGGTGTGGTGGTGGTATTGGTGGTGGTGGCATTGGTGGTATTGGTGATGGTGGTATTGGTGGTGGTGGTGGTATTGGTGGTGGTGGTGTTATTGTTATTGGTTCTATTGGTGGTGGTATTGGTGGTATTGGTGGAGGTGGTGATACTGGTGGTGGTAGTAGTGGTGGTGTTGGTAGTAATGGTGGTAGTGGTGTTGGTTGTATTGGTGGTGGTGGTGGTATTGGTGGTGGTGATATGGGCGGTGGTGGTTTTGGTGGTGGTATTGGTGGTGGTGGTACTGGTGGTGGTGGTGGTGTTGGTATTGGTGATGGCTGTATTGGTGGTGGTGGTATTGGTGGTTGTGTTAGTGGTAATGGTGTTGGTGTGGTGGTGATATTGGTGGTGGTGGCATTGGTGGTATTGGTGATGGTGGTATTGGCGATGGTGGAATTGGTGGTGGTGGTGGTGGTATTGGTGGTGGTGGCATTGGTGGTGGTGGTATTGGTGGTGGGAGTATTGGTGGTGGTGGTGGTGGTATTGATGGTGGTGGAATTGATGGTGGTGATATTGGTGGTGGTGGTGATATTGGTGGTGGTATTGGTGATATTGGTGATGTTCATATTGGTGGTGGTGGTATTGGCAGTGGTATTGGTATTGGTGGTGGTGGTATTGGATTGGTGGTGGTAGTGGTATTGGTGGTGGTGGTATTGGTGGTGGTATTAGTAATGGTGGTGGTATTGGCGGTGGTGGTGGTGGTATTGGTAATGTTGGTGGTGGTATTGGTGGTAGTGGAATTGATGGTTGTAGTATTGGTGGTGGTAATAGTC
Organism: Lissotriton helveticus; assembly: GCF_964261635.1. Taxonomy (NCBI): domain Eukaryota; kingdom Metazoa; phylum Chordata; class Amphibia; order Caudata; family Salamandridae; genus Lissotriton; species Lissotriton helveticus. Next base: position 1,237,691,979 of record NC_136057.1, read on the forward strand.
ATGTTATTCGTGGTGGTGGTAGTGGTTGTGTTGGTGGTGGTGGTATTGGTGGTGGTGATCTTGGTGGTGGTGGTATTGTTGGTGGTGTTATTGTTATTGGTTCTATTGGTGGTGGTGCTATTGGTGTTATTGGTGGTGTTGGTATTGGGATTGGCAGTGGTATTGTTGGTAGTGGTATTGGATTGGTGGTGGTATATGTGGTGGTGGTATTGGTGTTATTGGTGGTAGTGGTGGTGGCGGTGGTATTGGTGGTGGTGGTGATATTGGTGGTGGTATTGGTCTTATGGTATTGGTGTTGGTGGTGGTATTAGTGGTCCTGGTGATATTGGTAGCGGTGGTACTGACAGTGGTTTTGGTATTGGTGGTGGTGGTATTGTATTGGTGGTGGGGTGGTGGTATTGGTGGTGTTGGTGATATTGGAGGTATTGGTGGTGGTGATCACACACTAAGGGTAGAGGCTATAGCAATCCACTCCTGACAATATAATATCTGAGTGATGGGTGAATGCCACCATCAGTACCACCCCCACCATCAATAACACCACCAATACTTCTACCACCAGCAATACCATCACCACTAATACCACAACTAAAACCACCACCACCAATACCATCACCATCAATATCACCACCACCAATACCACCACTACCACCACCACCACCACCACCAATACCACCACCAGTACCACCACCACCAATACCAATACCACCACCAATACCAAAGCAATAGGGTCATCACTCCATAGTACATAATCAAAGCAAGTTTAAAGCAGTAAGCACATAAAAAGACTTCCAGATTCCAGTTATTTTCTGTTTGTGACAAGATTTCTTTATTACATTTTCATTAAAATTCAAAGGACCATAGCCGACACATTTCGTCTCACAAGGAGACTTCTTCAGGGCTCATTTGGGTCACAGTATGTTCTCAAGGCTGATAACTGTTTCATCGGTCCAACGTTCCAAAAAGAATCTCATACACTATTTGTTTCCTTAAGCTTGGTAACTGGTGGCGTGTGCGTGCATCTGTTTCAAAATGTGAAAATTGAATTTTAATCTGGAAGTCCTTTTATGTGCTAACTACTTTGAACTTGCTTTGATTATGAACAATGGAGTGCTGACCCTATTGCTTTGATGTTTGTATAGGAATTTGTTCCTTATTAAGGTGTTTAGAGGGAAGTGCTCCTTGGCTCTTTGCACTGTCACCCATCACTCAGATCGGTGGTATTGGTATTGGTGGTGGTGGTATTGGATTGGTGGTGGAAGTGGTATTGATGGTGGTGGTATTGGTGGTGGTATTAGTAATGGTGGTGTTATTGGCGGTGATGGTGGTGGTATTGGTAATGGTGGTGGTGGTATTGGTGGTGGTGGAATTGATGGTTGTAGTATTGGTGGTGGTAGTAGTCATGTTATTGGTGGTGGTGGTGGTAGTGGTTGTGTTGGGGATGGTGGTATTGGTGGTGGTGATATTGGTGGTGGTGGTATTGATGGTGATGTTGTTGTTATTGGCTCTATTGGTGGTGGTGGTATTGGTGATATTAGTGGTGGTGGTATTGGGATTGGCAGTGGTATTGTTGGTGGTGGTATTGGATTGGTGGTGGTATTGGTGGTGGTGGTATTGGTGGTGGTGGTGGTATTGGTGGTAGTGGTATTGGTGGTGGTGATGTTGGTGGTGATGGTATTGGTGGTGATTAAGCATGGGCGTAAAATCCGTTTCGCTCGCGGATTTTGCGGATTTTCGGCAAATTTGCAATCCGCGAACTCTCGCGAACTTGCCGAAAATTCGTAAAATCCGTGCGAAGCGGATTTTTTGCTTGGTCGCACTTGCCAACTAGAATACTATACAATTTCGCGGGAGTAAACACTTGCGAACAAGTAGATGCGGCGGGCAGCGACAATCTCGCAATTGCGAGATTGCAAAATTTGCAATTTCGCACAAGAAATCCACCAGCGGGCAGCATAAACCTTGAAAATTATGATTTTTATCAGAATAACTCCTCAGGTTGACATTTGCCTGCACTTTTTCTTTGCAAGGAGTCCATTTTAGGGGGGGGTGGGAGGAAGGAAGTGCCCCACAGTCTCCAACTTCCTGTTCCTGTCCAGCAGGCTCCTCCCAGTGCTTTCTTCATGTGCTGGTCACTTTGATTTGGATCTTGACCTGGAAGGGTTACTTTTTGTGGATGCTGCTGGATATTTGGATTTTTGCAAAACTGAAAGCACTCAGCAGGTGCAAAAGTTCAATCTTATCATTAGTAACCTTTCCCTGTAGTGCTTCCTGAGGGGCCCCTTCAGAGTTCATTTGCCTACTTGCAACTATTCTATGACCCTGCTCTGACCCTCACAGCAGGCTCAGAGAATAGCTACAAGTATACAACAAAGGTCCTGTTAAAAAAATTACACTGCAACAGAAAGCAATTACAGACAAAACTGAAAGCACTCAGCAGGTACAAAAGTTTAATCTTATCATTAGTAACCATTCCCTGTAGTGCTTCCTGAGGGGCCCCTTCAGAGTTCCGTTACCTACTTGCAACTATTCTATGACCCTGCTCTGACCCTCACAGCAGGCTCAGAGAATAGCTACAAGTAGGCCACAAAGGTCCTGTGAAAAAAAATTGCACTGCAACAGAAAGCAAATTACAGATAAGGAAGCAGGTGCCAGCCAGACTGGAAGTTTAAATTCAGTGACACATTAATCAACCCCAAATTAATTCATGTCAGTTGAAGCAGGGCAGGTGTGCTTGCTTTTTTTCACCCCCATAATCTACAGTGATAAACCAACCAGAGGGTGGCAGTGATGTACCAGAGGGTGGCATGGGTGTACCAGAGGGTGGCAGTGGTGAAACAGAGGGTGCTGTGAACCTGTGATGATGAACCAGACGTAGAAACAACATAGTCGAGGTGTTTGCGAGCCGACAAGTAAGTTCGCACTTGCGAACTGGTACACAACCCTCGCGAACTGGCAGAAACCCTTGCGAACACACAAAAAAAATCCGCAAATTTGCGAGAGTTCGCGGATTTTGCGGATTGCGAATCCGTAAATACGCAAGTTCGCGGATTGCCAATGAGCAAAATCCGCCCATGCTTAGTGGTGATATTGGTGGTGGTAGTGGTGGTATTGGTGGTGGTGATATTGGTGGTGGTGGTATTGTTGGTGGTAGTGGTATTTCTATTGGTTCTATTGGTGGTGATGATATTCTTGGAATTGGTGATGGTGGTATTGGTGTTAGTGGTTGTGGTGGTGTTGGTATTGGCAGTGGTATTGGTATTGGTGGTGGTGGTATTGGTAGTTGTGGTATTGGTATCGTTGGTATTGGTGTTGGAGGGGTTGGTGGTATTGGTGATGGTGGTATTGGTGGTGGTGGCATTGGTGGTATTGGTGATGATGGTATTGGTGGTGGTGGTATTGATGGTGGTATTGGTGGTGGTGGCATTGGTGGTGGTGGTGGTGATATGGGCAGTGGTGATATTGGTGGTGGTATTGGTGGTGGTGGTGGTATTGGTATTGGTGTGGGCTGTGTTGGTGGTGGTGGTATTGGTGGTTGTGGTATTGGTGGTATTGGTGTTGGTGTGGTGGTGGTATTGGTGGCGGTGGCATTGGTGGTATTGGTGATGGTGGTATTGGTGGTGAAGGTGGGATTTGTGGTGGTGGTGGCATTGGTGTTGGGGGTATTGGTGGTTTGAGTATTGGTGGTGGTGGTATTGGTATTAGTGGTGGTGGTATTGGTGGTGGTGGTGGTATTGATGGTGGTGGAATTGATGGTGGTGAAATTGGTGGTGGTGGTGGTGATATTGGTGGTGGTATTGGTGGCGGTGGTATTGGTGGTGCTATTGGTATTGGTGGTGGTGGTATTGGATTGGTGGTGGTAGTGGTAGTGGTAATGGTGGTGGTGGTATTGGTGGTGGTGGTATTGGTGGTGGTATTAATAATGGTGGTGGTATTGGCGGTGGTGGTATTGGTAATGGTGGTTGTGGTATTGGTGGTGGTATTGGTGGTTGTAATATTGGTGGTGGTAATAGTCATGTTATTGGTGGTGGTGGTGGTAGTGGTTGGTTTGGTGGTGGTGGTATTGGTGGTGGTGATATTGGTGGTGGTGGTATTGTTGGTGGTGTTATTGTTATTGGTTCTATTGGTGGTATAGGTGTTATTGGTGGTGGTGGTATTGGGATTGGCAGTGGTATTGGTGGTGGTATTGGATTGGTGGTGGTATTGGTGGTGGTGGTATTGGTGGGGGTGGGGGTATTGGTGGTGGTGGTATTGGTGGTGGTGATATTGGTGGTGATGGTATTGGTGGTGGTAGTAGTGGTGGTGGTAGTGGTGGTATTGGTGTTGGTGGTGGTGGTATTGGTGGTTGTAGTATTGGTGGTGGTAGTAGTCATGTTATTGGTAGTGGTGGTAGTGGTAGTGGTTGTGTTGGTGGTGGTGGTATTGGTGGTGGTGATATTGGTGGTGGTGGTATTGTTGGTGGTGTTATTGTTATTGGTTCTATTGGTGGCGGTGGTATAGGTGTTATTGGTGGTGGTGGTATTGGGATTGGCAGTGGTATTGGTGGTGGTGGTATTGGATTGGTGGTGGTATTGCTGGTGGTGGTATTGGTGGTGGTGATATTGGTGGTGATGGTATTGGTGATGGTATTGGTGGTGATAGTAATGGTGGTGGTATTGGTGGTGGTGATATTGGTGGTGGTGGTATTGTTGGTGGAGGTGGTATTTGTATTGGTTCTATTGGTGGTGGTGGTATTCGTGGAATTGGTGATGGTGGTATTGGTGTTAGTGGTTATGGTGGTATCGGAATTGCCAGTGGTATTGGTGGTGGTGGCATTGGTAGTTGTGGTATTGGCATAGTTGGCATTGGTGTTGGAGGGGGTGATGGTATTGGTGGTGGTGGCATTGGTGGTATTGGTGATCGTGGTATTGATAGTTGTGGTATTGGTATCATTGATATTGATGTTGGAGGGGGTGGTGGTATTGGTGGTGGTATTGGTGGTGGTGGCATTGGTGGTATTGGTGATGGTGGTATTGGTGGTGGTGGTATTGATGGTGGTGGTGGTATTGGTGGTATTGGTGGTGGTATTGGTGGTGGTGGTATGGGTAGTGGTGATATTGGTGGTGGTATTGGTGGTGGTGGTATTGGTATTGGTGGTGGCTGTATTGGTGGTGGTGGTATTGGTGGTTGTGGTATTGGTGGTATTGGTGTTGGTGTGGTGGTGGTATTGGTGGTGGCGGCATTGGTGGTATTGGTGATGGTGGTATTAGTGATGGTGGTATTGGTGGTGATGGTGGTATTGGTGGTGGTGGTGGCATTGGTGGTGGGGGTACTGGTGGTGGGGGAATTGGTGGAGGTGGGGGTATTGGTGGTGGTAGTAGTGGTATTGGTGGTGGTGGTGGTATTGGTATACGTGGTGGTGGTATTGGTGGTGTTGGTGGTGCTATTGATGGTGGTGGAATTGATGGTGGTGATATTGGTGGTGGTGGTGATATTGGTGGTGGTATTGGCGGTGGTATTGGTGATATTGGTGGTGTTCATATTGGTGGCGGTGGTATTGGCGGTGGTAATGGTATTGGTGGTGGTGGTGTTGAATTGGTGGTGGTAGTGGTATTGGTGGTGGTGTTATTAGTGGTGGTGGTATTGGTGGTGGTATGAGTAATGGTGGTGGTATTGGCGGTGGTGGTATTGGTAATGGTGGTGGTGGTATTGGTGGTGGTGGTGGTATTGGTGGTTGTAGATTGGTGGTGGTAGTAGTCATGTTAGTGGTGGTGGTGGTAGTGGTTGTGTTGGTGGAGGTGGTATTGGTGGTGGTGATATTCGTGGTGGTGGTGGTATTGTTGGTGTTATTGTTATTGGTTCTATTGGTGGTGGTGGTATTGGTGGTGGTGGTATTGGTGTTATTGGTGTTATTGGTGGTGGTGGTATTGGATTGGTGGTGGTATTGGTGGTGGTGGTGGTATTGGTGGTGGTGATATTGGTGGTGATAGGAATTGGTGGTGGTATTGGTGGTGGTGGTAGTGGTGGTATTGGTGGTGATATTGGTGGTGGTGGTATTGGTGGTGGTGGTATTTGTATTGGTTCTATTGGGGGTGGTGGTATTCGTGGAATTGGTGATGGTGGTATTAGTGTTAGTGGTTGTGGTGGTATTGGTATTGGCAGTGGTATTGGTGGTGGTGGTATTGGTATTTGTGGTATTGGTATTGTTCACAGAAATATAAACGGTCCCAGTCAAAAAGGAGAGGCTAATATACTCAAGCTAAACACAAATATAGGAAATCAAATGGAGATGCTAGTGCTCCAATGTTAGATATCCCACTGTGAATACAACATATTACAAAAAAGTAAGTAACAACAAAACAATTTTCCGCATTAAAATATCTTCTTCATTTTATTCAGTACAGAATACGGAAATTTTTAAAATAATCAAACACAATAGATAAAATCACATAATAAAATCACATTTCTTGTGAAGTTACAACATTCGAGAAGTAGTTGTCGATGCAGCGTTTCGGTATTGGGAAGAAAAACACCTTCCTCAGGACAAATTCTAAATGACAGAAAACATAAATTTACAAAACAATACAATTAAAAAGTCATACATGTTGTCATAGGTGAGCAAGGGGCACTCTTCACTTTACAAGATCTCTCTTTTTTTGTTAACACCTCTTAAAAAATAGCATCTTATTCCTATCTAAACAACATAGTGTTTTGCACATAGAAGAGAACAACAATAACAAGGAATATTATCTCAATCTTACAGTCCCATTATTATTCTGAATCCAAACACTTTTCAATCAATGTCAAATTTTATACACAACTATAGTCCCCATTTCTCAATTAAAATTTTTCAATAGATATCACAAACAAATCTTTGATAATCAGATCATTAATACATCAGGACCCAACTGAAAATATATGAGTACTGCTCAACATAACTATGTCATGGTATACATAATCGAACCACTTTCCATTGATCAAATTCGCCTTCACTACACAAATTTAGTCCTATTACATACCTCAAACTAGAGTTTTTCAAGAGATATCAAAGACGAATCTTGATTTAGATTTCAGATACTTAATTCATCAGGACCCAACTGGAAATATATGGGTACTGGTCATCACGTCTAGTCCGTTATTCTTTGTGAGACATAGTAATGAATAGATTCAAAATTATGTGAAAAATATCAAAAAGTTCAGAATATATGTGTTAAAAGAAGATTCTTTGTACCTCAGATCGTGACTATAAGGGTTCCTCAGTGTGCAGTGGAGCCACCGATATTTTATAAGAGGTTCAAAGTTGACTCCAAGGAGATAATTATGTGCAAAAATGTGATACAAGCTCAATATGCTGATTCAGCTCTAATTATGCCCAGAGGTCACTCGTAGAAACTTACCATATTAAAATCAGACAAGGGAGTCTATAGCCGCAGCCACAATTTGGACTCTGTCTATATGAACGGCATATAGTGTACAGGGGTTGTCCTCCCGTATTCATACAAAGAAATATTATTCAATCTATGGAAAGAAGTAATAATACATTCTTAATGGATTGACGCGATCTCCCGTTTAAAATAGAATTGCATTATATTTAATTTTTATATTGCACTCATATGTAAGATGACGGCATAAAATCTGTTTCAAATTAGATATAATTGTATTAATAAGTATAGATCACTCGAATGCCCTCTATATTTCTATTTTCGTAAAATCAATTAGATTAGCAAGCAATTGTGTGCACATGGCCCTTTATTATAATACATGAGGACCGAGCCACGGCGTTTTTATAAAAATCGCTTTTTATATCATTTAGTAATGACAGATGGGATTTAGATTAACCAAACTCTGCTAACAGGCAAAAACTAAAGGTTAGTGAGATCGATTATATTAAATATAATGCTTGCTTAATCTCCACTACGGCCCCTCGCGGCGGGATGCCTGGCTTTCACCTTGTGGATACCCTGCCGGGGTATCTCACAGGGGAATACCAGGACGGGTTCCCTAAGCAAACGCCTTGATGCCTTCGGGTGATACGTGCGCTATATAAGTTGCAATACATACAAATTGCGGCTGCGGCTATAGACTCCCTTGTCTGATTTTAATATGGTAAGTTTCAGCGAGTGTGCTCTCGGCGCATAATTAGAGCTGAATCAGCATATTGAGCTTGTATCACATTTTTGCACATAGTTATCTCCTTAGAGTCAACTTTCAACCTCTCATAAAATATCGGTGGCTCCACTGTACACTAAGGAACCCTTATAGTCATGATCTGAGGTACAAAGAATCTTCTTTTAACACATATATTCTGAACTTTTTAATTTTTTTCACATAATTTTGAAACTATTCATTACTATGTCTCACAAAGGATAACGGACTAGACGTGATGAGCAGTACCCATATATTTCCAGTTGGGTCCTGATGAATTAAGTACCTGAAATCTAAATCAAGATTCGTCTTTGGTATCTCTTGAAAAATTCTAGTTTGAGGTATGTAATGGGACTAAATTTGCGTAGTGAATGCGAATTTGATCAATGGAAAGAGGTTCGATTATGTATACTATGACATAGTTATGTCGAGCAGTACTCATATATTTTCAGTTGGGTCCTGATGTATTAATGATCTGATTATCAAACCAAGATTTGTTTGTAGTATCTCTTGAAAATTTTTAATTGATAGACGGGGACTATATTTGTGTATAAAATTTGACATTGATTGAAAAGTGTTTAGATTCAGAATAATAATGGGACTGTAAGATTGAGATAATATTCCTTGTTATTGTTGTTCTCTTCTATGTGCAAAACACTATGTTGTTTAGATAGGAATAAGATGCTATTTTTTAAGACGTGTTAACAAAAAAAGAGAGATCTTGTAAAGTGAAGAGTGCCCCTTGCTCACCTGTGACAACATGTATGACTTTTTAACATGTATTATTTTGTAATTTTATGTTTTCTGTCATTTAGAATTTGTCCTGAGGAAGGTGTTTTTAATCCCAAAACTGAAACGCTGCGTCGACAACTACTTCTCGAATGTGGTACCTGCACAAGAAATGTAATTTCATTATGTGAGTTTATCTATTGTGTTTGATTATTTTAAAAATGTCTATATTCTGTACTGAATAAAATGAAGAAGATATTTTTATGCAAATTTTTTTGTTACTTACTTTTTTTGTAATATGTTGTATAAACATTGGGATATCTAATATTGGGGCACTAGCATCTCCATTTGAATTCCTATATTTGTGTTTAGCTTGAGTATATTAGCCTCTCCTTTTTGACTGGGACCCTTTATATTTCTGTGTATGTTCCCCCTCATTGGATTAGTTAGGGGACCACCCTTTTTTTTGTGTATTGGTATTGTAGGCATTGGTGTTAGAGGGGGTGGTGGTATTTGTGGTGGTGGTATTGGTGGTGGTGGCATTGGTGGTATTGGTGATGGTGGTATTGGTGGTGGTGGTATTGATGGTGGTGGTATTGGTGGTGGTGGCATTGGTGGCGGTGGTTTTGTTGCAGGAGTATTAGTGGTGGTGGTGATATTGGTGATGGTGGTGATATTGGGTCTGATATTGGTGGTGGTATTGGTGGTGGTTTTGGTGGTATTGGTGGTGGTGGTATTGGTGATGGTGGTGGTGTTGGTATTGGTGGTGGTGCTATTGGATTGGTGGTGGAGGGATTGGTGGTGGTGGTTGTATTGGATGTGGTATTGGTAATGGTGGTGGTATTGGTGGTGTTGGTGGTATTGGTGTTGGTGGTATTGGTGGTGTTGGTTGTGGTGGTATTGGTGATTATAGTAGTATTGGTGGGGGTAGTAGTGGTGTTATTGGTGGTGGTGGTAGTGCTTGTATTGGTGGTGGTGGTATTGGTATTGGTGGTGGCGATATTGGTGGTGGTGGTGTTATTGGTATTGCTTCTATTGGTGGTGGTGGTATTGGTGTTATTGTTGGTGGTGGTATTGGCAGTGGTATTGGTATTGGTGGTGGTGGTATTGGATTGGTGTTGGTATTACTGGTAGTGGTATTGGTGGTGGTGGTATTGCTGGTGGTGGTCTTATTCGTGGTGGTGGTATTGGTGGCAGTGGTATTGATGCTGGTGGTATTGGTGGTGGTGATATTGGGGGTGATGGTATTGGTGGTGGTAGTGGTGGTATTGGTGGTGGTGATATTGGGGGTCGGGGTATTGGTGGTGAGGGTGGTATTGGTGGTGGTGGTATTGGTGGGGGTGACATTGGTAATGCTGGTATTGGTGGTGGTGGTGATATTGGTGGTGGTGGTGATATTGGTGGTGGTGGTATTGGTGTTATTGGTGGTGGTGGTATTGGTATTGGCAGTGGTGTTGGTATTGGTGGTGGTGGTATTAGATTGGTGGTGTTATTGGTGGTGGTGGTATTGGTGTTATTGGTGGTGGTGGTATTGGTATTCACAGTGGTAGTGGTATTGATGGTGATGGTATTAGATTTGTGGTGGTATTGATGGTGGTATTGTTGGCGGTGTATTGGTTGTGGTGGTATTGGTGATATTGGTGGTGTTGGTATTGGTGGTGGTGGTATTGGCAGTGGTATTGGTATTGGTGGTGGTGGTATTGGATTGGTGGTGGTGGTATTGGTGGTGGTGGTATTGGTGGTGGTATTGGTAATGGAGGTGGTTTTGGTGGTGGTAGTATTGGTATTGGTGGTGGTGGTTTTGGTGGTGGTTGTATTGGTGGTGGTGGTATTGGTGGTGGTTGTATTGGTGGTTGTATTATTGGTGGTGGTAGTAGTGGTGTTATTGGTGGTAGGTGTTGTATTGGTGGTGGTATTGGTATTGGTATAAGTGGTGGTGACATTGGTGGTGGTGCTGTTATTGGTATTGCTTTGATTGATGGTGGTATTAGTGTTATTGGTGGTGGTGGTATTGGCAGTGGTATTGGTGGTGGTGGTGGTATTAGATTGGTGGTGGTACTGGTGGTGATGATATTGGTGGTGGTGGTTTTGTTTGTGGTATTGGTGGTGATGGTATTGCTGGTGGTGGTGGTATTGGTGGTGGTTATGGTACTGGGGGTGGTATTGGTGATGGTATTGGTATTGGTGGTGGTGATGGCATATGTTGTGGTGGTATTGGTGGTGGTATTGGTATTGGTAGTGGTGGTATTGGTGGTGGTATTGGTGGTGGTTGTGGTGGTGGTACTGGTGGTGATATTGGTGGTGGTGGTACTGGTGGTATTGATGGTGGTCATATTGGTGGTGGTGGTGGTAGTCATATTGGTGGTGCTGATATTGGTGGTATTATTGATGGTGGTAGTATTGATAGTGGTTGTATTAGTGGTGGTGGTATTGGTGGTTGTGGTATTGGTATCAGTGGTATTGGTGTTGGCGGGGGTGGAGGTATTGGTGGTGGTGGTATTGGTGATGGTGGCATTGGTGGTATTGGTGATGGTGGTGGTAGTATTGGTGGTGGTATTGGTGGTGGTTCTGGCATTGGTGGTGGTGGTATAGGATGTTGGGGGTATTGGTGGTGTTGGTGGTATTGGTAGTATTTGTGGTGGCGGTATTGGTGGTAGTGTTGGTGGTGGTGGTATTGGTATTAGTGGTATTAATGGTGGTACTGGTATTGGTTTTGGTGGTAGTGATGGTGTTGGTATTGGTGGTGGTGATATTGGTGGTGGTTTTGGTGGTAGTGGTGGTGTTGGTGATATTGGTGGTGATATTGGTGGTATTGGTGGTGCTGGTATTGGTGGTGGTCATATTGGTGGTAGTATTGGTGATATTGGTGGTGGTGGTATTGGTGGTGGTTTTGGTGGTGGTGATATTGGCATTCGTGGTGGTATTGGTTTGGGTGGTATTGGTGCTGGTGGAACTGGTGCTGGTGGAACTGGTGCTGGTGGTATTGGTGCTGGTATTCGTTGTATTGGTGGTGGTGGTATTGGTGGTAGAAGTATTGATTTTACTGGTGGTGATAGTATTAGTATTGGCAGTGGTATTGGTATTGGTGGTGGTGTTATTGGATTGGTGGTGGTATTGGTGGTGGTGGTATTGGAAGTGGTGGTGGTATTGGAGGTGGTGGTGGTATTGGTAGTGGTCTTATTGGTGGTGGTGGGTGGTGGTGGTATTGGTAGTGATGATATTGGTGGTGATGGTATTGGTGGTGGTATTGGTGGTGGTGGTATTGGTATTGATGGTGGTCTTGCTGGTATTGGTGGTGGTATTGGTGGTAGTGGTGGTGGTATTGGTGGTGGTGTTATTGGTGGTGGTGGCAGTGGTTTTGGTATTGGTGGCGGTGGTATTGATAAAGGTGGTGATGGTTTTGGTGGTATTGGTGGTGGTGGTATTTGTGGTGGTGGTGGTCTTGATATTGGTGTAATTGCTGGTGGTGGTATTGGCAGTGGTATTGGTATTGGGGTGGTGGTACTGGATTGGTGGTGGTGGTGGTGATATTTGTGGTGTTGGTGGTGGCGGTATTGGTATTGGTTGTGGTGGTATTGGTGGCGGTTGTAGTGGTGGTAGTGGTGGTTGTGGTATTGGTTGTGGTGGTATTGGTGGTGGTATTGGTGGTGGTGATATTGGTGGTGGTGGTATTTGCGGTGGTGGTATTGGTGGAGGTGGTGGTGGTATTGGTATTAGTTCTATTGAAGGTAGTGGTATTGGTGGTGATGGTATTGGTGCTGGTAGTGGTATTGGTATTGGCACTGGTATTTGTGTCAGTGGTTGTGGTATTGGATTGGGGTGGCACTGTTGGTGGTCTTGGTGGTATTGGTGGTGGTGGTATTGGTGGAGGTGGTGGTATTGGTGGAGGTGGTGGTATTGGTGGTGGTGGCATTGGTGTTGGTGATATTGGTGGTGATGGTATTGGTGTGCGTATTGGTGGTGGTGGTATTGGTGGCGGTGGTGGCATTGGTGGTGGCGGTATTGGTGTTGGTGATATTGGTGGTGATGGTATTGGTGGGGGTATTGGTGGTGGTGGTGGTGTTACTGGGGTGGTATTGGTGGTATTGGTGATGGTCATGGTATTAATGGCGGTATTGGCATATATGGTGGTGGTATTGGCGGTGGTATTAATGGTGGTGGTATTGGTGGTGGTGGTATTGGTGGAGGTGATGGTATTGGTGGTGGTGGTATTGGTGTTGGTGATATTGGTGGTGATGGTATTGGTTTGGGTATTGGTGGTGGTGGTATTGGTGGCATTGGAGGTGGCGGTATTGGTGTTGGTGATATTGGTGGTGATGGTATTGGTGGGGGTATTGGTGGTGGTGGTGTTACTCGGGTTCTATTGGTGGTATTGGTGATGGTCATGGTATTGATGGTGGTATTGGCATATATGGTGGTGGTATTGGTGGCGGTATTAGTGGTGGTGGTATTGGTATTGGTGGTGGTATTGGTGGTGGTCGTATTGATGGTGGTGGTGGTGGTATTGGTGGTGGTGGTATTGGTGGCGGTGGTGGCATTGGTGGTGGCGGTATTGGTGTTGGTGATATTGGTGGTGATGGTATTGGTGGGGGTATTGGTGGTGGTGGTGGTGTTACTGGGGTGGTATTGGTGGTATTGGTGATGGTCATGGTATTGATGGCGGTATTGGCATATATGGTGGTGGTATTGGTGGTGGTGGTATTGGTGGTGGTGGTTTTGGTGGACGTGATGGTATTGGTGGTGGTGGTATTGGTGTTGGTGATATTGGTGGATATGGTATTGGTTTGGGTATTGGTGGTGGTGGTATTGGTGGCATTGGTGGTGGCGGTATTGGTGTTGGTGATATTGGTGGTGATGGTATTGGTGGGGGTATTGGTGGTGGTGGTGTTACTCGGGTTCTATTGGTGGTATTGGTGATGGTCATGGTATTGATGGTGGTATTGGCATAAATGGTGGTGGTATTGGTGGCAGTATTAGTGGTGGTGGTATTGGTATTGGTGGTGGTGGTGGTATTGGTGGTGGTAGTAGTGGTGGTATTGGTGGTGGTGGTAGTGGTGGTATTGGTGGTGGTCGTATTGATGGTGGTGGGGGTGGTATTGGTGGTGGTGGTGATATTGGGGGTGGTATTGGTGGTGGTAGTATTGATAGTGGTGGTGGTGGTTGTGGTATTAGTATCGGTGGTATTGGTGTTGGTGGTGGTGGTAGTATTGATGGTGGTGGTATTGGTGGTATATGTGATGGTGGTGGTGGTATTGGTTGTGGTTGTGGCATTTGTGGTGGTGGTATAGGGTGGTGGGGTTATTGTTGGTGGTGTTATTGGTATTAGTCATATTTGTGGTGGTGGTGGTGATATTAGTGATGGTTGTTTTGATGGTGTTGGTATTGGTGGTGTTGGTATTGGTGTTGGTGATACTGGTGGTGGTGGTATTGGTGGTGGTGGTACAGTGGTGATATTGGTTGGGGTATTAGTGGTGGTATTGGTGGTGCTGGTATTGGTGGTGGTGGTATTGGTGGGAGTATGAGTGATATTGGTGGTATTGGTATTGGTGGTGGTATTTGTGGTGGTGGTATTGAATTGGTGGTGGAGGTATTGGTTGTGGTGGTATTGGTGGTGGTGGTATTGGTGGTGTTATTGGTGGTGGTGGTATTATTGGTGGTGGTGGTGGTGGTGTTATTGGTATTGGTTCTATCGGTAGTATTGGTATTGGCAGTGGTGTTGGTGGTGGTTGTATTGGATTGGTGGTGGTATTGGCGGTAGTGGTATCGGTGGTGGTGGTGGTATTGGTGGTGGTGACATTGGTGGTGATGGTATTGGTGGTGGTGGTATTGGTGGTGGTGGTTGTGGTGGTTTTGGTTGTGGTATTGGTCATGGTGGTAGTTTTAGTTGTGTATTGTTGGTGGTAATTGTGGTGGTGGTATTGGTATTGGTGTTATTAGTGGTGGTATTAGTATTGGTGGTGGTGGTATTGGTGATGGTATTGGTGGTGGTATTGGTGGTGGTGGTAAGGGTGGTGGTATTAGTGTGGTGGTATTGGTGGTGGTGATATTGGTGGTGGTATTGGTGGCTGTGGTATTGGTATTGGTGGTATTGTTGGTGGTGGTGGTATTGGTGGTGGTGGTATTGGTGGCTGTGGTATTGGTGGTATTGTTGTTGGTGGTGGTATTGGTGGTGGTGGTGGTATGGGTATTGGTGGTATTGGTATTGGTGTTATTCGTGGTGGTGGTATTGGCAGTGGTTTTGGTATTGGTGGTGGTGGTGGTGGTATTGGATTGGTGGTGGTGCTGGTGGTATTGGTGGTGTTGGTGGTGGTGATATTGGCATTGGTGGTGGTGATATTGGTATTGGTGGTGGTATTGGCGGTCGTGGTGGTATTGGTGGTGGGGGTGGTGATATTGGTGGTGGTGGTATTGGTGGTGGTGGTGGTATTGGTGGTGGTGATATTGGTGGTGGTGGTATTGTTGGTGGTGGTGGTATTGGTGAAGGTGGTGGTGGTATTGGTATTAGTTCTATTGGTGGTATTGGTGGTGATGGTATTGGTGTCATTGGTGGTGGTATTGGTATTAGCAGTGGTATTTGTATTGGTGTTGGTGGTATTGGATTGGTGGTGGCATTGGTGGTGGTGGTTGTCTTATTGGTGGTGGTATTGGTGGCAGTGGTGGTATTGGTGGTGGTATTAGTGGTATTGGTTATGGTGATTTTGGTGGTGATGGTATTGGTGGGGGTATTGGTGGTGGTATTGGTGGTGGTATTGACATATGTGGTGGTGGTTTTAGTGGTGGTATTGGGGGTGGTGGTATTGGTATTGGTGGTGGTATTAGTCAAGTCAAGTCAAATGATTTTTATTCGGATAAAGATATCCATAAAAGCACAATTCATCACCACCAAAGAAATATACGAAAAATACATTATGAATATTAAACATTTGTATGTACATATCTTCCAATACGAATACAAGTTTACACTGTTAAAAACTTTAAAATGTTGGATGGGCCTATAAAAACCAGCAGCATTGATAACAAGGTGCAAATAGCGCTTTAGATCAATTGTGCATTATGTTGCAGATAAAGTGCGAAAATGAGCAATAAATCAAACAATACTAGCAGTATTGATATCATTGTACAAGATGGCGTTTGGGTCAATTGTGCAAAGTCAGCAGTATATTACAATATAAAATGCAATGATAAGCAATCAGCCGAAAGGATACGAATGTAATTGAACTAAACCCCCTTTTTTAAACCTCTCAATGCTAGCAACATTATCAGCGTGTTAGTTATAGATAGTATTAATAACTATCGTGAAGCAAGAGTGGAAAGGGAGTTGCTCTAGATGATATTACAGGGTTCGTGGCGTGTTAAAATTCACTCATGGAAGCACGCAAGCGTACCGCAGCTAGTAAAAATGTGCTTACACGGAGAATCAGATCGTCACTTCCCAGTTTTAGGATTTCAGAGTAGGCTTGTTCAAAATCCATGATAGCCCATGCCTTAAAGTAAGGGATTAAATACTGTTTTGTATATCTTATATAATATTTACAAATGAGTAAAAAATGTAACACTGTTTGCTTGCCGCCAAAACCACAGGGGCAGTTCAGCTGCTCGAGGTTGCTGTTATATCCTATCGGAAAGCAGAGTGAGTATTTTATACTGCGATCCCTAAGGCGGTAAAGTAAACTCCTTTTCCACCGCCCTATGCTTTTCCTGAGATATTGCTGTGGCACGTGATTTTGACTGCTTATTCCTTCCAATAGGGGCATGTATCTAATTATTGATGGTTTGTGATGCTCAGTAGTCTGTCTTTTTTTGTGATAGTGGTTGTACAACGCCCCTCTAACAGATTTAATGTTTATGCCTTCCACTGTTGATGGGCGTGTGAATATGTGCTCTACCTTTATACTGGCTAAGCTATCTTTTACTGCCATAAGCTAGGGTATGCTACCACCTTTGTCACACTTGAGACAATCAATAATTATTTCTCTAGTTAAAATAGCAGCGGGATTCTGCCATAGTTTTATCCAAAATAAAGCTGGGCGAGACATGATAAAATCCTCTACATAATATAAATTCAGTTCCTTATGGCATATGTAAGTTGGGGAGGAAATTTGAGCCCCGAGGATTTTTCTACAGAACCTATTCTCTTCTACTTGGATTCCGCTACAGTTCACATACCCCCAAACTTCGGCACCATAAGTGGCAGTTGGTACGCATTGTGATTAGTAAATCTGAATCAACGGTAGAACCACCTCAGCCTGTTTTGGTTGCCTGAGGCTAATGATGGAATTAACTGCTTTAGAGAGTTTGGTTCTGCCGTGGGCCACAAGGGCTTGCCAAGAGCCAGAGTCCGCAAAGACTAGGCCCAGGTAAGGGAAAGTGCTTGTGCATGCTAATGATTCGCTGCCCGCTGTTGTGGACTTAATGCAATGCTTTTTTGGCCCACAAGTCATTATATAGGATTTTTTTTAATTCGTAAGAAGGTCCAGATTGGCCATAAAATATACAAATCCAGTGACTAAAGTGCGAAGTGCGTTGGGTGTGCGGCCCATAAGGACCGCATCATCTGCATATAGGAGGGCGGGGAATAATTTACCATTAATTTTGGGTACATCACTGATCAGTTTGGACAGGGAGTTGTTTAATTCATTTATATAGAGACTAAAAAGTAGAGGGGCCAGAACACAACCTTGTCTCTGACCCCTCCTGCCAATAGCGATGTCCCCAGAAACCTCCCCATCATTACAAATCCTCACCCGTGCCTTTAAGTCCCTGTGCAAATACCAAAGCCTCATCCTACCCATATTTTAAAAGGATCTCCCATAGGCGCGATCTATTAATCAAAGGCTGAGGTTAAGTCCATGAATCCCAAGTATATTGGAACTTTTTGGGCAATCGTGTATTTGCCCAAAATAAGGTTCAAATTCAAACACTGTTCCACAGTGCCAACATTGCTTCTAAATCCCAGCTGACAACAATTTAAGATTTGGTTGTCTTCAGCCCAATTCCTGATCATATTAAAGACAACCCTGCCCAAGATCTTCAAAGTGTTATCTATCAAAGAAATTGGGCGGTAGCAGCTGGGGTTGGATCTGTCGCCCTTTTTGAAAATAGGCACGATGATACTGGTCGACCAGGTATTCGGAATAGCTGTATTAGTCAAGTTCTTAAAAACATTACATAAGAGGGGAGCCCAAAACTCAGGTTTGTGTTTTATAAGATCAATGGATAACCCATCCGGGCCCGGGTCTTTGTTCCCTGCACTTTGATTTATGGCATCCTCGACTTCAGAAATAGTTATGGCAAACTGTAATACTGGGAAGCATGTATGATTGCTGGAAAACGTTGAGGGAGCAGTATAGATTCTAGCAAAGTGCTCCTCCCAAAGTTCCCTAGGTATATTACAACTTATTGGGGTGATATTCGAGTCCATAGACCTCATTTCTTTAACTTCACTCCAGAATCCAGTTACATCCTTAAGTAGTGCATCACTAGCAAGATTTTCTCAGTGTTTTTTCAATATTTCTTCGGAATGAGATTTGGTTGCTTTCTTATAGCACACTCTTAGTGATCTAACTAGGGTTAAGTCCCTGGGTGTAGCCGCTAATGCTACATGCAGGTTTCTATTGGCCCGCGAGCATGTGCCATAGAACCATCTGGGGTTTTTGCTTGAGTTAGTGGCCGGTTTAGAAATTAAGTGTTTGATACCAGCACACAGACCTCTGAAGGCCACAACGATCTCACTGCCCGAGGCGCTGCTCGATAAGCAAGTATCTACCAATGAAAGATGCAATTTTATCATACGTTCAAGCAGGGCCTTATTATCTATGCTCTTCCAGATTACTCTAAGTTTGTCAGTGGATGCCACCAGATATTTTGCCCCTATTTATCTTCGGGTAAGGAATTTAGAGGAAAGTCTAATGGTTATTGTAATTGGGTTGTGATCACTTTGACTAGTACATAAAACCTCAGCCTTAACTAAAATTTTTCCAGTGCGGATGATATAAAAACATAATCTATAGTGGATGAACATCCATGACCTCTATAGGTAGGCAATGGGCCTTTATTTGAATCAACACCAGCCTTTTCCATTGTATTGATTAGGTTACGGGAGGATAAATGGTTGCAAAGTTCCTCACCCCTTTTACATGCATTAAACCTTACCGGGGCGGTGGTGGTGTTGTCAATGTCTCTATGTAGCCGTGCATTACAATCCCCGCCTAGACAGAGACCATCTAATTTGCCATACCTCTGTGAGTCTTGTAGTCCATCAATAAATTCAAACAACTTAATAAAATTTCTATTTGGTAGTGATGTAAAATCGTTATTATAAAAATTAACTAAGTATCTCGAAGCCCCCGTGTGTAGATTGTGGCTTGAAAATTCTCGTTATTTGTCGCCACAGGTTTTATGCTACCCCCAGCTGAGATCTTTATCCATGTTGATAGACCCCCACACGGACGTCCCGTTTTGGACCTGGGCACAATGCTATTATAACACACAAATCCTTCAAGGAACAATTCATTAGTATACCATGTCTCCGGGAACATCAGGATATCGTATTCGCTAACCAGATCAACCCACTCCGTGGAGTTCAATTTGGATCTCAATCCTGCGATGTTCCAGCTTAACACATTCAGGTTAGGATCTGAGCCTTTCGGTTCTATAACAATTGGGCATTCAGCTAAGGGTTCCACTGATTCTGGTATAGTGATTGATGTTTGGCTCGATAGTCAGTCCTGGCTATCTAAGCCAGACAGGACAGTAAACCGGTTTTGTGTGGTATATATTGGAGTAAAAAGATTATGTGAACATGGGGGGGTATATAGAAAAAACCTAAGGGTAATAAGTGTATATGGGTTGGGGCAGTGTTATTATGGGTTTGTGCTTGTAGTAGCCATTTCACCAAGGGGGGACCTCTAAAGTTCACGACTATGCAGTCACCTGAGATTTTCTTTTCTGATAGTTCCACCCACCCTACTCAGCGCACCATTAAAATTTCATTAGCATCCATCATCCCTAGGCCCCTGTGCTTTGTTAACCAATCAATACACTTGTTCTTAAGTTGTTCCCACGATTCAGATTGATCTTTTTTGAGTGGAGGGGCCATAAGGACATGCTTCCGGGGGTAGATTAAGGATGTCCTTATATGGACTATTACCCTGGGTATTAAGTATAGAAATATTATTTGGGGCAGTTGCTGAGCTTATGGGAGCGGCTCCCATCGGTGCAGGAGTGGCTGGTGCTGAGTTTCGTGGCAAGTTGTTACAAGTGGACCTATTACCAGATGCTAAATTCGCCACAGGCATCAATCTAGGGGTTGGTTTGGGGCAGACAACATTCTAGGAGTTGCTACACATAGCACATGCAGTGTCAACAGCGGGGGATATACATGCAGCGCCCTCATTTGATAAGCCCTGAGCTGCTGCCTCCATTGGTTTAAGACACTGGTCCCCTCTGATTTTATCGCCAATAGTGACAACTTGTTTTTGCATGTCTAACTTCTTAACCAAGTTTTCCATTCTATCAAGGCATTTAAAAAGAGCATTAAATTGCTTATCCACCAAGATTTTTAAGCGTTCGTAAACAGAGTCCACTATGATGTCAATGAAAGTATCATCCAATCTTCCGCTTGTACCTTGGGCAGTTGTATGCTCAGTTTGGGTATGGATGAAATTAACTACGGCTTCTGATATTGTCAAGTCTACAGTAGTCTCATTTGTTTGCTCAGTTGGGCTTGCTGTCACAGCAGTGGCTCCTCATTTCCACATACTCAGTGGGGTGGGTTGGGTTTTTTGGCGAACTGGCTGTTTCCTCTTACTGGTGGTGATTTTAGATGCGCCCCTCGGTCTTTTTTCCCCCGCTGTTTTGGTGACCGGGGCTACATTTCCGGTAGTAGTATTAGCTTGGGGCCGTGATTGAAAATCTGAATTGACCTCATCACCATTGCTAGCCCCAGAACCCTCGGGCAGCATGTCGCGCTGGCAAGGGATGGTAATTAGAACATTAGGTGACAATGGGAGGGGGGCAGGTATGTCATCCTGCCCTGCTCCTTCAAACTGATGTAATTGAGGCGCGGGTTGGCCCATGGAGAGTCTCCTTTCGGTTTGCTCAATCTCTGATGAAACCAGGTTAATAGCCTCTACAAACATGCTTTCGATGGTGGTGACTGTAGATGTTTTTGAGCCCGGTATAACTGTATGTTTCCCCATAGTGCTTTATTTCAGTCACTCACCTTAGGCTAGCGTTTAGAGGGGTGGCCCGGCTCAGCCTCTTCTGACCCCTGACGGCCACAGATGGCCCGCCCTTTGCCCGGGCTTAGCCCGGCACCCGCCCGCGAGCGTCCCCCGATGCGGGAGCCCGCATGTCTCCCCGTGGTATTATCATATGTGGTGGTGGTATTCATGGTGGTATTCGTGGTGGTGGTACTGGTGGTGGTATTGGGGGTGGTTTTGGTGGTGTTGGCAGTGGTCATATTAGTAGTAGAGGTATTGGTGCTGGTGATATTGGTGGTGGTATTAGTGGTAGTAGTATTGGTAGCTGTGTTATTGGTTTTGCTGGTGGTCGTATTGGTGGTGGTGGTATTGGTGGTTGTGGTTTTGGTATTGGTGGTATTGGTGTTGGCGGTGGTGGTGGTATTGGTGGTGGTGGTATTGGTGTTATTGGTGATGGTGGTATTGGTGGTGGTGCTATTGGTGGTGATGATGGTTTTGGAGATGGGGGTATTGTTGGTGGTATTGGTGGTGGTGGTGGAGGTGGTGGTATTGGTGGTGGTATTATTGGAGGTGGTGTTGGTGGTGGGTTTTTGGTGGTGGTGTTGGTAATAAAACAGACTTTTGAAAACTACCCGTCAGGTGGCTTTAGTGCAGATGACATATAACATAGTTGTGGTGTCAGTTTCAGCCCTTTAGCACACGATTATGTTATACCTGTAATTCACATGACTTAATTCACTAACCATTTCTAAATCAATTTTGCCTGGGTTGGTTGAAACAGACCCGAGATAATGCCGAGTTACAGTGATTGAAATCGGGCACCCGTGTTACGGAGGTGGCCATGCTGCTTATAAAAACACAAGTAGTTTCACCTGAAGCAGCGCATGTCCGGCCTGCAGTAAGAGAAACTCAACTAAGTAAGTAGTGCTTTCTAGACTAAATCAGACTAAATGACAGGTCCCATGTAAAAACAGAAGTAAAGGGGCCAGTAGTCATGGGAGATTACAAATGAAGACAAGGACGTACTAAGGAGGGACTAACAAGCCTATTAATGAATCTGAAGGCAGAATTTACAAAAGACAATTACACAAGCCAATGAACATATGGGTGGAGAGTGGGCACAGCTTATCTCCCATACTCTACTACTACAGTCTCGCTGAGCGAGCAGTGAATGCTCGCTGCCACTAGGCTCGACCTAAAAATGAAAGCACAAGGTGAAATGTTTTCATTTCTCTTTGTTGCGCTTCCCTAACGCCACCTCTGGGGTTTACGATGCCACCTAAATCTGGGAATGTGTCAAGTTCCATGGGTGTTGCATGGGAACGCCCACAGCAACACCCCTTTCACGCAGTGTTCTGCGTGAAAGGGGTACATATTTATAAGGCCATTAAAAGTCACATAAAGTGGCTTTACGTAGCCTTATAAATATGCGGTGGCACATTGCTCCACCGGAACGTCAAATAAGTGACATTCTGGGGGCGCAAAAGTAAAGTGCCGATAGGACCTCATGAATGAGTCTTACGGTTTTCTACAACTATTGCCCACAGACATATTATCCGCTCATGTGGCAACGGAAAGACTGCATGAGTGGAAAATGTGCAAAGAACAGGTGTAACAGCAATGCAAGTATCAATGAGGGTTTGGGAGTTTTCGGGTAAAGGGGCCCCAAATGGGAAAGTTCTCAGTGAACATTTAGTATGATCAGTGGCAAATCATGTACCTCTTTAATAAAATAATTTATATTTGACTAAGTTCTCTTTTTTGAAAAATCACAAAATCTGGATAGAAAAGCTGTTTAACAGTAACACAGGACCACATCGGTGTTAAGTCTCTCTGATCTTACCGTTCTTGAAATGGTAGGGAGATGAGTATGTACAAATATCTCACACCTGTTTTCACTGTTTTTTTTAGCATTAACCGAGCCAGGCAAAGGAGTCTGTGCTGACAATATTGGGGAGGCAGCTGGACATAGTGGCTTCGGTCAGGAGACTGACAGCACCGGAGTCCCTGTGTCAGAGGGTGAGGGGCCTGCATTGAGCATATGCCATAGGTGTTTGTGAGGCTTGGCTCCTGTCACATCTGGATTAACTTTACAGGACATATATCCTCATTTGGTGTTAGTGGCACTTTGTGGGGAGATGGACTCTCTTGCACCTGGCTAGATTCCATACAGCATATACGTTAGTTTCCTGTAAGCTATGCCTTTGTGTGAGTTGCTTCTCCATCTTTCCTGTTTCGATTCAGTTTAGCATGCACTGTGTGTTTTTTGTAAGCTGTGCCTCTTAGGCATTGATACTCTGTATAACCTGGGTGGACTTCACTGACCTACATTCATTAGTGGCCTAATGGTATGACAAAGACCACTCGTAAAAAAGATGGTAGGTGTTGCATACCAACCACTCGCCCTTACACAACACATCATTGCTATGTGTATGGCAACCACCTCTGAAAGCAATTAGGTCCTGGCACATTTTCTTTAAAAAAATATGCGCTTTCTGGCACATGCTGTACTGTCAGTAAGGGGCTCGTAGCTTGTAGCTGTCATAGATATTTGGTCAGCAACAAATCAACTGTATAGCACATGCAAATGCTGCAAAAAGAAATAGTGTCATTTATAAGTTTATGTTAGGTTGGATAATTAGAAGGTGAAACCCGGCGGCCCCTTCGCTATGGTGGAGGAGCGTCACCCCCACTTCCAGCAGCATAAAGAAAATAAAAATAAAACGTTAATAAAGCATGGTTTATTATCGTTTTATTTTGTCTCCCAGAGTGTTGGAGGCGGGGCCAGGAGGACAACAGGCACCCATGCGGAGTGGTATGCACTGTTATCAGGTCCCATGACTGTTTGGTCGGCCGTCTCAGCACAGTGAAACTGTCATGCACACTTTGCATGTTCTCCACCCAAGCTGCATTACAGCCTGGGTGGAAAACATGCCCAGACTCGCAGTCCCTGGCTGAGTGCTGAACCACGGTGCTCAGACCAATCAGAGGTCTGGGTGCCTGTGTGCTTTTCTGCTTTCGGGTGGACCAGAGTGACAATGACAAGGGACGACAAGAAGAGGCACAAGGCAAGGAGGTAAGTTTTTTTTTTACTACCCCCTGCCACCCCCCACACCCGCAAAAAAACAACAAAAGAACAGACCAAAGGCAGACTATGAGAGCTGCACTTCACTCCTACGTTCCTTGTTTAGTAATTTTCTGAAGTAGTTTATAGAAGTGTGCACAAACACCTCCTGCACCTGCCGCTGTTGGGTGCAAACTGTATCGCAGATCAAGTAATGAGTTATTATTGAGCGGTGCACCACTGAATTGTCTTTTCCAAAATATAAAGATGGACAAATGTTCCTTTATATTTATTTTCCTTTATTTCAATGGTATCACAATACAGGCTCCAGCCAATATGTTTCGTTCAATAGACATTGAACTTCATCAGGGCTTAAAAATATAGATAATAAATGGTCCAATTGTGGGGTGGCGAGAGTGGTAAGTAAGTACAAGCACATAAAACTCGCACTGTTTCCCCAGAGTTCCATGTGTGAGTACCATTGTTTGTTACAATAAATACTGAAGGTGTTTCATGGTGGGGCTCACATGTATGAGCCGGACATCAGTGCCTGGGACATGTGAATGTGTTATCCTGTCTCCAGATCGGTTCACGTAACCCCCACACCCGATCCATGCCAGCTGCCACGGGTGAAAGCTAATGACAATTGAATAGCACCATCCAAATGAGCTGGACCTTGAATTGCACATGTAAACAGAGATGAGTGATGAACTGTGCAACATTATGATATTGTGCCTAAAGATCTGCTGCATTACATCAAACAAATCAACCAAAGTCCCTTTGCAGCAGTAGACTATTCCAAAAGGTATGACCGATGTTGATCTTGTGTACACACAATACTACCTGCGCTATGCCCATGCTTTCTACTCTACTATGGCTGAAACTGTTTTGCATGGTGCTCAAACCAACGAATCAGGTACCAAGATTTCCACTGCTCATACTAAAGCATTGTGAGTGCATTTCACACCAAACCATGCACAGTACACGTCACACCATCTCCCATAAAGTTGACGCCAACCCAGCCACACAATTTATGACAGATTTACTGTTGTCAGGGAAATGCCCAATACCCAGGTTGTAATAGATTGCAAACAGTTCCCACGCAGATGCCACTAACAAATATCGTCATTAATTACCTTTTCTTGCATCCACAGTACTGTACTGTGTGATGTGGTAATTTATTTTGCGTTGGTAAACACCCCTGGTAAAGGCCCTACCATTTACACACCCACCCATCACCCATTAGTGACAAGCTGTCGTGCCTGGATGCGTACTGCTAGACTGTTTCATAAATAACAGTGAAGGTCACTGGTAAGTTTCCTGAAAGCTGAACTAGTGTCTTAAGTAACCCACCAATTCAATGCAGGATTTCGTACTATTACAAAGTTTCACATAAAAAGCAAACAGAAGTAGAGTTTGTGCACTGCACAACCGTGAACTAAATGTTCTGCCCAATTAAAGGGCCCCAACAAACATGCTGCATTCTAAAGCATCATAGATCTGACCCAAATACACTTAAAAAAAATTCCACTCAAAGCTCAAACATCAATCACCCACTTCGTTATTAGATCACTAAATCAGTCAGTCATCTATATTTGATATGGGATAATGAGTGGCGTTTGGAATATCCAATTGATATGTATTGAAGCATCTTTTTTTGGGAGATTGACCTCCACAACATAGGAACTGCGCCACAGTGGGTGAATCTCACATTCTTTAATCATGGCAGCCTGGCTTAGGCTATAATCAATTACTGTTCAGTGTCCCGATTTGGACAATACTATTTTCAATTGCACATCAGGGGCTTTGATATCGTATTTTAACAGGAATCTATGTGGAGAAAAACTTATTTATTAGCTCGAATATCAAAAATCTTGAAACTGTCAAATTTTAAGTAACGTCTGACATCTCACACTTTAAAAAAAATATTATGGCTATCTGTCCAAATGCGCCCATTGTTGTCCTATTGTCCTTCACACCCTACTTCCCCCTCTTTTCTTTTTTCTTCTGAAATCTGATATTTCTTCACTGCCTGCTACTTCTTCCATTTCATTTTTATTACACATCTCCTCCCAACGGGTAGCGTCTCAAGAGTCTTATACTTTTTTATGTTATGTTTTTTTCTTTCGTTTTTCATTCTATTTTCTTCTCTAACTTTTATACGAAACTGTACTTTTATCTTCTCTTCTTCTTTAACCTTAAGACCATATTGCAATTCAACATCTGCTTTTCAGTATAAAGGCACGACTTAGACATCTCAGGTGGTAAATTAGATGAGAGTAACAGATATAGCTCATATTTTTTTCAGTTTTTTGCTTCTCTTAGGGGCATATTAGCAAGGGGAAGTATCGTCGCTTTTTCGGCGAATTATGCAGAGAAAGCGGCGATACTTCTAGTGCCCTATCCACAAGGGCATTTTAACGCCTGGCTCAAGCCCACTTTGCATGTCGGCGACAAACATCGTTAATGACATGCAAAGTGGGCGTTCCCACGTCCAACCACATGTAAAATGTGGTTGGAGGTGGGAACACCCTATTACCAAGGCAGGCGTTGGGAGAGGCAGACCTGCGATAAACTCGTTTATCGCAGGTCTCCCAACGCCTGCTCTGACCAGGTGTTAGGGCATTGATAACATGAGGGAGTGGATCATAAAGCTGAATCCACCCCCCCATATTATCAATGCACACATTAGCGCATGAAAACAACGTTTGTTTTCATGCGCTAATGTGCCATATCGCCGACTATCGCCGGATTTCATTTCGCCTACGTGATGCGCATTGATAATTGCGCGTTATCACGGCGAAAAAATTCAGCGATAGCCGGCGATATGAAGAAGTGCGATGTGCGTTTTTTAACGCACTTCTAGGTAATATGCCCCTTAGTTCTTATGCCAATCATTCCTTTACTACTTTGGCTGCTAATAAATATTGGTGTCACGCGTATTTATTCAGATCAAAGACTGTCTTTGCACGTTCTTTACAAAGCCTGCAGAATTAATTCACAGTGGTAGAATCAGGAGTGATCTCAGAGGTACGTTTTATTTTTTCAAACCTTGACCAATACACATTTTTGTTCTTGGAAGTCGAATATGAAAATTGAAAAGGTATGTTTTTACAGCGAACAGAATTTCTGATTCTGTAACTTATGCAAATGTATTAAAGCACTTTACCTTGTTGAATCCTCAAGTGTAAAGGAGGCTGTTTGCATCTGCACATTTGCATAAAAGGGTGAGAGACATAGATGTTCCTCAGGAATAACCCTGATAAATATACCAACCTGAGAAGGAATAATTAATTTTCAAGAGCCAGCCTGGAGTCACACGTGCAATCCATTCCCTGTGGCTTTACTTTTTAATTTTATTGTTATTGTGGTTTGTTTTTTCTTGTTTTTGCAATGTAGATTGTGGATAGTGGGGATAGCGTATTTTTAGACTGCGCCTGCGGTAGTGGGAATTACGATATTCCTTCACATACACCACTCTGTTCCTTCCTTTTTCAAGCCTGAAAGTCTAATACGCAGAATCTGAAAATCCTCTGTGTAAACTGATGCGTGTAGACTGGGCTGACGTCCCTGTGGCTTATACACATTGCTCACATTCTACACAGTGCATACGTTTTATAAGTAAAATAATTAGCAGTTATGTGCAGAGAAATATATTGCAATTAATTAATTGCACAACCAAAGGTATGATTTCTATTTTCCTTCCACAGACCTAATTACTCTGGTTCTTTAATTATTCTTGGCCAATATAGATGAGTTTGAAAAGTATATTGCAGTATTACTCAATTTGAGCATGACACTCTCAACAGAGTAGTCCCATATCCAGGGAGTATAAGGTCTCGCTATATATAATAGAGAGGCATAGAATTTGTTTGTACATACTGTCCACCAGGTCCTTTCAGTATTTGCCATTCTCGAATGCTCTTTAAACAAAGATAAAACACGAACCGCAGCTTTACACCTGCCTGTTCGGTGTTACACTTCTCCTGCTCCCTCTTCCTTAAAAATCCATCCACTGATTTTCCCTCCTGCACTCCTCTTGAGAGACTCTTTCAAACTTTCAGTATCCATACCTGGAAATTGTTTCCTAACAATAATCCTGAGCCTTTCCACCTCTCATCTCACATTGTAACAACTTGTTTTTAGTAGCACTCATCTGCTGAAAACTGTCTGCCTCTAGATCTATGAGTAATCTCTGATTCTATGGGGTATATTCACAAGAACGTGTGATAACTACTGCATGAGTAGCATAACACAACTTTCAACATCGCAGCCCATCGCGGAAAAATAACCCTGTGTCATGGTGGAATTCACAACAATGCGGAAGCATGCGATAGTCATCAGATAACGCGTCAAAAATCAGCGAGAAAATCAACACCACGCCGCAACAATGTGAAACGCAAACGCAAAAATCATGCGATGAGGCCAATCGCTGTACAAAAATCAGAGAAAACCAGCCTCAGGCCTGCAAATCCCACGCATCTGGCGGGAAAATGCACTATAAAAGAGAAAAAAACCAATTCAAAATGCGTAGCACTATGGATGCACCCGGACCAAGTGCAGAGGAGAAGCTGAACCCCACAAGCCCCACGGAGGACCAGCATAGAACCCCATGTTCGGGGACGGGCAAGGACAAGAGGAAGAGGAAGACGGGGTTCAGTTCGCAGGAAGACCGGATCATCGTCACGGAGGTCATAGCACACTACCAACACCTGTCCGTCACCTCCACTGCGGCACTGGAAACCCAAACGGAAATATGGCAGGCCATCTTTAACAACGTCAATGCAGTCGGAGTGGCAAGGAGGTCACTGGAGGAGGTCAAGAGGTGCTGGCATGAAGTGCACAGCCAAACCAAGGAGAAGCTCTCCGCCAACAGGAAGGCAGCAAGGGTGACTGGAGGTGGGAGTCCTGCGACACAGGAGGTGATTGATGAGCTGGGGAAAATGGTGGCCACAGTCAGCAGTGTGGAGACGGCAGGTATTGGAGGCCTGGACACAGAATGATATGACCTGAACCAACAACAACAGGGTGAGTAACAACCAGGGACCAGGGGGATGGGGGAGATGGGCACAATGGCACACATGCACAATTATGTGTAGCACACTGCACACCACAATGACCCTGCATCATGTCACTGAGAGCCTTGGCGCACTGCAGCACACATAGAAACGCCAAGTAGGCCCCCGTCCACAATATGCACAAAGGGGCCCCCTCCAGATCACCCAATAACAGAACCGACCAACCACATGTGCTGAATCCAGCAAAGCAGCGGCTCTGTGACCCACACTGACAATGCAAGTAGCACTGCATGCTCGATAGCATGGCAGCAGCCCAAAAACATGAGACGGCTCACGAATCGACATGAAGGTAGTCCAGTGCGGATCACATCCATAACAGAGCACGTCACACTCTAACATGTCCACATGCACACACAACCCATGCCGTACAATTGCGATTCTCCTATTAACATGACCAGAGAATCTGGATTTCATTAAAGACACGGAGGCTAACATTATGCATTAATCCTTTAATGCAGCTCGCTCACAAACAGCCGCTTACATCACAAAGACTAGAATAAGAATAAGTGACATCACAGTATCCATAAAAGGCATGTGCCAGGGAAGATCAGTCTCTTTTAAATGCCTCGAACGACAGGTCAAGCTGCAAACGAAGAATACATCTTAGAACTTGAAGGAAGAATTGTGGAAACTTGGAAAATCCTTAGAGATTCATCAATTTGAATTGTCTGGAAGAAAATAAAGCAAATCAAGAAAGGTACAAAGTAACCTTCAGAATAAGCAATAAGAAAAGCATAACATAAGTTAAAAGGGTAAGAAACATTGAAAACATTGTAAACCACATCAATCCTCAATTTCCCTCCAGGGAGGGACGGGAGGGATAATGTTAGCCTCCGTGTCTTTAATGAAATCCAGATTCTCTGGTCATGTTAATAGGAGAATCGCAATTTCATTACAAGACAGGAGGCTACATTATGCATGTTGGTAGCCTTGAATAACTGCATCAGAAACATGTTCAATTGGTTTACAATAATGATGTGCGAAGGTATAGGCATTAGACCAATCAGCGGACTTAAGGATAGCATCCAATTTACCACCAGACCAGAATGACTTGCTGGCCATAGCACTCCTGAGAGAGTGAGCCTGGAACTTAGACAGGTCAATACCAGCAAGGTTCATAGCAATTTTAACCCACCTAGCGATAGAGCAGGATGAGATGGGTTTAAAGGGACTAACGTAAGAAACTAAAAGTTGATTTGCATCAGGAGGACGAAGGTTAGACATTCTGGAATCGTATTCCTTCATGCAATCAACAACACATAGTTTTGGATGAGAGTCAAAACGAGGGTAAAAGATAGAATCAGACATGGTTTTAGTTCTTCTAAATATTTCAAATTTAACACCAAACATGTCATAACATCTATTAGAGATGTCCAGAGCTTTGACATCAGAAACTGCGACAAGAAACTAGACATGAAAGAGAGGCAAGCTTAATTGAGAGACATTTCCTGTTAAGGAGAGAATTGTTAGGCCATGAACAAAAAAGATCAAGCAAAAGTTTAACATCCCAAACGGATTGATATCTAGGACGAGGGGGTCTCTTAAGGCGAATACTTTTAAGAACTCTACAGATAATAACGTTCTTACCTACCGTTTTACCATTGACAAGAGCGTGACCGGCTGAAATTGCAGATCTAAAACAATTAATTGATCTATAGGAGAGACCATTATCATAGATTTCGACAAGGAAATTAACAATATAAACTATAGGAGCCTCCACGGGATCCAAGTTCCTCTCCAAGCACCAACTAGACCATTTCTTCCAGATGTTATTGTATCTGTAATGGGTTCCAGGTGCCCATGACTCTCCGAGGAGAGTGAGAGCTGACGACAAAAGACCAGACTATTGGTGAGATTGCCTGACACTTTCCAGGCAAGAAGGTTCAAACTCCCTGAAAGAACCAGGTGATGATCCTCTCCGTCTGCGTTTAGGAGGAGGCCCTGAATTGCGGGAATCAGGAAGGGAATGTCGCAAGAAAGTTCCAGAGCTGTGGGGAACCAGGCTTGAGACGGCCAGAAAGGAGTTATCAGGACAAGGGAGCATTGTTCCTGTCTCACTTTCTGAAGAACCCTCTGAATCATTGCAAAAGGGGGAAAGGCGTAAGGGCGGAGGGGAGCCCAAGGCTGGAGGAAAGCGTTCACAGCTAGAGCACCCGGGTCTGGCATCCAGCTGAAATACTGGGGGAGTTGGAAGGTCAACCTGCTTGCGAAAAGGTCCACGTCGAAGGGACCCCAAAGAATGTTCAGGGAATTGAAGATCGTCACATCGAGTTTCCAGTGGCTGAAATCTTGAAGGAACCTCGAGTTCCAATCCGCCGAAATATTGGATTTCCCTGGAAGGTATTCTGCTCTCAAAGAAATCTTGTGTTCCAGACAGAACATCCATAATTTCTTGGCCAGATTCGATAGGTCCGCGGACCTCGTGCCACCGAGACGGTTGATGTAAGAGACCGCAGAAACGTTGTCCATTTTCAGTAAGACAGATCTGCCTTGAAGTGAGTGTCTGAAACTCATCAAGGCATAGAGTCCAGCGCTCAACTCTAGAAAGTTTATATGATGAGAGGACTCCGAAAGGGTCCAAACCCCACCGGTGTCTTGGTCGAGGAGACGAGCGCCCCAGCCGTGGAGACTGGCATCTGACTCCAAGACAAAGTCTGGGGTGGAACCGAAGATAGCCCTTCCGTTCCATGCATCCAAATTGTCCAGCCACCAAGAGAGTTCCAGTCTCGCTGGTTGGTCTAGAGAGACCTTGTCCCCATACCAGAGACCGGACCGGAGAGCTTGGGCTTTCACCCTCTGGAGAGCACGGTAGTTCAGGGGACCCGGAAAGATAGCTTGGATCGAAGAAGAAAGAAGACCCAAGAGTCTGGCTAATTCTCGTAGGGAGAGAGATTGATGTCTTAGGACAAACCTGATTTCCTTTCGAATTTTCGCAATCTTCTTTTTCGGCAATGAAAGAAGACAGCTTGAAGTGTTCCCGGTGAAACCTAGAAACTCGAAGGATTTTGAGGGCGTCAGGATGGATTTTTCTCTGTTTATAATGAAGCCGAGATCCTCTATCAACTCCATGGAGACCCTGAGGTCTTCTAAGATTTGTTCCTGGGTTTGAGACATGATGAGGATGTCGTCTAAGTAGATAATTAAACGAACGCCTCTTGCTCTCAGAATCGAAACAATGGCTCTCATGACCTTGGTGAAACACCAGGGGGCGGATGAGAGACCGAAGGGGAGAGCTTGAAATTGGTAGAGGTGTCCGTCCCAAACAAATTGGAGGAAGGATTGATGTTCCCTGGCCATGGGGATAGTAAAGTAGGCATCCTTTAGGTCTAGCTTGACTAACCAATCTCCTTGAAGGAGAAGGTCCCTGAGAAGATGGATGCCCTCCATCATGAAGTGGCGATAAACTAGGTATTTGTTTACTTCCCGTAAATTTATCACTGGCCTCCAACCTTTGTCCTTTTTCTCTACCAAGAAGAGGGTACTTACAAAATTCTTTTGTGACCAAGGAACCTCGATAATAG
Source organism: Lissotriton helveticus (assembly GCF_964261635.1). Classification (NCBI taxonomy): domain Eukaryota; kingdom Metazoa; phylum Chordata; class Amphibia; order Caudata; family Salamandridae; genus Lissotriton; species Lissotriton helveticus. Next base: position 1,237,724,698 of record NC_136057.1, read on the forward strand.
CTCCCTTTTTTAGCATAGAGGAGACCTCCTCCTTGGCGATAGCTAGATGTTCCAAGGGGAGGTCCAGAGGTCTTGGAGTCGTGGATTGGTAAGGAATGTCCACGAAGTCTATCTTGAACCCGCGGACTGTTTGTAGGACCCACAGGTCCTGAGTATAGCTTTCCCAAACATGGTAAAACAATTTGAGCCTTCCCCCGACCTTTGGAGGGGAAAGAGAAGAAAGGGCACTTACTTGGGGTGTTGATATTAGGTGCTCCACGGTAGGAGAAGCCTCTGCTTCGGGAACCACGACCTCCTCGTTGGGGATAAAACTGTTTGTTCAAGGGGTAGTATCCCCTTCCTGCACCACCTCTTCCTCTGCCGGAATTATAGGGCCGGAAGTTGGCACGGCCGGAAGAACGGCCCCTTCTTCCGGCCTGACCAAAAACATTAGAAGGGAAGACTTTTTTCAAGTTGCTTTGAGCCCTATCAAGCGCTGTAAAGGTCGCAACATATCTGCCAATTGACTTAATCATATCCTGCCCGAAAAGTAGGCCTTGGGGTTTGGACGAAGGCTCCTTGTCGGCAAGGTCCCCAAGCTTGGGGTTAATTCTGTTTAGGACAGTTTTTCTCCTTTCCATGTTCAGGCTCGAATTAGCATTCCCTAAAAGCACGATAGCTCTCTGGCTCCAACCCCTAATGAGTGCAGTGTCAAGGGGAGTATATGAAATATAAGACTCCTCAGCAAGGTCAAGGATCTTGGTGAGAGGGCCTAGCATGTCTAGAAGACGGTCCTGGCAGGACTTAAATGCTCTTTCGAGGCCTTTTCTTGGGTCCTTTCCCAGCTTAAAAAGAAATTTAATAAGGTCTGGGTCAAGGTTGGGGGTCTAGCAGACCTTATCGCCAATCCATGGTCTCGGGCACTCAGCCCGCATAGTGTTCCTTGTATCAGTTTCCAAGTAGTTTCTTAACCATTTGGTTATAAACTTGCCGACATGTTCCTGGGGGGACCATTTAGAGCTATTAGGGCGTGAGATATTCTCCGGAGAAAACATCTCTCCCCCTAGGGGGTCAAGGATGGCATCCTTGGAGGAGGGAGGAGGGTCTGACTCAGGGAAGGAGTTGGGGTCAGAGTCATTGAAAAAGTAATCATTAGGGTCGAAAACGAACTCGTCGTAGGGTTCCTCGAAAGTCTCCTCTACGTCAGAGTAGGTATCAGAATGAGCACTAGCACCATCACCACTTGTGCCGCTTAGGACACCTTCCAGAGTTGTACCGCTAGGGGTACCCAACCTCATTGTGCCGCGAGGGGCACCAATGCCTCTTGGAGCGCTAAGGCTTCCCAAAACCCAGAGAGGTGCTTGGACCTCCAAAGTTCCCCGCACAACTGCCCGTAGTGTGCTTGGTTTTCCTAGGTGCTTTAGACTTTGTAGGGTGGTTAGGGTGTTGCCCAACATCACTGAGAGTCCTCTTACGAGACATGACCTCGTTAATAGTATCGAGCATGCATGCTCTCATTTCTTTTTTCAAAAAGTTCTTAAAGGCGTCACTATTATGGGAGGGAGAGGAAGCTGCAGCGTCCTCACTCTCCATATCTGACATGAGGACAACGGGTATAGTGCTCAAGGCAGTATACGTAATATAAACGACAAATGAAAGCTTATCTTGCTCTTTTTTTTTATTTATTTTTTTATGCCAAGTATAGGGCACAGTTAAAGTAAGCAGAGAGTTGTATTGACTCTCTGCTCCGATTCCAATAATGTTAAATAGATCTATTTCGCCGAGGGGAAACAAGGCAGAACAGTTGATTCTTGGCTCCGAAGGGTAACTGACTCGCTCGAGGCAGTTGAACGCACGGAGGAGAGAGGAATGACCCTTACGAGGTAGGGCGCGCTGCGGCGCCGCTGCCAAGGGTCATTCCTCTAATCAGGGATGACGCATGAGTTCCACATATCGGAGCGAGCGCGAGCCACCGCAACGGAGGCAGTGAGGGGGAAAGCGGTCGAAAAAAGACCAAGAGGGGGCATTTGAAGCAAACGCGGAACAGCGTGGGATAAGGGAAAGAGAGCGCAAAGGTATCCGAAATGGACAGGGACCAAACAGAGGTAAAGGGCAAGACGACCAAAAATTGGACGTCTTGGGGGTGGGGAGAGGTTAGGGGTAACCCACAAGCATTGGACCGAGGGCATAAAGCAAGGGAAAGAGTTAAACGAACCAGGATGGCAGTACAGCTAACAGTACAGGGTAGATCGTACGAGCATCTAGCCAAACAATGAGAGGCAGACAAGCGTAAAGCTAAACAAAATGAGCTAACTCAATAAACTTAACATATAAAATGTGGCTTAACAGAAAAACTCTAAGCAATGTAAAGATAGAGAGAAAGACAACTTATCTGTTTGAGAGCCGCATTTAAAAGAGGCTGATCTTCCCTGGCACATGCCTTTTATGGATACTGTGATGTCACTTATTCTTATTCTACTCTTTGTGATGTAAGCGGCTGTTTGTGAGCGAGCTGCATTAAAGGATTAATGCATAATGTAGCCTCCTGTCTTGTAATGAAATACATGCAGCAGACGAACAATGCACCAGGCCACAAAATCTGTCCGAGAGCACATATGACCCAAGTCAAACAAATGAGGCCCTGAAAAGCACACAATTCGAAAGCACACCGCCTCAAAAGGAAAAGGCTACACGAAATCAGAGCTGCAGGGGCAACTCCCCCACAATGCAGCACACACTCATAGCAATCACAGAACATCAGCAATGACGGCAATGAGGTACAAAGTGCAACACCAGCACCATGAGACGCGACTCACAACAGGTCCCGTACGTGCGCAGTAACTATCCACTCAGATCAGGCATTGCCTGACACTGTGTGATGATAATGCCCGGGTACTACCACACATCTGTCATGTAGTCAAAAAACACACTGACTGCCATTAAATAGCCAGCTTCACCGAAACTGTGCTAATGTACATTGGCATGCAGTCTGAATGGAAAAATCTGCAAATTTCCAACATACATGTACAACTCTATTAACCTTCACATTGCAGAGGGACTAACAACACCTCCAGCTGAACAGACCAGACATATCTTCAGTGACAATGAAGACGACCCCCTGGTCATCTACACCGACACCCTCCAACGGATCGTAGATATCCTCCGCACCCCATCCCCAGAAGCAGGGAAGGCCAGCTGCCCTGAGGTGAGCCCACCAACTGCACAGACCACACTGCAGGAAACACACATCACCCTGGCTGTCTCCCAGCACCCCCGACCAATTCATGGAGTTCCAACAGCGTATGTGGCATTGCCAGGTGGAGTTGGCTGACCAGCTGTGGGTGGGCTTCGAACTCATGGCAGCCAAACTCGATGTCATACTTGGGTGTCCGAGTACTATCAGGGACCACGTACAATCCCTATCGGACACCCCCTGTACGTACTTTACTCCACCACAGAACTTGGCTGACCTCGCTGGGGCAATGAATCTGATACAAGGACTGTGTGGCCAGACAGGCACCAGCGATCAGAGCACAGAGTTGGCACAGATGCGGAGGTCAATGAAGACCATGGAGCAGATGAAGTCTGTCTGCCACGGCTGGATGCCAGCGATAGTAACTGGGAACCTCAATGCCCTGCAGTACTTCATCTTGCCATTGCTGCCACTGAGCCAGTCCCAGATGACTGCAGTGGGAACACCTTCACACACACCTCCAAGCCCTGATGTGTCCATGGCACACAGTGATGCTGCACCATCACCTTCGCAATCTGTTGTGTCAGTGTCACACAGTGATGCAGCCATCACCCCGCCACACACACTGGACACAGAACCCGTATTAGGGGAGTAGTAAGGTGTCAGGGTCCACGAATTCCAATTCTTGTCGACTTGCACAGGAACAGATGATGCTAACTTTCCGACTCCCTCTCACCAACAACCCGGAGTCAGAGTGTAATCATAACTCCAGGCAATCAGAGAAAGGGAAGGGGAAAAGTGGAGAAAATAACCATAAGAAAGTAAAGCACAGAAGAGACTGGTCCTGGTTCCTCGATACTCTAGCGAATCCTCCTCAGGCTTTTAGTCTGCCCAGCAAGATTTCTGTGAATACTAAGCACATATAGAAAACTATGAGAACCTTTAACAATACCCTACTCTCCCTATTCCCTCACTGACTTTTGACATACCCAAGGAACTGTGTAGACCTGCTTCTCTTCTATTTCTCTGAGAGTTGTTCTTAATCTGGACTGCTCTTAGTGTTTCATCTCACTGTAACGAAATCAATATTCTTATTAGCTCTCCCTCTAATTTCTTTCTAGTCTGTAAATAGGAAATTGGCGTTTTAACCTACCACTATTTGCAACTCCTTGACCTTTAATGTTTCTCTTATTTGTGTTGTAGGAATTAACCTCTTCTGTCTTGTTCTCTGTAATTCAAATGCTTGGAATTCTGTTCTAACTCTAAATTCTTTTTCTTCAGATATCTCTGCCCTTTCTGCTGAAGTGATACTTTTCACAACATCCAGGTAAGCGTCTCATATCTTCTTATTTTCTGTGGTTCACGAACATGCTACTGAATATAACAACCTTTCTCTTGTAAGTTCAAATGTTCGTACTGCTGTTTAACTATGGAGTACTCTTAACAGATAAATCAAATATCTCTCATTCACACGTAAGCTGTACAGTTTTTAGTTTTTTCTATGACTTAGCTCTTGAAGTTCTGCTCCCTTCAGGCTCGCAGGCTCCTTAAAGTCGCTGGGAAAGCGGAGGTTCACTCGCGCCGTTTCACTAATGTTCCGCTGGCAATGCGCAAGATGACACAGCATCGGAGACTCTCTGTCACGTCTTTTCTGACAGAAAGTTCTTCTTATTTCTCGACGTAAAACGCTAACAGGGTGATAGCGTAATGTATTTCCTTCCTACTATGACTGCCCTAATACTCTGAACTCTAAAACAGAACACTTACTATAGTTTCCTGTAACTCGCTAAAATACCTCAACTGACTCGGGCAAGATACGCGGTGAAGTGCGCAGCCTTGATAGAGCGCGCGCCTCACCTGCACTCTGCTCTAGAACGCCCAAGACACTAGACTGCTAACTTCCCTGATCCTTCCGCCATCTTGGAATTTCGTAAATTCCATGCGTCAGACCAGGAAGTGATCGGGCTCCAATTCTGTTTTCGTGATGTTAGGACCCTTGCTGACCTTGTGTTAGGGAGAATCCTGACAGTACCCCCCACCAAAGAAGGTCCTCCCATTTTGGGCTTGGTTGGATACCTCAGATGAAAAAGTCGTACTAATCTGGGTGCATGAACATCTGACTCTAACTCCCAGGAGCGCTCCTCTGGCCCATAGCCTTTCCAATCCACCAAATAGTACAGGATCCCCTTCACTATTTTGGAGTCAAGAATTTCCTTCACTTCAAACTCCACACCAGTTTCCAACTGAATCGGTGGTGGAGCTCTCTCTCGTCTCAAACCCTGAACCACCTTCTTTAATAACGATACATGGAAGACTGGGTGAATCTTGAGTTTCGTGGGTAGTGTCAATCTATAGGTCACTGGATTAATCTGTTCTTCAACAGGGTAAGGGCCAATGAATCGAGGCTGGAACTTTCTATTCCCCTTTAATCGTAGGTGCTTGGTATTTAACCAAACCTCACTTCCAATTTCCAAATGTGGGAAATCTCTCCTCTTCCTGTCTGCATACCCCTTATACTTAATCTTGGCCTGCTCCAAATTTTGTGATGCAGAATCATGTACTTGACACAGATGAGTCACCAAATCCTGGACTGCTGGTACTGGAAGTGAAACATCCAGCATGGAGAAATTCGGGTGTTTTCCATAGTTCAAATAGAACGGTGAATAACCCGTGGACACATTTGTGGCATTGTTATGAGCAAATTCTGCAGCCCACAAATAGTCCAGCCATTCCCCACCCTGTTTTAAGGTGAATAACCTCAAGTACTGTTCTACCTCCTGATTCACTCGTTCAGTCTGTCCGTCCGTTTCCGGATGGAAACTGGTGGAGAATCGTGTCTCAGTTCCAAGAGCCTTCATAAAAACCCTCCAGAAATGAGACACAAACTGGGAGCCGCGATCTGAAATGACAATCTTAGGGATGCCATGTAACCGCACAACCTGCACACTAAAATGAGTAGCTAGCTGTTTGGCCGTTGGAATTCCCTTCATGGCTACAAAGTGCGTCATCTTGGTGTATGCATCTACAACTACTAGGATGGTATTGTAACCTTGACAGGAAGGAAGTTCTGTAATTAAATCTAAAGTGATTGTGTGCCAAGGATAAGGAGGAGTGGGTAAAGGCTGTAACAAACCTTTAGGTGCCTGTCGTTCTGACTTTCCCTGTGCACATATCTCACAAGTTTTCACGTATTGCTCTATGTCCTTATTCATGTGTGGCCACCAATAACTTCGTTTCACCAAATCCACAGTCTTCAGCTCCCCTTTATGTCCAGCCAGTAGATGATCGTGACATTCTTTCATGACCTGGTTTTGCAATTCGGATGTTGGTACATACAAGGCTCCCGAGTGGTAAGGTAGCCCATTTAATATTTCTCTGCCACCTTCTTGCTGAGTCCACTCTAACATATCCTCTGGAGACAAGACTCGAATTATCTGTTCCTTCACACTCAGAGTTTCCACAACACTTATTATCTTGGAATCAGGGATAATCGCTTGTGTTTTAATTTGGTTCTTTTCTTCTCCTGTTCCCATCCGGGACAAGGCATCCGCTTTGCCATTCTGCGCCCCTGGTCTGAATGTGATGACAAAATCATAATCAGCGAAATATAACGACCAACGAAGTTGCCTTGGAGTTAAAGTCTGAGCGGACTTCAAAAACTTTAGATTTCGATGATCCGTGAATACTGTAACCACATGATGAGCACCCATCAAGTAGTGTCTCCATTCCTTGAAGGCGTCCTTGATTGCCAGCAGTTCTTTTTCAGTGATTGTGTAATTGACTTCCGCAGGCGACAACTTTCTAGATCTATAGGCCACTGGATGTAATTGGCCCGTCTTCTTATTTCGCTGAGAAAGTACTCCTCCAACCGCCAGATCTGAGGCGTCCGTTTCCACATAAAACGGCTCGGATGGATCCGCATGAAGAAGGATGGGAGCTGATGTGAATTCTTCCTTCAGACCTTTGAATGCTGACTCCGCCTCTTCTGTCCACTGAAACTGCACCCCTTTTTTCAATAGACTTGTAAGGGGAAGAATTCGCCGAGAAAATTCACTGATAAATCTTCGATAAAAGTTGGCAAAGCCAATGAAGGCTTGCACTTCTTTCACACTGGTTGGAGACTTCCACTCCAAGACTGCTTGAATCTTCCGTTTATCCATGAGTATTCCAGCTGGTGAGATCACGAACCCCAGGAATTCTACTTCAGTGACATCAAAGGCACATTTCTCCAACTTGACAAACAACTTGTTCTCTCTCAATTTTTGTAAAATTCTTCTTACATGACCCTGATGTTCCTGTGTGTTTGCAGAGTAGATCAAAATATCGTCAATGTACACGATAGCGCATTGGTCTATGAACTCGCTGAGAACATCATTAATAAAGTGCTGGAACGCAGCTGGGGCGTTGCATAGGCCGTAGGGCATCACTTGGTATTCAAATAATCCGAATCGAGTCCTAAAGGCGGTCTTCCACTCATCACCAGCTCTTACTCGAATGAGATGATAGGCCCCTCTCAAATCCAATTTGGTAAATATTTGAGCCCCTTTCACTTGATCTAATAAAACTGAGATGAGAGGAAGGGGATACCTGTTCTTCTTAGTGATCCGATTGATGGCGCGGTAGTCTATGCAAGTTCGTAACTCGCCCTCTTCCTTTTTCGGCACGAAAAACAAAGGCGAGGATACTGGAGATTGGGAAGGACGGATAAATCCGTTCGCCAAGTACTTGTGTATATATTCCTTTAAATGTTCATGCTCCTTTTCCGTTAAGGCATAAACTCTGCTACATGGCATATTCGCTCCTGGTTCAAGGTCTATTTTACAATCATACACCCGATGAGGTGGTAATTGTTCAGCTTCCTGCTCGTCAAATACATCTTCAAAATCTTGATATTGCGATGGAATGGACTGTGTGTTGATCACACACACAACTGCATTCGCAGAACACAGGGCTTGAGCTGGATTTTCCTGGTCTTTTTCCTTCTGGTTTCCAAAACAATAATGCTTGCAATAGTCCGAAGACATTTCTATAGTTCTTGCCGCCCAATCTACAGTCGGATTATGCTCCGTGAGCCAAGGAAGTCCTAGGATTAGCTGGAACTGTGGCGCGTCTATTAGGTTAAACTGGATTTCTTCTTGATGTCCATCTTCCTTTACCAACTGCACCAGTTCAGTATGACTGACTATGGGTCCTGAGGATAGGTTTGTCCCGTCGATGGCTCTAACTGGTTCACTCTTATCTTTTAATATTGCTCTCAACCCTATCTTGGTCGCAAATCGTTGGTCACAAAAATTTCCGGTCGCCCCAGAATCCACCATCACCATCACTCTCTCTCGAACTTCTTGACGGAACTTTATGGTCATTGATAACACAAGGTGAGGGGACGATGATTACAGAGTATTGGCCAGTTGGTGCTCTTGTGGAGTTGAATCTTGACTCGCATCCACCTGTACAACTCCTTCTACAGGTGGTGCAACTAGTTTTCCTTCGGCCGGTATGTTCCTTTAGGCTTCTTTGGACAATTCCTTACAAAATGTCCGCTCGAACCACAATACATACACAAATTATTGGCTCGTCTCTTCTCTTTTTCCTCTTTAGTAAGCGGACCTCTTATTGCCCCTATCTGCATTGGTTCTTGGCCATTGGTTCCTTCTGCAACCTTTCCAACTTCAGGCTTGGCTCTGTCAAATCGAGGCACTGTGCTTCGAAATTCTCGTCTTCTCTCTCCTCGTCGTTCCCCCTGCCGGAAATCTAACTCGAGAACCAAATCTACGAGGGCCGATATCTCTGTTGGCCGATTGGGAATTTGCGGCAATCCATCTTTGAGTTCATCTCGTAGACCTCGATAAAAAATTGCTGTCCTCTTATTTTCCGGCCAATCAGTTTCCATTACCAACTTATTAAATTGGGCCAAGTACGCCACCAAGTCTCTGTTTCCCTGCTTTAGTTCCAGAAGCTCATTATCTACAGCCTGGGAAATTCGCCTTCGATCAAATATGCGCAAAAATTCCTTCTTAAATTCGTCATAATTCTGCAGGAGAGGGTCGTCTCGAGAAACGATGGGCATTGACCAAGCGGCAGCGTCTCCACTCAGGTATGATAAAACGAAGGCCACTTTGGATTGTGCATCGGGAAAGACAGAAGGACGACACATGAAGTGTAAGGTGCATTGGGAAATAAACACTTGTGCCTTCTGTGGATCCCCACTAAATCTCTCTGGTGCTGCCAAGGGAATGACTGGGGACAATGAGTGTATCACCTGCGTAGTTAACCTAGTTGTTTCCCCAGTAGACGTGGTGGGAATTTCTCTATTTCCAGAAAGTGGTTGTCTCATTCTTTGTGCTAACTCTGCCGTCTCTTTCCTAGCATTTATCACCTCTTGCCTCAGACCTTGATTCTCCTCTCTAACCGCCACTAATTCCTTTTGTATGGAATCTAATACCGCCCCTAAGGTCTGCAAATTAACCCCTTCAACCATTCTGTTCGGGTGCAAATTTACAACGTGGGCACTTCACTCTGTCAGGGTCCACGAATTCCAATTCTTGTCGACTTGCACAGGAACAGATGATGCTAACTTTCCGACTCCCTCTCACCAACAACCCGGAGTCAGAGTGTAATCATAACTCCAGGCAATCAGAGAAAGGGAAGGGGAAAAGTGGAGAAAATAACCATAAGAAAGTAAAGCACAGAAGAGACTGGTCCTGGTTCCTCGATACTCTAGCGAATCCTCCTCAGGCTTTTAGTCTGCCCAGCAAGATTTCTGTGAATACTAAGCACATATAGAAAACTATGAGAACCTTTAACAATACCCTACTCTCCCTATTCCCTCACTGACTTTTGACATACCCAAGGAACTGTGTAGACCTGCTTCTCTTCTATTTCTCTGAGAGTTGTTCTTAATCTGGACTGCTCTTAGTGTTTCATCTCACTGTAACGAAATCAATATTCTTATTAGCTCTCCCTCTAATTTCTTTCTAGTCTGTAAATAGGAAATTGGCGTTTTAACCTACCACTATTTGCAACTCCTTGACCTTTAATCTTTCTCTTATTTGTGTTGTAGGAATTAACCTCTTCTGTCTTGTTCTCTGTAATTCAAATGCTTGGAATTCTGTTCTAACTCTAAATTCTTTTTCTTCAGATATCTCTGCCCTTTCTGCTGAAGTGACACTTTTCACAACATCCAGGTAAGCGTCTCATATCTTCTTATTTTCTGTGGTTCACGAACATGCTACTGAATATAACAACCTTTCTCTTGTAAGTTCAAATGTTCGTACTGCTGTTTAACTATGGAGTACTCTTAACAGATAAATCAAATATCTCTCATTCACACGTAAGCTGTACAGTTTTTAGTTTTTTTTATGACTTAGCTCTTGAAGTTCTGCTCCCTTCAGGCTCGCAGGCTCCTTAAAGTCGCTGGGAAAGCGGAGGTTCACTCGCGCCGTTTCACTAATGTTCCGCTGGCAATGCGCAAGATGACACAGCATCGGAGACTCTCTGTCACGTCTTTTCTGACAGAAAGTTCTTCTTATTTCTCGACGTAAAACGCTAACAGGGTGATAGCGTAATGTATTTCCTTCCTACTATGACTGCCCTAATACTCTGAACTCTAAAACAGAACACTTACTATAGTTTCCTGTAACTCGCTAAAATACCTCAACTGACTCGGGCAAGATACGCGGTGAAGTGCGCAGCCTTGATAGAGCGCGCGCCTCACCTGCACTCTGCTCTAGAACGCCCAAGACACTAGACTGCTAACTTCCCTGATCCTTCCGCCATCTTGGAATTCCGTAAATTCCATGCGTCAGACCAGGAAGTGATCGGGCTCCAATTCTGTTTTCGTGATGTTAGGACCCTTGCTGACCTTGTGTTAGGGAGAATCCTGACATAAGGGGACGGAATTTACTTTGTGAGGAAGGAGTCAGTAGCATCCATTACCGCCATATGCCCAGTCCCTGCCCGGTTATGACCTATGCATCATGCCCTGGGAAACACCGCATACTGACCCCTGAAACACTCTGCGACATGCACCCGGACCCCAACACGGACTGTCATTTCATCACTGCTGGCCAATTACACAGCAATCCTGCTGTGGACTGCACTCTCCCACTTTCTAATCACTTCTCAATCCCCAAAGGACCGCGTTTGGCCCACAACTGGACTTCCATGTGATGTGGGCTTGGCTGGCCATGTAAAGCACCAGCTCCGTCACTCACCTGAACGTGAATAAATAATTCTAAATCACACAGATGTTTCATTACTATGTTCACTCACGTATGGAAGTATGGCTGGATGTAGGGATGTAGGTCCCAATTCACAGAACTAACTTAAGACAGAATCCTAAACTTACTACCATTTTGGTATTCACAGAAGGCACTTACTCATCGTGGTACTCACAGAAGGCACTTACTCATTTCGGTATTCACAAAAGTCATTTAGGAGTCCTAAAGTTAGGAGTCCTAACTTTACTACTCCTAAACTGAGAAAAATCCTAACTTTAAGACGCTCGGTATTTACAGAAGGCATTTAGGAGTCCTAAAGCTAGGACATCGAATGGCGATACACACACATATGTTGGCATGTGGTGCCAGGTGCCCTGCAAGTCCTTACGCTGCTTGTGCAATCTCACTCCGACTCTCTCCCTCGCTCTCGCCCTCACACCTTCTGTTGGATTTCATCTTCCAGGCTGTGTCCTACGGATTGTCCAATGTGGACCTGCTAGGACTCATCCAAATGGTTGTTTTGTCTTTTGTTTGTATGGTATTTTGTGTTAGTGATTGCATTGCTGGATGACTGGTTCTCCATTTTCTGGTGACACATGTATGTTGAATTTCCTGCTTGTGCGACCTCAAGCAACATATTTGTTTTGTGATTCGTGGTGTTGGTGTGCAGTTTCTTGGTCCGGGTTTGGGGGTGGGCCGGGGTTTGATGGTGTTGCGGGCCTGGTCGTGGTGTCGGTGGGTGTTGTGGCCCTCTTGGGTGTCCGTGCTGCATGTTCAGTTGCTCCATGGCATCTGTTTGTTTTCAGATGTGGCTGTGGCCTGTGCTCCCTTTTGTGGTGCAGACTGTGGTCGACTTTACACCAGGTCAGAGCAGGTGTAAATTTCCTGCTGGTAACGCAGATTGTCGCGTGTTTTGTGTTGTTTTCGTGGTTCTGTCTGGTCATTGTGAATGTTGTGGTGTGCTGTTTTCGCGTCTTTTGGCACGAGAACGCCTACTCTGCATCTCATTAGCGATATTTGTGGGGGTCATCTGTTGCGATGTTTTTTGCGGCTACTATTGTGGGTAAACTGATGCTTGGGGCTGGGAGCACCAGCTTGTGAATGGGGTGGTAAATTTATCACAACTTTGGCTGAGCAAAAGTGCAGTTAATTTGGCGATAGCTCCTTGTGAATATGCCCCATGAGTAATCCCAAGGACCCTCCTAATGAACTACTGTCATTTCCTCTTCTATAGAATGAATAAACATGCTTAATAATGCTCTCCCAAGAACTTACCCCAGAGGATATCCTCTTTTCGCAGTCTCCTTGTCTGAAGATACTTCATTTTCCGTAGCCCTAAGATTGTGGTCGTCTAAAAGATCCCTAGCTATTGACAAACAGAGGCCAGTTTACAATCCCTAAAGATTAGGTGCTCGAGGTTACAGTATTGAGTACTTTGCTGAATTCACTCTAAACCCAACCATATTATTTCCTGTCATTATGCCTGTAGGAGGCTGGCTCAGTATATGGCGCGCACTTATTTAAGTGAAGCACCCTGCACTAATCCAGGCAACCATTATAGTGATTTTAGTGGTCTTAGACAACCATCAAAAGCTCTCTAAGTGATAGCTGTGCAGAACCGCCTTCAGGCTCAGTCCAGAAGGAGTGTTAAGTGGCTTGTTTTACCAGAACTAATCATATTGTGTAGGTTAAACGAAAAAGAACTACACAGTGTAGTTATAAAAATAGGAATAGTTATTATACATAGTCACTCACACATTGGTATATCTCCTACCCTGAGATATCAACACAATACACGCAATAATTCAATTGTAAATAGGTAAGTAAGCACAAATACACAGTGGTCTCTAGGGGGAGACCAAACTATATACTAAAGAAGTGGAATGCGAACTGCGACCGAAGTTGGGACTTGGACCAGAAGACTCAAAAGAGCTGGGGGCACAAGTAACCACCTAAGGTAAGTACCCAGGAACCCCTCAGAGGCTGTGTGCAGAGGGGAAACACAGCTGCATACTCAATGCAAGTAAATGGGAAAGTCATGGTTACAGTTTTCAAGAAGAAGGACTCTTCCCAGTGGACCCTGAAGAAACCCTGTGGAACACATAATGTTGGAGAGTCACCTCACCCAAGGATACCACAGAAACCAGGATACCTCCACCAGGGAAGCCGGGTGCATCGGGACGAACTGATGTCCGAAACCGCCAGAGGCCACAATGGAGGACTATAGGAAAGATGCTGCTGGCGAAGAAGGTGTTCGAGTACGGTGGAATCCAAGGATGGATTCTTGAAGAGAAGTACCTGCAAGCAGAGAAGACAGACTCTATGTCACTCAGAGGTGATGAGGAGGTACGGAAGACCAATGACCACCAATGACAGTAGATGCAGGAGTGATGACGGTGACCTTGTTGTTGCTATGGCTGTGAGGACCAGGGGATGCTGTGGAAGACCAGGAGACGTTCACGAGCTGTTCCACATCATAAGTCGAGAACCAGGGGTGTCGGTGTGTGCCGGGAGCACCAACAAGCCTTGATAGATGGCAAGCGACATGGTAAATGAAAAAGGAGCAACGTTGGGACCAGCAAGGTCCAAGGGACTCACCAATTGCATAAGAGTGGGAGCCAAGTACTCCCTGAACTGGCTCAAGCTGAAGTATGCAAGGAGGGCACCAAATGTGTCCTTCAAAGCAGTCTGGTGGCACTGGCAAGCACCCACACCCCAGCCCAATACACTAAGTCCTGTTTGATAGGTGGTCATACCTCCCTGTGACAGGAAACCTACTGTTCTACCTTCCCCTGCTTGAGCTCAGCTCAGCATTAGGTGGGCAGAATAGTTTCTTGGGTCGGCAGCGCACTAGTTTGCTGGCAGACCCTGGAAGACTGTTACACGGAGTACTAGGGGCTTCCCGGAGGAGCTCCGTAGTGCATGGAATCATACCTCCAGCACCGGAAACGGTGTTGGGGTATGATCCCAACATGTTTGATACCAAACATGCACAGGTTCCACACAGCCATTATATAACTAGCCCTCGTGTAATGGCGCACGGCCACTATATATATAAAAATGGCTGACTACACTTACAAAGCCTGGAGAATTGACTCTGGGATTTGTAGGGGGTGCCCTGCTCATGCATGGCACCCGTACACTTGTAACCTAGCACCCTGCCTTCAGGATTGAAAGGCTTGCCTTATGTGTGACTTATAGGTTTTAAGTGCAGTGACCTCAGATAAAAGAAAATGTATATCTGTCGTAAGTGGTGCTGGCACCAGTTTACACAGGCTGCAATGGCAGATCTGTAGTCACAGTGTGAGTGGTCCCTAATGGGTGGCATAATGCATGCTGCAGCCCATGGGAGACCACTGGTGTACCTATGCCCTGGGTACCTTAGTACGATATATTAGGGACTTACATGGGTACACCACTAGCCAATTGGGAAGGTACCAAAGTACTTACCATTGTCAAATTTAGGTAGAAAGCAGAGTGACTGGCGTCCTGATTAGCGTCAACCCAGTCAGATTATTTATAAAAGCAGAACAACACCAGCAAAAAGTTTAGGTAACCATGAAAACAGATCCTACTTTCCTACACAACCCCCCACCCCCCAAACAAAAGGTGTTGAGACTAGCCTTGCCCAGTTGAGTCTTCATTTTCTAAGTGGTAATATGTAGAGAGTCCATCTGTGTTGGCACGGTTACTCCCAGGTCTATGTTCCACAGAGAAGTATCTCCCCTGTAGGGAAATGGACCACCTCAAAAGTTTAGGATTTTCACTCTTCATCTGTTTAGGCCAAAAGAGGGGCTTATGGTCTGTCTGAACAATAAAGTGAGTATCAAACAGGTGTGGCCTCAACTTCTTCAAGGCCCAGACAACAGCAAAGGCCTCCTTCTCAATAGCTGACCAATGTTTCTACCTGGTGGTCAACCTTCTGCTTTTAAAAGCTACTCATTGGTCCTGGCCTTCTGCATTAAGTTGTGATGGAATAGTTCCTACCACTATCTCAGAAGCATCTGTCTGGACAAATAAGGTTTTGGAGTAATGAGGACTTTGCAGAATTGGAGCAGAGCACATTGCCTGCTTCAGGGCATCAAATGCCTTTTGACATCTAACTGCCCGCTGAAATTTCATAGCCATTCCTTTTGGAGGTGAGATCATTAAGGCAAGTCACTATGAACACAGATCCATTAACAAACCTTACGGAGTACCCAGTTAGGGTAAGAAAGCTCTGACCTGAGTCTGGGTAGTGGGAGCAACCCAGACCATTATGGTCTGAATTTTGCTCTCCAGTGGTTGAACTTGGCCTTCACTTACCAGGAGACCCAAGTACACAACCTTGCTCTGCGCTATCTCACACTTTGTGACCTTGATAGTAAGGCCTGCCTTTTTCAAGGCCTCCAGAACATTCCTGAGGTGGACCAGGTGATTCTCCCATGTGGAGCTAAACACAGCAATATCATCTAGATATGCTGCACTATAGGCTTCTAGACTTGTGAGGACTTTGTTCACCAACGTCTGAAATGTGGCTGGTGCATTTTCAAGCCAAATGGCAATACAAGAAATATATAATTCCCACTAGGGGTTGAAAATAATGTTTTTGGCTTGGTATCCTCAGAGAGTTAAATTTGCCAGTAGCCAGCAGTCAGGTCAAATGTCCTAAGACACTTAGCTAAAGCCAGAGTATCATTTAACTCAACTGCCCTGGGGATTGGATGAGTATCAGTTCTAGTGACTGTTTTGAGGCCGCTGTAGTCTACACAAAGCCTCATCTTTCTCCTACCATCTTGGATGTGTGATTTTGGCACAAGGAAGGACTACTGAACTAGCCCAAGGGCTATCTGAAGGCTCAATGACTCTACATTCCAGCATCTTTTGGACCTCAGTCCTGATGCAATCTCTGACATGGTCAGGCTGTCTGTAGATTTTATTCTTAACAGGCAGGCTGCCACCTGTGTCCACTTCATGAGTACACCAGGTGGTTTGACAGGGAATCAGAGAAAACAAATGGGTGAACTGATTGAGAATATTTCTGCTGCCCTCCAAGGCTACTCCATCAACTGACCCATCAATAGGGTCCTGAGAGAGGAGGTCAGGGAACTGGTCATTCTCTTCCTCCTGTCTTTCATCAGTGGCGATGCACAAGCTCATGTCAGCCCTATTAACAAAAGGTTTTAGGCGGTTTGAATAAAGTGCCCTGCGGGGACTTCTAGGACTGCCTATGTCAACCAAGTAGGTGACCCTACCTGTTTTCTCAAGGGTAGTGTGGCGGACACTCTACTTGTCTTTCTTGGAGAGCTGCTGGGGCCATGGACTCCAACACCAACACTTTTTGTCCTGGCTGATAAATAGTACACAATCAAACAAAAGGAGCTCGAGGGGGACGCGACCTTTATGATCTGTTCCACAGGGGGCCAGTCATTCAGAAGACGCATGATCTTTTGACAAGCGTGCCAAAGTTTTTTGAAAGGTTGAGTGTGCAGTAAACTGGCAACCATCAGGTAATAGTGGATTCAGTCACTGTGGAGTTTTGTCTGTGTGTCTGCTGTATGTTTCACGTTGTTCGTATATGAAGTTCCTTGATGAGGACTCATATTGTCTTTCTGCTGTGTTTTTTAATGTCACTACAGGTCCCGTGAGTCAACCAAAGTAAAGATTGGAAAGACAGAACCCCAATTTTGCCCTGATGAAGTTGCTGAAGGTTGCAGCAATGAAACATGTCGGCATTTAGTATAAAAATTATATGGTATAGTAGTAACCATTTTTAAATTGTGAAGTCTTGCAGCACCAGAATAAAGTTGCCAAGCTAGCAAGCCTTATCACATTTTTAGCAGTGATAACCATTTTTTCCCGGCTATCACAGGGGTTTTAGGTGCACATATTCTCACTTTTAGTCCACGTTTCCTGCACTACACTAGTATTAGTTCAGGGATTCACCTTTTTCTGTTTGTTTTTCCAGTTTTCACTCACTACAAAGAGAGAGTTGCCGATGATGAGAAGTGGGTAAACTGGCAATTGACTGCCAGGAACCCCCTCGGGTGTCGCTACCGTGAGTTGCTCTCTCTTTGCTCACTTTATTTTTATTTTGATATATTTTAGAGTGGGATAAGACCTGTGTGTGACATCTCATTACAAAGAAATATACACACCATGACCTAAACAGAATAGTGTTAATTGACACAATTTGTGGACAGGAGTACAAATCACTGCATATCTCCGCCAGTAGTGTCTATGAGATTAGGTGTGAGGTGGGTGAGGCCCTTATTGCTGAATATTGATAAATAGTACAGCCTTTTGGTCATGCCAAGCTTTCTGATGCTCCTGGCTGGCCGTAAGGTTTTTGCTGGAATTCTTCATATACTCAGCCATATGTGAACGCAGGACAAGGACATAGTCCACAGTATCTTGTTTAGGAGTTTTGAGAGACTGTTCCCAGCCTCCTTAACCAGACACAATGGACCCCATTGTGCAGACAGAAGTTCAAATTCAAACAGAAGTTCAAATGGGCTGTAGCCCAAGCCCTCCTGAGGAACCTCTCAGTAGGCAAAGAGAAGGCAGGATATTAAGACATCCCATTTTTGCCTGAGGTTTTCTGGGACTCCCATGATCATACCCATCTGGGTCCTGTTGAACCTTTCAACAAGCCCATTGCGCTATGGAGGGTAAGGGGTGGTAAACTTGTAGTTTACACCACACTCTTTCCACATGGCAGTAATGTAACTAGACATGAAGTTTGTACCTCTGTCTGTCAAGACCTCCTCAGTAAACCCCACTCTGGAAGACTCCCAGGAGGGCCCTAGCCACCACAGGAGCTGTATTGGTCCTAAGGGGAATAACCTCTGGATACCTAGTTGCATGGTCCACCACCACTAGGATGTAACTGTGTCCAGATGCTGTTGCAGGGCTTAAGGGGCCAACAATATCTCTCCCTCCCCTCTCAATGGGAACCCCAACCACTGGAAGTGGGATTAAGGCGGCCATTGAGGTGCCACCTAACTTACCACTGGCTTGGAGCGACAAATGCCCTTGCTGTCTACAGACATTTGGGGCCAATGAAAATGAGGGACAAGCTTTGCCCAAGATGCCCTGCGAGGGGAAAGTTATGTGCTATGGATACAAGAAAATATACTTCTGAGGTATTACCAACCTCCTGGTGACACCAGGCTTGGGGTCTCTACATGCAGAGAATAGGAGCCCATATTCCCAACAGATCCTATGGGACCCACTGACACTCCCTGCCTCCTCAGCAGCAGCTTGCTGTCTGGACTTTTCAAGAAAGTGGCTGGATTTCTGCTTCAAACTCAAGTCTGCCCTGGAATGGCCCCCTCCCCCCAAAAACTCTGCTTGGTCAAGCCCACGTTCCTCTAGGACCGTTCCATCACAGGAGCTAAGGTCATCGCTCTCAGGAGGCTGATTCTCACTGGGAGTTTTGGAGGAGGATACTTTCTTTCTCTTCCCAGTCCTTCTTTTAGGAGCCAGCTGGTCAATTTTTCCTCGACCCTGTGCTCCCTTAGTGCCCAGCTGTTTGGCCTGAGCCCAGGTGGCAGAAATGACACTGGCATAGATTACCATCATCTCTGCATGTGTCCTGAGCTCCACGTCTGACCAGGCAGAAGTTTTCAAATCATTGCCTAAAAGACACCACAACTCTTTTAGGGCCAGTTGTCCCTCCCCAGCTGAGATTGACAACAGCCAAGGAGTGATCAGTCCTGATATTGCTGGCATTGGTCACTTGGTAAAGTTGACCAAGTATGATTTGTTTAGGGGAAACACATTTCTTTGTCACCATTGTGACAGTGGCCCCTGTGTCTATGTAAGCCATAGCTTCTTTACCATTGATCAAAGGTTGTTGTCTGTACCTGTCCAAGTTAGTGGGACTTACAAGTAAAGTGGCAAGGTCAATGTGGTATATAAATAAATAATACCGGATCTAGGTTTGACTAGACATAGTAATAACAGATAGCTCAATAAATAAGAGTCAAGATTCGAGGTAGTAGGAGTTTGCAGGTTTAATACAGCATAAGGACAGGAACAGGACAACCTGCACGGGAACAGGATGGCAGCGCTGCCGGGGGCAGGATCAAGGGAAAGGAAAAGGACAACCTTTAATAACAATGCACAAGCATATATACTAAAACAGTTGCATTACAGTGAATACAGTAGGCGGAGCAGTGGGTGTGGTCAATAGCAGTCACGAAAGATAAGGGTGAAAGTAGGTGTAACAAGAGGCGTATACATGGACATGTGATGTAAACGTAACAGAATATGTCATAAATGGGGCGGAAACATGGAGGGGGCTACCTAAGGAGCCGGGACCTCTGACCTAATGGTGCGCGCAAACTGACAATGACGTGTTACTAGGAGAAGCTGGGGGCTATGAACTCTGTGCTAGGAGTAGAGACTGAAGTCTGGAGAGTCAGGGCGACATGTACCTAAACCCTATCTAGTATCTAATGTTTAGAGGACATGTTGATATAAACTAAGAGTCAGGAGGGGAGAGGCTAATAGACTCTTAGACTGGTGCATGCATTATTCTACGTGTAGTGCGTGATGAAGAATATTAAATGACCATTAATACAGTATTTCTCTTTACATGGAGACGTAAAGGCTAGACTGTGACGGAAACTATTGATGCGATTCAGTAGCTTAGGAATGCAGAGAAGGAGGGCTGAACTGATAACTAGAATCATAACATACTCTTGGCAGACTCATAGGCAGAGCCAGGCTGAACCGGGCACTGTGAGGCAGGAAGTAAGTGAAGGGTCGAGGATACAGGTGGGGGCTGTATCGCTCCTCAGCGAGGGCTCAGGAGACAGGAGCTGAATCTGGTGTCCGGGCCCTTTTGAGGCCTAGAAACGGGGACTTTACAATGAAATAACGTGCACACTGAGAAACGTGGCAACGTAACCTTACATAGGCCTAATACTCGTAGCTTTCACGAGAACTGGGAACTGGCATACTAGAGATGGACACAACTGTAATCGCGTCTTTAATCGAACATGGGGGATACATATGCATATTAATCATGCACACATAGCATAAGATGGGGGACACGTAGGGACACAGAACATGGCAAAATTTACTTTTCCACATTCCCTCCTTGTCACTACGTTTCCATCAGGAAACATCAATATTCATGATACCATCTATCATTTCATACAGTATCATTTGTTCGTCTCGAATTTTCTTGGAACGGGATTTAGGACGGGACTTGGGGCTAGGAATACAAGAGGTAGCACAAATGCCGCAAATCGCAGGGCCACATTGTATACAGAGGCAGCAACTGAATATGATCGCTACTGCAATACCTAGAAAGGACAATACTTTCCATCCCCAGGCGGAAATTATATTCCAGAACCAACCGGACCATGTCCAGGTGCCTGGATCTTGGTGTAACATATGGGCAATATTATGGAGTCTGGTAATAGCTGAATAAACAGACGGTGCGTTATTAGGAATGAAAATGCAGCAACTAGATCCGATGACTCTACATGCCCCGCCCCTATCGGCCAGTATGACGTCAAGGACGAGACGATTCTGGAGCACGACAATTCTCATAAAGGATTGCTCTTCGGTTAAGTTACCTAGAGCAGAAGTAGTCTCAATCACTACTGCTTCAAGGGTTCTGGTTAATCTACGTATCAGTTTACTATTCACGACAGTACCTAAATAAGGAAAGACACCTTTATTGATATCTATGTATTGTTCTAGAGCAGTTTCAGTATAATCGACAATCGGGAGGTCTCTCTTGTGTCTAGTATGTACTAGGTGGGAATTCCTATGGTAGTCAGGTGGGGCTAGAAAAACTGGTGGCAGTAGGAAGGCAATGTAACAGGTTCCCTCCCAATCGAGGGGCAGACGAACATATGCGGTCTGACCACAAACAAAATAAGAATGACGTGAAGCTTTGAAAATAGATTTCCCACTGTCACTATACTTGACAATAGTAGTACAATCACTATGGCCTACATGTACGGAACCATTATTTCGGACACATAATTCACCTTTGACTGGTAATACTGACATAGCAGGTAAGTCTGGAGTAGTATCAGACTGAACATTCAGGACCATGAAATTCGAAGAATAATTACCCAAATTATAAACTTCATTTTCTAGATCTAACCCTGTTCTGTGGGGAAGACCTTGCTTGTCTGGAAAACATGTACTGTTAAGAAAAGACATATCTGTTGAGGATGACGTTAACGTGGACCATGCTCCACACGAACCGTTATGTGAAAATGGATAAGGAAAGAGTGGCAGAACTCCCTTCGGTGTCTGGAAAGGGGGGAGTCGACCACACACCCAACAATTAGTGGCATTGCTGGTCTGGTGTGAATAATGTAACATGCGGATAAAGGAATTATTACGCATGGCAAGACGATATGAGAGTTCATGAGGAGGTAGATCACTAAACGTATGCTCTACTGTAACATTAGCAGACTTATTTACATGAGAAACTGGAAAATACAAATAAAATGCATAACATGTGCAGGTAATCATAAGGCTGAGATATAGCAGAAAACATAAAATAATAGTGCAACTTTTAGAGTTCTCACTAACTCTCTCTCTGTGGGGGTCTATTTTATACATGTCAGAAACCGGTCTAACCGTTTCACCTAGGGGAGGACTTAGACAATCAAACTGGCTGACTTATTTTACTAGACCTTAATTTTAGCTTGTACTCCTGCTGCGGAGTTTTCTCTAACAGGGAGGAATCTGTATCATTGTCTTTTGCGGGACAGTCCTTAAGAATAGTACTTGGGCAATCCTTAAAATCCTCGGAAATGTTCTTTGAAACAGTCTTTAGTCCGTAAAAAATTTTCACATGAGACAGGTGGACCCAGCCCTTCCTGCCTTCCAGCTTGACGGCAGTACGGGTGGCCAGGAGGACCTGCTTGGGCTCCTTCCAGCGGGGCTCCAGCGGACTTGAACGATCAAAGTTCCGGACAAGAACCATGCATCTGGGAACGATTTCATGCGGTGCCACCTCGGTATTGTCTGGAAATGCGCCGGCAACCTGTGAACGACAAGAGTGTAGGGCAGACATCAAGGAAGCTAGGTAATCTGTCAGCATATTACTGGAAACATCGGTAATACTTCGAGGTCTAGGTGTACCCCACATATTAGGGGGGCGGCCGAATACGACCTCATACGGGGACAGACCTGATCTGGAATGTGCGACCATGCGCATATAAAACAAAGCGACTGGCAGAGCTACTAGCCAGTCCACACCTTTCTCTTTACATACTTTGGCGATGCGGATTTTCAGGGTCTGATTATGTCTCTCTACTAGACCGGCTGCTTCAGGATGGCGTACACAATGGAACTTCCACTGGTACCCTAACAAAAGGGAAACATGTTTCATGAGCTCAGATGAGAATGGCTGGCCGTTGTCAGAATATACGACTCTAGGGAGTCCATAACGGGGGAAGAATTCACGAACCAACTGCTTGGCAGTGGTCGTGGCTGTGTAATCTGGGACTGGATATGCTTCTGTCCACCTGGACAAAGCGCATACAACTACAAGGACATACTTGAAACCTCGACATCGCTCCATCTGAATATAATCCATCTGGAGGACTTCAAAAGGGTGGTCAGGGGGTTGGAATCCACCTTGTTCCACCGGGACACTTTTACCTGGATTAAACTGGCAACATATCATACAGGTACGGACTTTCTGCTTGGCTGCAGCTCGTAAATGCTTGTTAAACTAAATGTTCTGGATACTGTCTAACATAGCTTTTTCTCCTAAATGTGCTGGACTATGTGCGGTATTGATAATGACTTGAACCATGGAGTCGGGGAGAAACCATGTGGCTCTACCCTTCGTTACCCATCCCTGATCTGTCTGGACCCCTCCTTGTTCGGACCATTTCTTGATTTCATCGGGAGTAGCATGTAACTGGATATCTATGACATCTTGAGTAGGGTCCTTAACTGTCATACAGGTAGTCGGATCTGGAGTATGTGTCTGTGTCGGATTAACTGGTATGTCTGGTGTCTGTGCTGTAAGCTTGGCTGTGCGATCTGCTAGATCATTACCTTGAGAAATGGTATCAGTAACTTTCGTATGTGCTTTGCATTTCATGATAGCAATAGATGTCGGTAAGTGTATGGCATCTAACAGAGCTTGAATAAGGAGACCATGCTGAATCTTGGTTCCATGAGAAGTCATGAAACCTCTCTCCTGCCAGAGCACTCCAAAGTCGTGTACGACTCCGAATGCGTAGCGTGAATCTGTGTAAACATTAACTTTCAGGTTCTTGGCGTGTATGCAGGCTTGTGTCAGAGCAACTAGCTCTGCTGCTTGAGCGGACAGAGTGTCAATACGGTGTGTTTCTATAACTTCAGTGTCAGTAGTCACTGCATACGCGGCTACTAGTTCTCCTGTACTTGTTCTCATACATGAACCATCCACATAAAGTGTCAGGTCGGGATCTGGTAATGGAATATCTGTCAGATCTTGTCTTGGCTTTGTCATAATGTTAACTACTTCCACACAGTCGTGTGTGGCAGGATTCGAAATAACTGACGGTAACAGTGTAGCAGGATTTAGAACGTTGCAGCGTCTGATTTCTATGTGTGGCTGGAACAGTGTCAGTTCATAACCTGTTAAACGTGCAATTGTCAAGTGCTGAGTCTGTGTTCGGTTTAAAAGAACTTCCACGGAGTGTGGAACTTGTACTGTCAAGGAATGTCCTAATACTATGGAATCACTTTGTCTGATAGCTAGTGCTGTGGCTGCAACTGACTTGAGGCACGCAGGCAGAGCCTGGGCTACAGGATCTAGTGTGCTCGAAAAATAAGCACAGGGCTTGTATTGTCCTGCTTGATCTTGTGTGAGAACAGATAATGCTGTACCTTCACGTTCAGTGACGAAAAGTGTAAAAGGCTTACTGTAGTTCGGTGTAGCTAGAACTGGAGCTTGGCATAAAGCTTTCTTTAATTCATTGAAACTAAGTGTATGTTCAGATGTCCAAGGGAGGACAGTCGATACGGCTGCCTCCTGTGTCGTTAACTGTATCAGTGGCTTGGCTAGAAATGCATACTGAGGAATCCATTGTCTGCAATAAGAAGTAAGGCCGATAAAAGCACGTACCTCCTTCTGGGTCTTGGGCTGAGGAAGACTCGCTATTAACTGGATACGGTCGGGTGTCAACTGCCTACCCCTCTTGGACAGTAAGTGGCCTAAATAGATCACTTGCTGGACACAGAATTGAAGCTTCGAAGGGGACACCTTGTGCCCCATCTCGGCAAGGAAATACAAGACTGTAAGTGATGCTCTCTCGCAAGCACGTTCAGAACGGGCTGTGATCAGTAGATCATCGACATACTGGAGCAGGGCAGTGTCAGTTGGCATGTGAATGTTGTCTAGTTGTCTCTTAAGTGCTTGACTGTAAATACTAGGACTTTCTGTGAAACCTTGAGGAGCTCGTGTAAATTGGTAGCTCCTTCCATTTAAACAAAATCCGAAAAGAAACTGGCTGTCTGGATGAATGGGGACACTGAAAAACGCGTTCTTGAGGTCTATGACTGAAAAAAATGAGGCTTCGGAATCAATGGCTGTCAATAGGGAAGAGATATCTGGGACAACTGGGTACTGAGGAATAATACATTTATTGAGTTCTCGAAGGTCAATCACTAATCGATATACTGGGGGTGCATGTGGATCAGTACGTTTCATGACTGGAATGATCGGAGAATTACATACATTGGAGTCAGTTTCTACAACTACTCCTTGAGCGATGAGCTCGTCAATAATTTTGGATAAGGCTGCTACAGCCTCAGGTGGCAATCTGTACTGTCTGATTCGTGGTAACACTACACCTGGCTTGAGAGTCACACGATGGGGTGTGATTTGCATATAACCTACATCAGTTGGACCTTGCGCCCATAGATGCTGCGGAACATTAGACAATCTTGGATCAAAATCTCGTAATACATAGTGACCCTTGAAGTCACGTAAAAACAGTCGTATTCCCTCTGGGGAGCAGCAAATAACTGCACCTAATTCTTTCAGTGTTTTAATACCTAACAGATTTTCTGGACATGACTTCGTAAGTAACAGATCAGTAGTGCGGGACAATGGACCTACTTCTAGAGTAACTGGCTTAGATATCTCGTTTAAAATAGGCTTTCCTGAAAATCCAAGGGAAACATTTCTAGAGCCTGAGAGCGGAGCCCCTGGAACCTCGGCGTGACTGATGGTCGTCCTACTTGCCCCTGTATCAATCAGAAACTTTCTGTCTTTCCCTAATACTTGACTATGAACATAGGGACCTTCTTGATCTACAGGAATCTCGATGAGAGGCAAGCCTACCTCCCTCTCTAGGCTGTTTCATGAATATGGCTGATACTCTGGATACCCGGACTGTGCATACTGGTACATCTGCTGTGTAACATGCTGTGTTGCAGCAATAGGCTGCGGTGCTGGAACTGTCTGTTGTGCATTCTGTGGCTGAGAAGTCTGTGAAACTTGTTCTTGTCTAGGCGGACGTGGTCTTTCTTTAGTCTTACCGGTAGCTATATTGTGTTTCAGAACTGCACACTCGTTTATAAAATGACCTGGCTGTTTACAATAATTGCATGTCCCTTTAACGGGAGCTGCAGGATGACTTGCTTGATTCGGACCCCTCTTCTGACTGTCTTGAGGAACAGATTGTGAAACTAGTACTTTCATTTTCGTGTCTTTCATACGTTTTCTTTCATGATCTTGCTCTTCTCTGATTCTATTCTGGTGATACTGGAGCATCTGTAACATTTGGGACGGGGTATTAGCTTGCCAGGTACTTTCGACTTTCAAAACTCGATTCTTAACTTGTGGACTTGAATTCTCGACTAATTTAGTAACAAAGAGATGAGGGTATGACTCGCTACTCGTCTTGAGGCCACTGTTAATACTAAAACATTTCTCAAATCTAGAATAAAAATCACTAGTGTCTTCGTCTTGTTTCTGTTTACAGGCTGAGATTGCATCCCAGTCTTCCTTTTTAGTGGCTAATAATCTGGGCAAAACTTGTATTAACAGTTCTGGTAATTCTTTACATTTCTCTCCAAGACCGGTACCTGGTACTCGTATCTTATCTTCAGCTTCTAGAACTGCCCAATCGATCTTTTTCTCTCCCACCTCCCAATCTTTTTCCTTGAGTTTCTCGTATACCCCTGCGGGCAACAGGACCTTTAGCATTTTAATAATATCTGGATACGTATATTCTCCCATACGGAGCATGTCTTTTAATTCTCGGTGGAACCCTGCTGGATCTTTGTCATGACAGGGAATTAATTTCTTCATTTCTAAGAGTTCCATCTTGGTAACCGGGGTGTAAACAAATACTCGTTGCATTTCACCATCCGCTGTCCTAACTGGGTGTACTTCTCGTAACGGATTCTGTCTGTCTATGTAAAACGGTTTACTTTCTGGGGGTGAGACATGAACAAAATGCGGGTTCAGGAACGTTCTATATTTGTGGCGCTGTTCTAGAATAACACTAATTAAATCGGTACCTAGACCTTTCCATCTATACTGGAGTAACTCGTTCAGGACATCGTGTAACGGACCTGGATCAGAATGTTGACCCTCATACAATGTAATGAGGTGCTGGATCATATACATACCCACCAGTCGTTGCTCGGCTGGGGGCAGTTTCAAAAACATTTGTGCCACTATTTCGTCTGGAAAAGTGGTAGAATCAGTAGTCCATCGGACTGCTGATCGGGCTAGTTCTTGTTCATGCATAGTACTTAATTCACTATAACCGATTCGTGATTTCAGAATATGATCGATAGCTTGAAATACTTGTTCTAGAGAACCTTGCTCTGGTGCTGGATGAGGAACAGTTTTCTTGTAGTCTAGACGTGAATGTCGGTCGGAAAGTCTAGTTCTACCTACATACGCTATTCTGGCGGGATTCTCGTCGTCTACCTCTTCAGTAGAAGAGTCATTTTCTTTCTCGCTTACTTGTGCTGCTTTACGTTGTTCGTGTAACTTTATTATTTCTTTACGAATTCTCTTGTACATACTCTCTATACTACTGATGGTTCTGTGCTTACCCTCGGCTATATTATCACTCCACCTTGTCAGGATTCTCATTTCGGCCGGATCTTTAGTCGGGTAATCTTGTTCTCTTATTAAACAATTAATCAGAAACTTTAATAACATGAGCTGGATCTCAGCTTTCCTTTGAGACATGGCTTCGCCAATACTTTCTGGATCATCCCCTGTACGGATGAAACGATATATTCTGTCTAGATCTTCTTTCATATTCGGTAGGGTATCCAAATACCCGGTCACCCGTCTTACACGGATGGAATATATAACTGTACTATCATCACCTGCAACTGGATCATAGCGGCATTCAGTAAGGGCTCGTCGGATATCTGCAACGGACTTATATTTGGGCGTACGCTGTAACGCACATTCATGTAACTCGACTAACGTTACTCGTTGGTGTGGCGGCGGGGTACCAGGAGGACCTCCTCCTGCGGCCCCTAAACTAGAATCGTCGACTGATACTCTTCGTACTGGCGCGGCGGGAAATTGTAATGTGGGCTGGACCGGGGGTACCGTAGCAGGTACTCCGGTGACTGGAGGAGCAGGATTTACATTATTTACAGGAGCTGGCGGAACAGGATTTGCATATTCTGGGACTGTGTCGTCCAAATAGGACGAAATAAAAATATCAGCTGCGGTCGGTTTGTGACGTAGCTTGGTCGGAACTAATGGTGGCGGAAAATTACTGGATGCCTCCGGGGTTGCTTTTGGCAAGCCCTCGGCAAGAAGAGGGTACATACCCTTAATAAGAGCATTCCACTGTCTGTCTGACTGTTCGGTTTTAACTCGTTCACCTATCTCGATTAGTTCCCTTTCTTGGGCTCGTTCTAAGGATTCTCTACTTAGTTCTGACTTTCTGATTTCTTTTTCGGTTCTTTTATGAGATTCTTTGCGCCATAACTCGATGGCATCTTTCTGTGACTGTCTGGCTTTCTTTTTCCATAATGCTTCTTCTACTCGCATGATGCACTCGGCATCCCATGTGCCTGATACAGGCCATCTATACTTTTCTTCTAACTCTTTGGTGTACTCCACCCATAAATCTAGATATAATATGGCACTTATGCCATGCTTCTGATACATAAAGTGACCTGGACTGTCCCTAGGCGGGACAGGAACTGCTGCTTCTAACAGACCTTTTCTAGTTTTCAACTGACGTAGTTTGGAAAATAGCGGCATGACTGAACTGTAATCTAGACACAATACAATACACAATGAACACGATAACTACACCACTTCCATACCACGACATTAAAAATACATGAAGAACATTTTAAAATAACAGTTCGAACAGAATACTACCTGGAATACTGAAAACAGAATACATGAATCTTCTCGAGAACAGAACTGACTAGAACAGAAACTAGATGCACTGCTAAAACAGTACGAAACTTACCGGTCTCATAAAGAGACACGTCAGGACCCGCATCCACCGAAGTGGACACTTCGTTTTTGGTCTGTGTACCACCAAAACCCACGGACCAGAGTCAATTAGATTGACCCTGTCTAGATACTACCCCAGCAACGGTACTCACCGGGCAGCAAGAACGGAAGGCCTCGGACTGGACTGGACTGCTTCGAAGCCGGACGGACGAACTTCGGACTTCAGTTACGGGTGGGCCTCCGGATACCTCGGACCTTGGACTCTCGGCTTGGGCTCTGGTCGGGACTCGCCGCGTTCCTCCACCGCCTCGTCTGGATGCTGGACCGCCACCTCCGTCTCCTCCGTGGGCCTGAGGGATACTTGAAGCAGAAATATCTGCACGTGCACGGTATGGTTCCGTCACGGCTGCAGAGGGTCAGGGGGCCGGCGTGGCTTCACCGGCGCGTGGGGAAAGGGCAAGTCCCTATTCGGGCGCCATTATGTGGTATATAAATAAATAATACCGGATCTAGGTTTGACTAGACATAGTAATAACAGATAGCTCAATAAATAAGAGTCAAGATTCGAGGTAGTAGGAGTTTGCAGGTTTAATACAGCATAAGGACAGGAACAGGACAACCTGCACGGGAACAGGATGGCAGCGCTGCCGGGGGCAGGATCAAGGGAAAGGAAAAGGACAACCTTTAATAACAATGCACAAGCATATATACTAAAACAGTTGCATTACAGTGAATACAGTAGGCGGAGCAGTGGGTGTGGTCAATAGCAGTCACGAAAGATAAGGGTGAAAGTAGGTGTAACAAGAGGCGTATACATGGACATGTGATGTAAACGTAACAGAATATGTCATAAATGGGGCGGAAACATGGAGGGGGCTACCTAAGGAGCCGGGACCTCTGACCTAATGGTGCGCGCAAACTGACAATGACGTGTTACTAGGAGAAGCTGGGGGCTATGAACTCTGTGCTAGGAGTAGAGACTGAAGTCTGGAGAGTCAGGGCGACATGTACCTAAACCCTATCTAGTATCTAATGTTTAGAGGACATGTTGATATAAACTAAGAGTCAGGAGGGGAGAGGCTAATAGACTCTTAGACTGGTGCATGCATTATTCTACGTGTAGTGCGTGATGAAGAATATTAAATGACCATTAATACAGTATTTCTCTTTACATGGAGACGTAAAGGCTAGACTGTGACGGAAACTATTGATGCGATTCAGTAGCTTAGGAATGCAGAGAAGGAGGGCTGAACTGATAACTAGAATCATAACATACTCTTGGCAGACTCATAGGCAGAGCCAGGCTGAACCGGGCACTGTGAGGCAGGAAGTAAGTGAAGGGTCGAGGATACAGGTGGGGGCTGTATCGCTCCTCAGCGAGGGCTCAGGAGACAGGAGCTGAATCTGGTGTCCGGGCCCTTTTGAGGCCTAGAAACGGGGACTTTACAATGAAATAACGTGCACACTGAGAAACGTCACAACGTAACCTTACATAGGCCTAATACTCGTAGCTTTCACGAGAACTGGGAACTGGCATACTAGAGATGGACACAACTGTAATCGCGTCTTTAATCGAACATGGGGGATACATATGCATATTAATCATGCACACATAGCATAAGATGGGGGACACGTAGGGACACAGAACATGGCAAAATTTACTTTTCCACATTCTGACTAGGCCAAAGCCCACTTCAGTACCCAAGGTTAACCCTACTAATTCCTTGGGGGCTGTACTACCACATGTACTGGTGCTAGGGTGGCTAGTTGCCTTAGGGGCAGTGGTAGTAGCTTCTTTGGTGTTGGCATTAGGACAATTGGCATCCCTTGGCTTATGGCCTTTCTCCTTACACAGGTAACCCAATGCTTCTTTCCAGAGGAAGTGGAGGATTGGGACCCACCCGCAGAGACAGGTTTTTGGGGACCTTGTGAAGATTTATTTTTGTCTTTACCCTTCTCTCTACCCTTCTCTTGGGTTGTAGAAGAATCTTACTTCTTCTAGTCACCACAACCATGAGCTTTCTGCTTAACCCTGGTTTGGACCCATTTGTCTGCCTTCTTTCCCAATTATTGGCAAGAGGTCAGATCAGAGTCGACCAGGTACTGGTGCAGTTGCTGATTTTGACAATTATTGAGGATATGCTCCCTCGTCAACAAACTGTACAAACCCTCAATGTCATGAACCTTGCTTCCATGAAGCTAGCCTTCCAGAGCTATAATAGTGTTGTCTATAAAATAAACCCAGTTTTGGGTGTGTGCCTTCAGTGTTTCCCAAAACTTAACCCTGTACTGTTCAGTGGTTAAACTAAACCCATCTATGAGAGCATTCTTCAAGACTGAGCAATTATCTGCACCTTCTTCCCTAACAGTATTGGATTGTATTGCGGATTTATAGAGTGTGCGACTACCCAACAAGGGTCTCCCGGCGATGGACAGGATGACAGGCAGAGCCACAAGGCTGTTAAACAACCCCAAGACCGAGAATCAGGCTTGGCAACTAAAGAGCAGGGTCTTCAGGTTTTTACAGAAGGTGAGCAAAGACTGACAGTTCTTGAGCTCAGCTGGAATAGAGTTTCAGTGTTTCGGGCCCAGGTAAGAAAAGGAGCGGCCTTATATGTGGACAAAACGAAACCTGGGCACTGTAAACAGTGAGAGGATGGATGATCTCAAATGTTGAGTGGGCACGTAGGGCTTCACCAGGCCTTGGATGTAAGAAGAGGCCAAGCCAAGTTTGACCCACAACATAGAGCATAAGGCCTTGAATTTGATACGCTTATTCACCCAAAGCCAGTGTCGTTTGTTAAGCAGCAGTGAGACTGAAGCGTATCTATGCCGGCAAAAAAGACGGTGATCGGCCGCATTCTGGATGATCTGTAAACAATGGATCGAGGATTTGTCTGCACCCAGGTATAAAACATTGCCGTAGTCTAGTCTGGATGTCACCAACACCTGCATCATTGGTCTCTGTTAGGCCAGTGGAATTAGCTATATGATCTTTTTAAGCCATTTGAGAACAGAGAAGCAGGTGGCCGTGACCCTAGACACCTGAGGCTTGAGGGAGAGGTTGTTCTCGATGATGAAACCAAGATTCCTAACCTTAGTTACTGGAGCAGGTACTGGTCCAAAGGCATCCGGCCAGTGGTTAACTCCCCAGAGTTCGGGGTTGTTTCCCAGAACCAGGACCTTGGTTTTGTTGCCATTCAGATTCCGTGCATTTCTAGTCATCCAGAGGGAGACATTTCTCAGGCCATGCTGGAACGGGGAGGGATCTTGATGCTGAGCAGCTGATAATGGGAAGATAATCTGAGTATCATCAGCATATGAAAAGATGGTGAGTCACGACTTCTAAGCTAAGTCCACTAGAGGGCGAACCTAGATATTGAAGAGCAATGGGCCCAAATAGATCCCTGAGGGACTCCAGAGGTTAACGCTAAGGTCTTCGATCTTGTATGTGACGAGAAGACCTAAAAGGTGCGATCTTTTAGGAAGGAGATCAACCACCTCAAAGCCAAACCCTCAATGCCTGAAGCCTCAAGATGGTCTGTCAAGATGGAGTGTAACACAGTATCGAAGGCCGTACTTAAGTCAAGCAGGATGAGGGCGGCAGTACAGCCAGAGTCTAGCTGTAGCCTAAGACATTCTGTGACCCTGAGTAGGGCAGATTCAGTGCTATGGCCAGGCCTAAAGCGGGTCTGTGAAGGGTGAAGCAAATTGCGGGTTGCAACAAAAGTGGAGAGTTGGAAATTAACATGCCTTTCAAGTATCATAGAAAAAACAGAAAGAAGGGAGAGCAGGCGATAATTTGACCAACCGAGAGGCTCAAGATCACCCTTCTTTAGCAAACGAAGGACAAAAGTGTCTCTCCAACTCTGAGGTACATGCCCTGTACTTAAATATGTGTTGTGGATGTTGAGAATCACAGTAAGAGCAGCATCGTCCAAAAGTCTGAGTTTAGAGGGAGGAAGGAGATCAAGCAGGGAACCGGACTTAATGAATCCCAGTTACAATTGCAGAGTTACCAGGTCCAAAGAGGACCATACCCTAATTTGGAGTGGTTCCTCAGGCTGAATATCCGGGAAAATACATCCTGGTGCCTGTCTGCTTGAGTTTCAGGAAGCGTTAGGCTCCCTTGTTGGGAGGCATCCACGTCAGGTTGACGGTTGATGAACTCGATTTTGTTTTGGAAAAACAGACTAGCTCATCGCACTGATGTTCAGAGAGAGAAGGGGGTGGCAGAAAAGTGCTATCTGCTGAAAGGTTATTCAGGACTTTAAACAAAGTTTTCTGGCAGTGTTGGGAGTTAGTGATCTTTTCCATGAAGTAAGTCGCATGAGCAGATTTACAAAGGGCATGGTATTTCTTTAATGCTGCCAAATGTTCAGACTTAGCCTCAGACGCATAATGTTTCCTCCAATGTCTTTCTAAGGTTTTTCAGCATTTTTTAATATTGTCTGGAGGAGTCAGTAAACCAGGGGACGGGAGGATGCATTCTGTATTGCGGTTTAGATGAAAGTGGCAGGGTTGAATCGGTAGGCTCGGTAAGGCATTGTTGCATGGATATTTGGTCTGGGTAAGGTTGGGATATAAGGGCAGGGGTTTTCTTAAGAAGCAATTTATTAAGTACCTTCATATCAAGTTTAGACCAATTCCTGGTTTTGGGAAGCAAGGCAGGGCAGATAAGGGAAGTGGAAATGGGCTTAATAGTAAAAGGTACTGCAAAGTGATTCATCCAGCAGAGTTGAATGGGTGGTGTGACAGATAAGGTTGAAAGATTAGAAAAGATGTGGTCCAAAAGGTGCACCGAAATGTGAGTAGGTAAGGAGTTGAGAAGCGGGAGATTATGAGTGTTCAAATTATCTATAAGTGCTGATGCTAGCTTATTGCTGGAGTCCTCAAGACGGAGGTTGAGGTCACCAAGGACAGAAAAATTGGCTACAGTGAGGGGTTTATCTCTACCTTTATTAGCAAAAGAGATGAGAGCCACAGGATAGCTGCCCACTGCCCTTGAGGGATCTTCTGAACTCCTGGCAGGCCTGTAGTCACAATTTGAGTGGTCCCTCATGGGTGGCATAATACATGCTGCAGCCCATGAGATACCCCTAGTATACCTATGCTCTGGGTACCTTAGTACCATATACTACGAACTTACATGGGTACACCAGTAGCCAATGGGGAAGGTGCCAAAGTACTTACCATTGTCAAATTTAGGGATAAAGCACAGTAACAGGGATCCTGATTAGCAGGATCCCAGTCAGACTACTCATAAAACAGAACAAGACCAGCAAAAAGTGGGTGTAAACATGAAAGCAGATTTTACTTTTCTACAATGCCTTATTTTCATTTTTTGAAAAAGATGTTTTTTTGCGTTTAAAATAATGACAGATTTCTATTTAATAGAGCACCTTCATCCAGGTGTTCTTATTAGATTTTTTTATATTTTACCTTGAGTTTCACCATGCATTTTACCTTGGTTGAAATTAAGTGACTGAATGACTGTTATGCAGGAAAATAATACACAGGCCTTTGAAAATAGTAAGTGACTACTTTATTAGCATAAAACACAGGAGACAGTGAACCAACACTTGGCAGGTGACCACACCTCTGTTAGCCCCCAACCGTCTCCCCACTCCCCGTTCAAACCCCTCACACCAATTTTCAGTGACCAAGAGACCTCGAGGGTGCGAGGCGTCCTCCAGCTCCCGTGAACACGAGCCCTTCATAACACATCCCCTTCCATTCAATAACAAAGCAGAAAATGAGAGGAGAAAGGATGGAAAAGCCAGGAACTAGAGAAAAGGAAGAGCAAGAAGACGAAGGAGATGAGAAAAACCGAAGCAAAGGTATGAGGGAAAACTAGGATAAAAGGCTGCAACAAAATAAAGATTAAAATATATAGTCCTTTATATACTTGGGTGTTCTACAAACTCTACCAACCCTAGAGGTTGTACCATTCTCGAAGTACACATCATTGGTGATCCTTTCACCACTACAACTAGGACACACAGATTCCCCTGACACAGCAGGGGCTTGCTGCCTTTGTCCATATTGGCCAAATTCCACTTCATCCATGAACAAGTAGCCACCACAACCCTCTCTCTTCCTTTCTTGAACAAATGCCACCTCTTTTGTACAAAGCTACTCTACGTTAATTGCAGCGTTTGCCACTTTCAAGAATGACATAATAGTCAAAAGCACATAGAACTTTGTAGGGTCCTTTGAATTTGGACAGACCCCAGATTTGATCTTGACTCAATCACCTTCTACAATACACGCCTTGAAGCGTGCACCCCTTAAATCCTCAGGATTGAGAGAGCCATCTCTATGTACAAACTCTTTCAACCAGGAGGGCACCTTCTTGTTCCCAGGAGGCCTTCCTCTCATAATCTCAAAAGGGGATTTTGAAGTAGCTTCCTGTACAGTTGTGCGATGGGCCCACACTAGGTCTTGCACAGCTTTCTTGACATCCAAACCAGAAGATACAGCCATTTGTATGGCACCCTTCACTGTTCTGTTGGCCCTCTCGACCATGCCATTTCCCTGTGGATTGTAAAAAAAGGTGCAATGGTGATTAGATGTCATGCTTCTTGAAAAAGATTTCCATATCCTGGGAGACTAACAGGGTTCCATTGCCAGTGATGAGGAGAGAAGGGGTACCTTCTTCCTGAAAAGATTTGTTAAGAATTACAATGGTGGAAATAGTAGAGATTTCCCTCAAAAATACAACAGAAAGCTACTTAGAAAACACGTTCACCAAAGCCAGGGCAAACTACAATCTTCATCCATGTCAGACATTGGGCGGATGAAGCCTATGCACACACTATGCCAGGCTTTGCCAGGATTGGAGATGTGATCCATGGCCACCTGCTATTTTCACTTTCCATGCACACTTTACAATTGACAACAGAATCGGTAATTTGGCTATCCATGCCCGGCCACCAAAATTGAGTCTTGCCCTTTAGACGGTGTTGAGTCAAACCCTGGCCAAGGTGACCCTCATGTGCCATTTGAATAATTCTACTTCTCACACCAGACAGAGGAACAAACCTGTCACCCCTCATGAATATTTTCCTCCCACAAGTGGATAATTCATCCAACACTTTAAGAACGGGTCGCACAGATGTAGAGGCACAACTGTCTCTTCTTCTGCCAGAAGACACTGGGGGGCATATTAACAAGCAATATCGATAATTATCGCTATTGCTTGGTTAGAGACAAAAATTTACCGCTGAGCTGCAGCGATTTTGATCGCAAATAAACCTTGGTATTACCAAGGTTTATCGCAAATGCGATAAAAATCGGCTGCAATGCATGAATAGCGCTGAAAAGTCAGCGATATTCATGCATTATCGAGCTAATGCGCTTAGCCATGTTATCCACCTCCCATTGTATAACATGGCTAAGAACTGCCCAGGGCAGGTGTTAGCTTTTGGAGATATTCGCGCTTAGTGCGAATATCTCCATAAGTTGGTAATAGGAGATAGCGATGTTAGCGACTGTTTCCAGTCGCTAACATCTTGGCACGCCCACTTTGCATGTCATTAGTGATAAATATCACTGACATGCAAAGTGGGGCCCAAGATGGTCGCTATCTCCTACTAGCTGTCGCTAACTGGTGTTAGCGACAGCTAGGTAATAGGGAGATAATTTTATCTCCGCTTTTTTGGCTTTTAAAGCCAAAAAAGCGGAGATAAACCCCCTTGATAATATGCCCCTAGATGCATTACTTCTCCAAGAGCATCATCTCTTGACATTTCCACATTCCAATCCTCCTGGGAAAACACACCTGCTCATTCACAAACCACATCCTCCACAGAGGCAGCAGGATCATCATGTTCGTTGTCTGCCTGAGCACTACTTATAGACAACTTAGATAAACAGCCAGCTTGCTTATTCTGCCAACCAGGAATGTACTAGAGACAATAACAATACTCTTGTAGGCTGGCCGTTAACCTGGCTAAGTATGTTGAGCCTTTGCCAGCTCCCCCAGGAGAAAGTATGGTGAGGAGAGGTTTGTGATCAGAACGTAATGAGTATTTAGCACCCCAGACAAAGTTCCAGAAGTATTCTACCCCCTAAGCAGCAGCCAATGCCTCCCTCTCAATAACTGAGTAGTTCCTTTCTGAATTGGAGAGTGTCCTGGAAGCAAACACTACTGTTCTCTCCATTCAACAATGTTTTTGAGAGAGGACAGCACCCAAAACTGTAGAACTCGCATCAACAGTTATTCTTGACTGTAGTTTGACATCAAAAGGCCAGCACTGCAAATGTCATTCTTAATATCATCAAAGCATTCTTGCTGTTCAGTTCCCCACACAAAGCTTTGAACTTTTCTCAAAAGGGCGTTGGGGCTCTCAGTCTTGCTAGCAAAAGATTTGACAAACTTGGCGTAATATTCAATGAGACCCATAAAGGATCTTGGCTGATCTTTGTCAATGGGTCTTGGGGTTTGCTCAATGGCTCCAATAAGGCTAGGTTTGTGTTTAACACCTTGGGATGACAGCGTATGGCCTAGATATTCAACACTTTCAGTGAGAAAAGAACGCTTATCCTTGCGCAAAGTTTTTCCAACATCGGCAATTCTCTGTAGAGTCTGATTAAAAATGGAATTGTGTTCTTGAACTGTTGCACCGAAGACCAGGATGTCATCTTGGAAATACAAGATGTTGGGTACACCTTTAAAAATTTGGGACATCATACGTTTAAACACGCTGGCCACAGATGAGAGACCAAAAGGCATGCGGGTAAACTGAAAAGTCCCTTCTAAAGTGATCGAATCTGTGAGTGGTTTTGAGTCCAGGTGGAGCTTGATTTGGTGAAATGCACTCTTAAAGTCTAATTTGAAAAAACTTTTACAACCTTTTAGTAACTTGACAAGTTCATTGAATTTGGCAGTGGGAAGGTGTCTGCCACTATATTCTGATTGAGCGACCTCAAGTCCACGCAAAATCTTAGGCGGTCATCTGCCTTGCATGTGATCATCAAAAGGGGAGCTGGGGAAAACCACAGCCTACAACGGAGCACTGCGTGGGACAGAAAGTCTTATCAGTTTATCCAAGTTAAGAAATTATTAGTCAATAAATGCTCTGAGGCTAATCAGTTAATCAATTGTTGATCTGTAATGTTTATCAAACACATTATCAGAAATCACAATTTCCAAAACATAAAAATCATATGTGTTTTATATCAATGTGTTACACATCAAATGTACTGTATTCAGATATTTACAAGATTCAAAGGTTCAAAATAGATTCTCAGTCTTTTTAGTGTATACAAAAAGATCCCAATGCATTTCGGGTTCTACACTGAACCCTTCTTCAGGGGATGCAATTTTCACAACTTTTTTTTGATCGATGATGTACCGTTTTTTCATCCACAGGAAATCTACAACACAAATGGTATTATCACCATAATTGTAACAGTAGATAAACAAATTGTCTGTGACATTAAAAGTTGAAAGTTAGGATTTGCACTCTCATAAGTGGAGAGGAAAAGGAAAAGAAAAAGTGAAACGAAAAGTGTCATAAGATGTAAAGAGGATAAAACCAGCTGAATGAAGTGATTCGTGTGAAGTGTAAATTTTGTATCAGTGTGTTGTTAACACGTTCCGTGAGGTTTCTCAACATTATCCAGCTACATGCTGTGATTCTAGTGACCAAAAGAATCTGATGATCACCCAAAAGTGCTCCCGTGTGTCTAGCGATACTAGATTCACAAGGATCCTTACCCCCTATTCGGGGAACTATCGAACTGCTTGCAA
This sequence comes from Lissotriton helveticus, assembly GCF_964261635.1. Classification (NCBI taxonomy): domain Eukaryota; kingdom Metazoa; phylum Chordata; class Amphibia; order Caudata; family Salamandridae; genus Lissotriton; species Lissotriton helveticus. The sequence continues at coordinate 1,237,763,268 of NC_136057.1, forward strand.
AGTGCTTCAAATGATCAGACTAGTTTTGCCTCCTAAAAAAATAAGTGTGGATTGTCATTTAAGTTATTCAAAAGTTGCAAAAAGCCAAAAAATGTGTTGGCTGTACTGTGGAAACAAACTGGTGCTCACCCTTTAATTTTCCATGTTTCCCAAAGGATACAGAAACTGAATCTTCTCTTCACGTTCTGCCCTGTATTATTTCTTATTCTGCCAAATGAATGGACACGAAAAAGCTATAATTTCACTCTTACCGTGGGTAAAAGTTAAAATGCTACGTATATGGTGAAGACACTTAAAGATATGGTGAAGACACTTAAAGAGTTATTACCGTGTTTGTTAAACGCCGTGAACGCCATCGTCCGATGCTCGACTGTGTGGGAGTCTCTCCCATTTCCGGGTGTAGTCAATGTTCCCACAGACAATTTGTTTTAACTACTGTTACAATTATGGTGATAATACCATTTGTGTTGTAGATTTCCTGTGGATGAAAAAACGGTACATCATCGATCTAAAAAAAGTTGTGAAAATTGCATCCCCTGAAGAAGGGTTCAGTGTAGAACCCGAAATGCATTGGGATCTTTTTGTATACACTAAAAAGACTGAGAATCTATTTTGAACCTTTGAATCTTGTAAATATCTGAATACAGTACATTTGATGTGTAACACATTGATATGAAACACATGATTTTTATGTTTTGGAAATTGTGATTTCTGATAATGTGTTTGATAAACATTACAGATCAAGAATTGATTAACTGATTAGCCTCAGAGCATTTATTGACTAATAATTTCTTAACTTGGATAAACTGATAAGACTTTCTGTCCCACGCAGTGCTCCGTTATAGGCTGTGGTTTTCCCCAGCCCCCCTTTTGATTGGTATACATAGAGAGATTGGTGGGTCTCATCTCTCCTTCAAGCGGGAGCACGCTTATCTTTAGTAAAATAGAGTAGATTGTGTAAAAATTAAACATTACAATATTAAAAGTGAGGTGTGCAGGATCACTCTTTTTTGACTTGCATGTGATCATGACAGGTGAAACCCAATCAGAGGCCTTGACTGGTTCTATATCCCCTCCTTAAGCATATCCTCCAATAATGCTTTAGCATCTTCTCTCACAGCAACAGGAACCCTTCTGAGTTTGTGCTGTACAGGGTTAGTGTTTTTCTTTAAAATAATCTTTTGAATGTAACCTTTAAGGAGACCAAGTTTCTCATTAAACACATGCTTAAAGGAATTCAAAATATCCTCATGAGAATCATGATCAACAACCATGACTTGCATGGGAGCCCTTGAGTCAATTTTAATGTGTAAATCAAATTGGTGAACCCAACCCAGAATGGCAGGTCCGCTTTCTGAGACATAGTCCTTCCCAGAAGCTGATCTTCCTCCAAACTCAATCTGAGATACCATGAACCCCAAGATGACAATAGTTTCCCCTTGATATCCAGAAGGTGTGATATCTTTGGGTTACAAAACTGTACCTCCACACAAGCATGTGAATAAGGTTTTGGGGACAATAGTGTATTTGGAACCAGTGTCTACCATTAGGGACACCTCTTCGTCATTCACTTTAAACAATGCTTTGTGTCTATTGTGTCTGCGTGAATCATCCTCACCCTCTCCAGGCACACCCCCATGAACACATAAAAGCCACAACCAGTTGAGTATCATCTTCAATGACACAAGCAACTTTGCCCCTTCAAGCCAACCTACACATCTTTGCGAAGTGACCAAAACGACCACACCTTAAACATTTCTTATTCTGAGCAAAACAAAACTTAGAATCAGAACTATGGTTGAGACTGCCACAACGATTGCAGCATTTATTGGAAACAGTGGGGGTAACGACCTACCTCTTTGAACAAAATATTTACCTCGAGAAGTACTGGGTTGGGGAAATTTATTAACAGCACCCACCTCCAAAACATCCACTTTCTGATCAGTCTTTTCTAATTCCTTCATATACCAATTGGACTGTTCCAAAACTTTGGGTATACCTGTAGCATCATTGAGACTGGGGTTTTTAGCAGCCCATACCCTTTCTTGGATTTTCCTATTGGCACATTGAACAATAAGTTGATTTCTAATAAGTTCTTCTGTCATTGCTCCAAACTTGCACTCAGTGGATAATTCACGAAGTCTAGAAACAAATTAATCAATGCTGTCCTCTACCTTCTGATGTTGTGCGTAAAACTTGTATCTAGGGGGTGTGGCTTGGAGTATCAAGAGGGCGGTTGCACTCTAAGAGTACTCCGGACCCCTCGGTCATCGGCTCCATAATCTGCCACCATCGGCAATCACTAACCCTGCTAACATGCCACCTGCATCCTACCACAACTTGTGCTGGCCATGGGAGACAGAAATACAGTGAACTTGGGAGCGGTGGCTGGCCTTGTGCCCTGATTTTGACTGATGACTTGGAGCCGGTCGAGGGCCGTCTGAACCAGGGCAAATCACCTGTTTCTACTGGGCAGAGGGAGTCTCCGATGAGGCTTCCCCCATCCACTGACTATGGAAGCCCCGGCTCACTTTAAATTGCTCCTGTTTCCTGCGGCCCGGAGGCCTATCGGCCCGAGGAAGAACCTGCCTGCAGCCACTGCAAACCTGGGTCCTCTGCCCGCTTTTAGGAGCCTCCTGGGAGCCCCAGCCGTTACTGAGGGGGTCACTGACATGAGGCGCGACCTGGACCCTGGGCCTCAAACCCCTGAAACAGGGTGAAGAACTGACTGGCTCCCCTAAGCAGTCTGGGCCTGTGGTGACTACACCTGACAGGCGAGTGCGATGGGGTTGAGGATCTGGCTGCCATTTCGGGCAGCGGGGGACTCATGGGCTGTGCCCCCCCTCTACCAATCCTGTGGGCAAAAGGCGACCCGGTGAGACCTGTCGACCTACCAACTTACAAGAGACTCCCTTTCCCCGGCCCTCCCCCGGCCGGGTGGGTGCGGGTGACGGCAGGGTGCAGGAGTGTTCAGCCAACCGGTCCCCCCGAGCAACCTGGTGCACTTGGCTATCGAGGTGCGGAGAGGTAGACTGCAGAATCGTGTAGTACAGGGGTGAACCGCTTGGGCCGTGAGAGAGCCGCCGGGGCCCAGGTGGTCATCCGCTGTCCTGCATCCTCCTGCCAATCGTTGTCTCAGAGTGACTGAACCCTTATTACCGGACCTGATTTGTCTCCCCTGCTTCACTCACGTTTCAGGGCCTTCTTCTCCGCTGGTTGCAGTGAGAACACCTGGAGGGGCTGGTCTTCGCAGGGGCGAATACCTACCTGCTGCTATGGGGAGGAACCGAGGCCTGAAGTCTCCCACAACGCAGACTAAAATGGATTAGTACATGACCATGGAGGCCCGGGCAATGGGCGGATCCATTGAAAAGAGTGCCTCCACTGTCACCGACATCAGCACCATCCTTCAAGCAATTAGTGCCTCGCAAACCACGGTAGAGAACAAAATTGGCAAGGTCTGAGTCAACATGGCTCTCCTCCGGCAGGCCTTCCGCAATGCGACGGCCTGGATAAAAAAAAATGAGTCCCGTATCTCCACATTAGAAGACAACGTCCACCAGTTAAAAGATCAAGTTGCACGTCTACAGACCCACACCAAGGAACTGCATAAGCGAGCAGACGATGCTGAAAACTGGTTGAGGCACAATATTCTCTGCCTGGTAGGATTTCCAGAGGGCCCACAACAGGGGCAGATGAGCAACTTCATTGAGCATTGGATATACTCATGGATACACAAAGACTCCCTCTCCCCGTGGTTTGCGATCAAGTGGGCCCACCACTTTCTGGCTCCAAAACCTCAGCCGGGAGCACTACATCGGCATATAATTGCTCGGATCCTCAATTTTAAGGACAGAGACTCCATCCTCGCCGAAGCACACAAGCAAAAATCCCTAACGTACCAGGGCCAATTAATAATGATCTTACCCTACTATACACGGAAGGTTCAAACTCAAAGATGATCATTTGTTGAGGTTAAACAAAAACTCCATGCTCTGGACCTCCAATACAGGCATTTTTTTTCATCCGGACTCCGTGTGGTGTTCCAGAATAAATCCCTCTTCTTTGAGTCCCCCTGAGCCTGGACGTGGCTGACGGAGGAGTGCCCTCTGAGACTGTACGCCCAAGACCGATCCTCCAAAGCCCGTACTGAGGACGCCGGGGTGGGGTCGCCTAAGCCAAGCAGCAGATGCACATGCTCACGCAAGGGACGAGGAACGCGCTTGGCTAGATCAGAATCTCCCTTGGGTCTTGGACTTCATCCAAAAGTGCTGGAGCCTTTGAACAACTCACATTCCCCACGTAGAGCTGGTTCAACAGGTTATTTGGATCCTGTGAGCACCTCGCCTAGATCCTCCCCAGTGGACTTGGCGGACTCGGCTCTCTCTCGGAGTCCAGCACTCCTTGAATGCTAGCTCTGAGCAGCAGCGGACTTTCTGAAACATAAGATGTGGCTCATTACTGATAGCCATGTCCACCATAATTCTAGTTCTTCAGATTGCTGCTATAAAATATCCTTTATGTGAGGCGGGGTCCTCCATGAATCTCCACACCCAAGTGTTTCAGTTTGGTATTTTAAATTGGTTGTTAGGCTTGACAGATTCTTCCATTCTTGAAATATAGGGTGGGGGTTAGGGAAGAGAGGGGGGACCGTTGTTCCGGTTTCTCATTAATACACCTTGTTTGCCACCCCTGCCCTCTTCTTCAGCAAAATGACACTCGCACACACAGCCCAAGCTGCAGAGATGCCCTTGTAGCCCACAGCTTGCATGCAGAGCAATTCACCCCACGCTTAGCTCACCTCCCATGGGTCCTCATCTGCACTCCCACCCACCATGACAGACACACGTAATGGCAGGTACCTGCTCCGTATAATATCATGAAATCTCAATGGGCTACAGGACAGTGTTAAAAGGACAGCAGTCCTGCGGTATCAACAGCGCCAAGCAGCTGGCATACTACTACTCCAAGAGACCCACCTCACAGGTAACAACTGCCCCTTTCTAGCATGATACAGCTATGACAGAGTTTGGCAGAGTTTGGTATTCAGGGTTCAGTCGGGGTTAAGAGGCGTGGCAATCCTCATGCGGTGCAATCGCCCTTTTGTACTTACCAAAGCCACTAATGATCCCCTGGGATGATTTATAGCCCTAGGAGGCATGGCCCTCAATTTAATGTCTGTGCACTCCCAACCATTACTGCTTACTCCTACCCTTAAATGCACCACAGACCTCATTGCCTTGCTACCCTCTGAGACAATAATCATTGGAGGTGACTTTAATGCAGTTATGCATCCGGTCCTTTATACCGCAAACACCCCATATGCCACAAGATACACCCATGCTAAACTCTTAGCAAACTGGGCAAGCACCCTGAAAGTCTGCAACGCTTGGATGATCTGGCACCCCCAGAGCAAACATTTCACACATACATCTGCCACGCACCATACACATACACGACTTGACTATATCTTCATGCCCGCCCTCGACTGCCAGAAATTTAGAGACATTACCATCCTTCCTAGGGATATATATGACCATTCGCCCTTGTGTTTGGGAGTGGGGGACCCGATTTGGAGGATGAATGCTTGGTTCCTCCAAGACAATGACTTTAAGAAAACTGTAGGTAAAGAACTCAAGCAATACTTTCTCACTAACCAAGACTCCGTCTCCTCCCCGGGCACTCTGTGGGAAGCAGGCAAAGCCACCATTTGCGGCTTTGCCAAAGACCAGCTTAAGCTCAAACGGTTAGCACAGAACACCCAGATCACTCTCTTGGAAGCCCAGGCAACCTTCCTTGAAAACCGAACACCAGGGCAGAGAGACGATTCACAGGACAGATGGCATTCCTACGTGATGAGATTAGGCAGACTTATATGGAGGCTGCTAGGCTACTGTGGAGATCCTCTGTAGCTAGGCTGTATGGGTGGGGGAACAAAAACGGGAACAGTCTACACCGACTGGCCACGTACCTCATGGCTAATCGCATAATCCCAGAGATTAAAGACTCAGACGGTATTATCCATTCCTCACCCACGGTGATGGCCCAAAGTTTTCGCTGCCTACTATCCTAGGCTTTAATCTGAGCAAGCCCTAGCCTCTCCCTCCCTGAGTTGCTCCTCTAAAAGCTCATCTCTCTCCCTTGCCTCACTGCGGCTGATGGGGCTGTCCTGGACCTTCCCATTACTCTGGAGGAAACCAACGACGCCATATCCCGTACCGCATCAGGCAAAACTCCAGGCCCTGATGGTCTTCCTCAGGAGCACTATGTGGCCTATTGGGAAACACTTGTTCCCCGCCTTTTGGATGCATACGCTGAAGCTGTTGAGTGGCTTGTTCTGGCCAGAAACTGCCACCATAGTAGTGGTCCCCAAATCCCAGCCCTACCGCTCTCATTAACGCAGAAGTTAAAATATTTGCATCAGTCCTAGCCAATCGACTGAGGCCCTGTCTTGCCAAACTAGTTCACCCTGACCAGTGTGGATTCATGCCATCTCGAGGTACTAGGCATTGCCTCAGACGTCTTCACCTAGCTTTAGCACACCACCAGTCACTCAACCCTTACTTAGCACTTCTTCTCATTGACTTTGAGACTGGCGATACCTGGAAGAGGTACTGATTGAGATGGGCCTGGGGCAACACCTCCGTTACTTGGTTAAGGTACTATACACCAGACCGCAGGCACATGTCCTTCTCAACTGGGCATTGTCAGGGACTTTTCCTATTAGAAGGGGGATGAGACAGGGATGTCCCCTCTCACTGCTCCTATTCGCCTTAGTGATAGAACCCTTAGCATGCCTTATACGATCTGACGACCGAATTAGGGGATGGAAATGGCCTGGTTTTGATGAGGAAAGAATTGCCCTGTATGGAGACGACGTCCTGCTCTTTCTTGCTGAGCCGGCCCAGTCTGGACCCCATTGTCTTTGGGCTGCTTCGATTGGCAATCCGCAATACCAATTAGGAGGCAATCCTTCAAATAGCTCGGAATCTGGGTGGCCCCGCTTCCTGACCTTGCGTGGTCGCTTAATTTGGCCCCATTGGTGAGGAGAGCCCAAGCTGATCTCCACAGATGGCAGACGTTACTGCTGAACCCTCTGGGAAGAGTTGCTCTCTTAAAAATGATGATACTGCCCAGATTTCTATACATAATTCAGAGCACATCTTTTCATTTCCCAAGACCCTGGTTTAGGGAACTAGATAGCCTGAACACCAAATTCCTTTGGAATGGTTGGAGACCTTGTTTGGCCCTGTCCCAATGTCGGATCCCATCCTTCGATGGAGGAATGGGCATGACTAACCTATACCTATATCATTTGGCAACTCGCTTACTTACGATATATGATTGGTTCAACAGAGGCTGGTCAGATCCAGCATACAGGGTGGAACTGAGTATCTTGGGCCTACCCAGGATCCAGTAGATGATGTATGGAGGCCTGTCTCTAGATATTTACCCATGGTGACACTGAGGGTCCTCATGGCCTGGCGCGCTTCCTCGCGCAATACCCAATGGTCGAACAAGCTAACCCGATACACGTTGCTCTGGCAAGGCTCCTGGCTCCAGGAGGTCAGCAGCTTAGATGGATTTAGGGCCTGAGACCTTATTGGCATCTCGCAACTTGGAGAGAAATGGGGAGGCAACCCCATGTGCACTTTCGAAGACCTGCAAACCCAATATTCCATACACTCCTCTCAGTTTTACAGGTGTCCGCAGCTATGACATGCCCTCCACAGTCACATATCAAGGGGCACCTCACTGTCAGAATATAGCCCACCCGAGGAGCAAACCATAACAGGTAACTTGGGGAAGGGAGGGATCCCCATATCTACCGATCCTTAACAAATAACACCCCCAATACATTAGTCCGACTTAGGAATCAGTGGGAGGGATGGATTGGACCTCTGGAGGAGAAGACTGGAAAGACGCACTGATGGCACCCAAAACAGTCACCAATTCCATTAGACTCCATTTGGTCCAACTATACTACTTACATACCGCATACCTAACACCTAAACGCCTCCAAAGAGCAGGGCTACGACCCAATGCATCATACCCATGCTGCAACCAGGACCAGGCAGATCTTTTTCACATGGTATAGATCTGCCTCGTCAGTACATGATACTGGGACTCCATAGAGACGGAGCTCACAGAGGTTCTGGGCTGGTAGGTTCCACATAAGCCGTTAAATGTGCTTCTGGGAATCACAGATGGGTTGGACGGGTCTAGATTTGACAAATTATTTCTAAACACAGCCATGATGGTGGCCAAGAGGGACATTGCGGCCAGCTGGTTGAATCCTGCCTCACCTACCATAACGAAATGGCGTAGAGGGATGGACTGGTGCGCAGCACAGGAGAGACCTATGTACGAGGCGAAGGTGTGCCCAGCGAAAGATCATAAAGTTTGGGGCAAATGGTTGGGGTCACTGGAATGATAATACCTCATTTGTGGGATTGTGAGCTATGTGCAAGACTTTAATTTGTCTTCTTCTTTGTAATTATGTATTCCAGGTCCCTTTTCTGTATGGGTAACAGGAAGAAGTAATACAATTGCTACGAAATGCTGCATTTGATTACTGCTGTTTTTTCCCTGTTTAAAAAACCAATAAAGATGATTATAAAAAAAACATGTATCTAGATATAACTAAGTTTTCTTCTTTGGCATAATGTAAATCAAGTCTCCGTCTAGCCTCTACATACACATCTTGAATAATTTCCCCAGTACCAGTCGCTTGGGGAAGATATCTAAAAACTCTCTGACCCTCCTAACCAACAGCACTCAACAGTAAGGCTTTTTAACGAAATGGCTTTAATTCACTTCCATCCAGTGCTTCTAAATAGTTATCGAACATGAGGACCCAATCATCCCAAGGCATTTGTGGTGTACCAGTTGCAGCAAGAAACAGGGTGGTGGGGTAACAGAAACATGGGGTGAAGCAGCGGGTACTTGTACCAAATTATCACCAGAAGCTTCCATAACTAACAGCAATAAGTCTCAAGGTGTAACAAAGTGAGTGTGCAATAAAGTGGCAAAAGACAAAAACTGAGGTGAGAGAATAAGCGTTGAGAGCAAAGTAATCTGCACCTCACGTTACAACAATGGTAAAAATAGGATATATAAATAAAATATGATAAATGCACCTCACAGTAGTAGTACATAGATATACCAAAAATGAGACTTAAAATCACTGTAAAATGTCTCTCCCCCAGAAAATACACATAAAAGTTTTGAAGGTGTGCACATCACCGTATGAGTTACTGTATGCACAAAGAATTTAAGGAAAACAAGGTGTGCATATCACCATAGTAGCTGATGTATACACTAGGAAAAATCTTAGCAGGTGTGCATATCACCGTAGGAAGTGTGAGATATAACATCGATCCACCATTGAACGAGGATGTGAAGGAAGAAAACACTACTCCTCAGCAGGCAGGAGATGATATGGCAGATGTTCCTGCCGTCGATACCCCTTGCCTTGCAGCTCGAGTAAAGCAGCAGTTACGTCGTTCTCATGATTGGGGTATGCAGAGGGTTAACAGGAACCTACAAGCACTCCCAGCCAATGGCACGTCGTTTCTCTGTGTTGCAAAGCTGCAGGATTACGCTCACCAGTAATTGACTCTCCTAACGAGCACAGAGAGAGAGCTTGAAATTTCATTGCTTCGATTCACAAGGAAAATTGTCCTTTAAGCAAAGTCTACGACCAGACAGTCCGTTGGTTCGCTGTGAATCACCGCTGCTGTGTCTCAAGAAGAGGCTGCACGTTGTGTGGGTGTCCAGCCAAGATCGTCGCCAAAATTGTTATGCTGAAGAATAATACACGGGCCTTGAAAGTAGTAAGTGGCTACTTTATTTGCAGGAAACACATGAGACAGCCAACCAACACTTGGCAGGCAACTGCACCGTCGTTAGCTGCCAACCATCTACCCACTCCCCGTTCAAACCCTGCATTCCAATTGTCAGTGAACACGAGACTTCGAGGATGCACGGGTCCTCGAGCTCCCGTGGACACGAGCCCTTCATAACAATGACTTTTCTTTGCGGATGAAGGCAAGTGATTATTATATTATATCTGGCAGTTAACATATATTAGGATATGGTCATCTAATTTAGTACTGAGTTTGGAGTGTGGGGCTTCTTGTGCACATTCTGATTTTAAATGTGTCTGTGAGTGTCTAATAAAAGTAAAAAACATGTATGGGTACTCTCACTGAATGATCTACTGTTGGAATTAACCCGTTTACCGCGGCGGGTGCGGGCGTTTGACACAGTGGGTGGGGCTGCATGGGCCGTTGGTCGTCCACAACACCCGTGAGGCAGTACTCGCGTCGGCCGACGCAAGCACGGAACAGGTGAAAGAGCTATATTTTTCAGTTTTTGTGTGTTTTGCCAGCATGAGCTGATCTAGGCCTCCCCACAGACGCACTTGTGTGTATGTGTGTGCCTGTGCGTGTATGAAAGACTATGTTCACATTTGTGTGTGCTTGTGCATGTCTGTGCGTGTGATGGTGTTAACAAGTATTTGAGTGTTTTTGTATTAGAGCATGGAATTGTATGTGTGCTTGTCCGTGTGGATGTTTCTGTATGTGCGCCCCCTGTTCATGTATGAGAGTGTGTGCGCACATTTGTTGTGTGCTTGTGTATGTCTGTGCGTGTGATGGTGTGTGCACGCTGGATTTGTTATTTTCTGGCGGCCGCTGTCCTGGATATTAATTTTAATTGCCTGATGCCTAACCTTAGGATGGCCATCAGTGTACAGTACAGTCCCCTGCCTGACCCCAAGAATGCTTCCATAGCGGTCCCCTACACATTGTTTTACTTCCCTCGGACAAAAATTGGACATTGACCAGACCATGAACCTATCCCCTAACCTGCCTACACATCAGGCCTTGGAACCTGAGGACCTTACCCCAGACTGTGGAGACCTAGCGATTTGACTGATGGCCGGTGGAGCTACCATATAGCTAAAGAGAAGATGGGTTGTGGACTCCCCCTCCCTGCCTTCACCTACCCAGCCAGACCTTGGGCAGATTTTCTCCTCGTCTCTATGTCCTGTCTTCCTCCTACCCCTTTACCCTATCCCCTTATCCTTCCTGCTCCATTCACCTTGTCCCCTATGTTCTTTAAATGCTTTTCTTGATACTTATGTAACTTTTAACTGATCTAATTTGCAACATTATTGTCTCTCATGTAAAGCGCTCTGATTCCATCGGGTCTAGCCAGCGCTATATAATAATTCATTAATTTAATTTGTTCCCATTTAGTACTCTTTCTCCCTTTGTCTACCTCCCTAGCTCCTATCCACTCTCCCCTGAATCTCTCACCTTGCCTGCTAGTCTGCCTAGTCCCCTGTCCTTTGTGCCCTTTGACTAAGCACTCCTTCTCCCCTTGTTGGTCAAAGATCCAATATTTATACTCTGGAGTCTCAGCGTACCCGCTGAGAGTGTCCACTGCGCCAAGGGAGCCACTCACAGCTGAGGTATAGTATGGAACCCCTTGCCAAAGCACTCCCTCCCCCCTTTTTGGGGAAGGATCCAGTATGTAGGCCTTGGAGGCTCAGAGACCCCTCTGAGAGAGTCCACTGCATAAAGGGAGCCTCCCGCAACAGAGATAGGGAAGTGATACCACTTCCCCTGGGATCGCAGCTTACTGGACTTTGGACGTTGCTTTGACTCGTCTACCGGTTTGTGTCCCTGTCGCCCTTCCCCTTCTCTTTCCATGCAATTTCCTTCACCCTCCCCTCCTCTTTCCCGCCTTCATTACCTGTCTCCTTCCGCAGCTCCTTCCCCCCTCCCCTGAATCTTCCCCTTACGTATTTGTGCTTATTGTTTATTTTGACCTTACAAGTAGCTATGTTGCCATGCTCTAATAACTGTGTAACCTTTGTAACGATGTAACCTGTAAATATGATCTGATGCTCATGTAAAGTGATCTGATACCTCCGGGTCTAGCCAGCGCTATATAAAACCTTTCAAATGAATAAATAAATAAATAAACTATTGTCCCATACGTAGTACATTTTCTATTATTAACTGTAATGTGGCCATATTTATGTAAACGATATTTAGGACACAGTCTTTCTGCCGGGCAATATTTTGGCTTCAATATTATGTTACAATACTTTGCCTTAGTGTATTCATGCAGAGAAAATGACTAATGCACCTAGTAAAGAACTGTATTAAAAGATTGTGTGGTGGGAAAATGCCTATGCATTACACATATGGTAATTGTCTTATCCTTCTTCGTTAATGGACTAAATCCACAAATTAAGAAAAAGACAGTTTTACATTGCTTGAAAACAGAATGCCCTGATGTGGTCCTACGTCATTGAAGTTGCGTGCTTTGTCATTAAAGTCACGTTCTAGAGAAAGACCTTGATTTTTTAGATCTAAGGCCACATCACTAACAGATGCAAATCATGTTTCCTGGATAAATAAGGTTTGACTTTTTTATTCCATACAATAATAATGTACAAATTAGTGATTGTGGTCAGGCTGAATGAACATAAACAGGTGGCTACGATTTGGAGAGGAGGGTCTCAGCATTTATTTTCCCCAGTAGAATGACCAAGAAAGGCTAGGAGACTTTTTTTTAGCCCTGTAACCAAAATAAGAAAGATTTGATTTTTTTAGGAGAATTAATAGGTTTCAATAAACTTTGAGTATTTATGGATAATGAAGGCAGACTTGGAGTAGAAAATGTATCAAGCAAAGCATCTGCTAAAGGTAAGAAATATATTTCAGTCTTCTCTGTTCAAAGTAAGCATGCAAGGGGTTGATATTTTTTTGCTCTCTAGGGCATTGAATACCTTATTTAAAAATGCCAACTTCAGAGAATTGTGATTTCAGACATTGCCCCAATTTATCTAAGCATGTCGTAAAAATTACTATAAAAATGGCACAGGTATTTGATGTATTCCAGTAGACAAAATCTTTTGATATGTGTAGTTTATTTGCAGGAGAACAGCTTGTACATCCACAAACATCAGAAGTCCAACTCCCTATGCTCAACTCCCACATACAGAACGTTAAACCCACAATATATCATAACAATTCTATTAGAACATTCCAAGTAGGAATACTACACACCTTCCCCCCCTTAAAAAAACAAAAAAAAAATAATAACTAAGAAAAGAAAAAAAATAGAAACAAAAGAAACAAACAACACAAACATTTTTTAAAAAAAAGTTAATGAACAAAATCACGCAATTTAACAGGAGTATGTTTAACACGAGAACTTTTCCTTAGAACAACATCACTGGGTTGTACAACAACATTGCCTATATTTTCATTATCATTAGTTACACTAGGAACAGCATCTTGAATACTACTGTCACTTGTGGAAAAAGAAGTATCACCATTTGAACTTTGTAACTCACTCCCAAAAGTATCTAACATGGTGGAATAAGCTTCATCATTAGTCCTAATTGAACTTTGTAAATCGCTTCCAAAAGTGTCTAACATGGCCGAATAAGCTCCATCATTGGACTCTGGTGAACTCAATTGTGAACTTACTTTTGAATCCACGGCTTTACATAGAGAAATTCTTCTAAAATTCCAAATCTTACCGCCCTCAACTCTTACCGCCTTGCTAAAGACTTCTAATACCCTGCATGGATCAGACCATTTATTCCACCTATTACCACAAGACCTACCAAATTTGACTCGCACAAAATCACCAACCTTAATCTTCAAACCACGACTGCCTAATCGCAAAGAACTTCCTTTCATCTTCTCCTGATATTTTAAAGCTTTGTCTCTAACCTTAGAAGAATCAAATGAAGACTCAGAAGGAATTTTCGATTTCATCCACCAAGGTAAAAGTTTGGAACCTGGTTTCCTACCTCTCAGCATCTCCAACGGAGATAGACCAGTAACAGAATTTGGAGACGTGCGGCATGACAATAAAGATACACGTAACGTTTTTCTCCAATCTAAATTATTTTTAACAGCCAGTTGAATAGATTCTTTAATAACTCTATTAAAGCGTTCTGTTTGACCATTAGCCTGGGGATTGTAATTAGACACTCTTTTATGTACTATACCACACCTTTCAAGAAATGAACCAAACTCAGTGCTAATAAACTCAGGGCCATTGTCTGAAACAATCTCTCCAGGAATGCCCTCTCTGCAAAAAACTTCGTCCAAAAATTCAACTACTTGTGTTGACCCAATCTTATCCACTACTTTCAACTCTGGCCATTTCGAAAAAGTCAATCAACACCAAGACAAAAACAACCTTATTAGTTGATAAATCAAGAGGACCAATAATATCAATCCCTAGTTTCTTCCAAGGAGATGTACCAAACTCAATAGGAGAAATATCCACTGCTAAAGGCTTAACAGATTTGTCACTCTTTGAACAAGGAGAACATGAACTGACCCACCTATCAACCATTCTATCAACACCGGGCCAATAATAAAATTCACGAATACGCCTTTTAGTGCTAGACATTCCCATGTGACCTTCGTGAGCCATTGAAATAAAAAAAATTCTCAACTCAAATGGAGGAACTATTTTATCTCCCCTGGTTATGAAACCATGATCAAACATGAGTTCATCTTTAATTTTACAAAAGGACAACATATCACCTGATAATTTCCGTTCTTCAGGCCACCCTTGTTGCATGCAGTTCACTACATTGGATAAGCTAGTATCTTTACACATTGCAGCTCTCCATTCAGTTTCTGAAATAACATCAGACGACTTTCCATAATTTCCGCTATTAACATCATCAATCGTGAATGCCATGTCAAAATCACAACTAATACTGGCGATCTCTAGTGAGTCAACTAAGGGCAATCTAGACATGCATGTACATTTAGACGACCAGGAACGTATTCAACTACACACTGGAATTCTTGCAATTTTGCAGCCAAACGTGCCAAACGCGCCGTTAAAGTTCTACCACCACCGGCTGCTAACATGTTAATCAAAGGCTTATGATCAGTTCTCAAACTAAATTTTGTCCCCCAAAGGAATTGTCTAAAATGTTCTACAGCCCAAGTGCACACTAATAATTCCTTCTCGATGGTGGAATAATTGTATTCTGCACCACGAAGAGTTCTGGACGCATAAGAAACCACATATTCTTCACCCATTTTTTTTGCATTAGCACAGAGCCCAGACCAACATTACTCGCATCCACACACACTATACATTCTTTACCCATTTCAAATGGTCTTAAAAAAGGAGCATTAACAATTTCCTTTTTGAGCAATTCGAAAGCCAACTGTTGTTCATTATTCCAAACAAATTTGACATATTTTTTTTAAAGCAATCTCAACGGATGTACTTGTACAATTCTTGTACAAATTTACTATAAAATTCAGTAAGTCCCAAAAATGACATAAGTTGTTCTTTACTAGATGGTGCTGGTGCCTTGACTATGCTCTGAATATGATTAAGCTTAGGTTTAATACATTGAGAAGAAATCTCATGACCAAGATATTCCACCTTGCTCTGTCTGAATTTGCATTTTGTAAATTTCAAAGTCAAACCCTTTTCTTTTACACTTTTTAATACCCTATCTAGATTCCTATTATGGTCTTCAAAACTTCTCCCAAAAATTAAAACATCGTCCTGGAAGGCAATGGCTCCGTCACAACCCTCCAAAACCTCTTTCATAAGTCTCTGAAAGACAGATGCCGCGCTAGCTAAGCCAAATGGCATGCGTCGAAATTGGAACATGCCTTCTGGTGTTATAAAAGTAATTAGAAATTTTGATTCTTCATGCAGGACTACTTGGTGATAGGCACTGGCTAGATCTATGGTAGAAAAAACACAAGCACCTGAGAGTGTGGAAATCAGGTCATGAATTTGGGGTAAAGGATGTCTATCGATCCAGATTTCTTTATTCAAACTGCGGAGGTCCACACATAGACGAAGCTCGCCATTGCTCTTAAGAGATAAAACCACTGGCGAAACCCAGGGAGAAGATTCAGTAGGTTCTATAATTTTCCTAGCCACTAAATCTGACAAAATTATTTTTAATTTGTCACGATATGCCAAAGGTACATTTCTGACCTTATGTCGAACAGGAGTTGCACCTTCCTTAAGAATAATCCTATGTTTAAAGTTTACAAAATCCCCTAGTTCATAGTAAAAATAGCTGGAAATTTACTTTTTATTTGAACTGTAAACTTATCATCCTCAGGAGATACTATGTACACAGGTGGTGACGCATTAGGGTCAGGTTTGATACCCAATTCTTGTTGGTGAGGCCAACCAAGAATTGATGCACCTTTAGTAGCAATGTAAACTTTTCCCTTTATTCTCCTATCTTTAAACTTAATATCAGCCCACATAAAGCCATCAAAGTCAATCTTATGACCTGAATATCCACCAGGTTGTACGTCTGGTGGTGATAATTTTGTGGAACTCCAATATTTGTTAAAAATACTCCTGCCTACTATGCTGTACCAGGCACATGAATCAATGAGGATAGAAATTTCTTCACCATTTATCAAAATTTTATCACTGGGAAAACCCTTACACTTGGTGTCACCCACACACAATAAACTATTGATTTCTGAAATTTCTTCTGGATTTTCACACTCTGTATATGTCATCAAGTTTACTTTTTGTGAAGACCTGCACATTTTTGCTAAAGTGACCCGGCCTTTTGCACTTTATACATATTTTATTCCATGCTGGACAACCCTTGTAGCTTCCTACGTGATCATTGCCTCCACACATGTAACAGATCACTTGAGACTTCTTTCCCAAAAACTTATTATCTCTTCCCAAGTTCTCTTTGTTTGCATGAACAAAAGAGAACTTTTTTGAATTATGAACATCTTTTACTATTGCAACTTCAGGAATTACTACTCTGTTTTTAACTTCTTGACCTCTAATCTCACTCACAAATAGTTCAGATTGTTCAATCCCTTTAGCGATATTTACAGCATTAAGAGTAGATTCAGTTCCCATCCACAAACGTTCTTGAATTTTCTTGCTTTTCGTCTTCATCATAATTTGATCCCTTAAAACCTGTTCAAAATGTATTGTTTCAAAAGCACAAGAGCCAGCTAGAGTGCGTAATGCAGCTACATAGTTTTCAATAGATTCATCCTCTTTCTGTGCACGGGAATGAAATTTAAATCTTTCCATTACAGTATTAATTTTTCTGCCAAACCTAGTGCTCATTTGTTTGACAATCACTTCAAATACATTAAATTCACCTGCACCCTCAATGGGAGGTACATTTTCTAATTCCTTAAGACCTGCGCCACCTAAACCGTTTTTTAATAGTGCTAATTTCCTCTTGGGAGAACATCCATCTTCTTCTACTACATCTACGTAAGCTAAAAATGTTGGGTACCATAGATCCCATTCCATTTTGGGATCACCAGCTACTGGTAGGAAATGTGCCGGAGAAACAATATTGTTTGACATTTTAAACAATTTTGCAAAATGACGCTAATGATGTTATGAATTTAGATACCAGTGAAACCCTCGAATGAAAAAGGACACACAAAAACTAAGAAAATAAACGTAGTCGCCGTAGTCTATTGCGTGTCAAATATTAATCCGTAATACATTTGATGTCCAGTCGAGATGCAGTTCTGTTCGTTGTTAAATAAACGCTGTGAAAGTCGAAATACAGAACAACACCTTGAAGAGAAAAAAAAACCAAAATGGCTGCTTCACGTACTTTGACCTTTGCGTAGCGTGGAGACGAGATCTTACCGCATCATACAGAATTCTAGTAGCGAAGGAGTTCGGAGCTCGCTCTCGAAAGAACACATTCTGAGCTCGTCATGGAACTTTGGTCAGTGTTTCAAAGATGCACCCAACTTTTGATGGTGCATTGGTATATAAATATCTTCACTGTAATTTTCAAATCTCTAAAACGTGAGTTAAAATATTTCCTTGAAGATGCGGCACACTTAGTTTCATTCGCATGTAGTAGAATTACTTTCATACGTAGAATTTCAATAATCTGCTCATAATGTACGTAAAGATACGAGTTGGCTTAATAAATACTTTTTAATGAGAATATATTTAATAATCTGCCGCTGGTGCAATCAGGGCACATACTTTAAAACTGCCGCTGGTGCAATCAATATACACAAAGTCACATAAATACCTTTTGAAATGCGTGAACGCTGTCTCCAAAGTTCATTGAAGTAAAAAAAAAATTACTTCCCAAGATGAGTTCTTCTCCACAGATCCCATCCTCGTCGCCAAATTATGATTTATTCCAGTAGACAAAATCTTTTGATATGAGTAGTTTATTTGCAAGAGAACAGCTTGTACATCCACAAACATCAGAAGCCCAACTCCCTAGGCCCAACTCCCACATACAGAACGTTAAACCCACAATGCATCATAACAATTCTAGTAGAACATTCCAAGTAGGAATGCTACACAATTCTAATGCAGATCTTAAAAGCAGCAGCATAGGGCAGTTGTAGGACGAACAAATGAATAGTCATAAACATCGGGTGCTTTTGAGGCTTTTGTAATATAGACAATACAAACTTGGGCCCTAATTAAACTAAGAGATAAGCCAAAAGAACAACTGGACTAAAAAGCATTGGTAATGCATTGGTTTTGCCTATTTAATGAATAAGGAGCTGTTTTTAAACAATCATCGTTGGGGACAAGGAAAGAGCTCCCTGGCAGATAACACAGGAGTGGAGAGGATGTAGCACAGTGGCCAGAGCTGCTGACTCGAGAGCTGGGGATCCCACTTCAAGTCTTGGCAGCGCCGTACAACATCCTGTGACTGTATGCAAATCACTTAATCTCTCCGGGTGATAAATTGTTATATAAATATGCTGCAACAGTAAAAAGCAAAACTTTATGAAAATATAGTTTCACCAAAGCGTATGTTCACAGTATTTCAGTGGTGGGAAACTGATAAAAGGAGCAGATGAGGAACAAGTATTGGTAAATGTAGGAAAATACGGTATTGCCAATATAAATGGAGGAAAGGTAAGTGGGAACAGCCGCAAAACCTGGAGAGGACAAGGAAAAAGGACAAAAAAACATGTGCAGTCAGAACAACACTTAATAGTCAGCATATCGTCTACTGAACTAACAAGTCAACAAACACATGTCCTTAACAAAGGCGTCTTTTGTACCAACAAACCATACTAATAAACTACAAACTGAGGCTGCTGTGTTGAAATTTATGCGTGCACTGCGATTAAAATTTTTTTCACAAATGTAATAACAGATATTCCAGTCCACGAAGAATCAGAAGTGATACAATTTGAACCAAAAAGTACATACCAAGCTCCAGTTTCGCACAAAATGCTAGACACCTTTGAAATCATGGTGCGCAATGATATTAGGAAATTGAATTTCAAAACACAAAGAGGACAAAACTTAACAACACACAAAAGGAGAGTGGTTTAATCGCTAGCGAATGACCCCAGGCTTACATTCCAACCAGCAGATAAAGGGAGAGCAATGGTGGTTAGGGATTCTGTGTATTACCAAACTAAGGTAAATCGACATGTGTCAGGTGAAGCAACATACATGCCTTTAGATTGTGATCCAACAACACAATTAACTGGAATCTTAAACCTGATTATGGAGAAAGCTGGGGAGAGGGGCTGGATAGATGAGAAAACCAGATTGTATCTAACTACAATGCTCCTGCGCAGACCCAAATTATACATGATCCCAAAAATAAACAAAGATTTGAAGGAACCACCATTTCAACTGATAGTTTCGGGTTGCGGATCACTATTCAAACCACTGGGTAAGTATTTGGATAATTTTCTCCAAAAAAGTGTACAATCATGGCATTCCTATACCAAAGACACTACGGTTTTTGTTTAAAAAACGTCAAACTGTGGAGGCATTGATTCAGGAACATTGGTTATTATGCACAATAGATGTGACAGTACTTTATACTTCCATTCCTCACCCAGAAGGGATGGTAGCAGTTGAATGGGCGTTTTTACAATCTTCTGATATAAAAGCAGAGAATGTGTTTTTATTGGAATTGCTTCATTTTTGCTTACATCACAGCCATTTTCAGTGGCAGAATAAATTCTTTACACAATTGACAGGAACTTTAATGGGTTTTTCTGGAGCACCTGCGCATGCCAATATTTTCATGGCACAGTTTGAGGAAGAACACATTTTCTACATACAACAATGGTACATAAAGATTGCAGTATACTGGAGGTTTATAGATGATATGTTTCTCATTTTGACTGACACAAGGAGTGAGCTGGAAAATATGATTTGCAGTCTAAATACACAGAATCCTAGAATAAAGTTTACACATGCCATTGATGAGGTAAACATACATTCTTTGGATGTATTGGTCACCAAAACCAATTAAGGAGTGCAGACCCAGATTTTTCCAAACCTACTGATATTAACAATGCACCACTGTTTACAAGTTTCTATCCAAGAAGTCTAATACGCAACTTACCATTTTCACAATTTTTACGGATTAAGAGGATTTGTTCCGCTCAAACCTTATGTGAATAAAGTATTACAATATACAAGCAGGAATACATTGAGAGAGGGTATCCAGCGGACACGTTAAAAGAATGTACACAAAGACTGACTCAAATGAAGAGAATGAATCTGTTGACCAAGAAGACTAAACCTAAAGATGAATCAATGTTTTTTGTTTCAAAGTATTCAACCATTTCAACAGCAGTCAAAAGAATCATTAATACGAGGTGGGAATTGTTACAAAACTAACCAGATTTTAACAACCTCTTTAAGGGAGACACCACTACATGCCTACACAAGAGGTAAAAACCTGAGAGAGCTGTTGGCGACACCAGAAAAGAAGCAAAACCAGGGGTAATGGGAGGCACCAAGAAATGTCTAAATTGCACACATTGCAATAATGTCATCATTGGCGAATTCTTAACCCATCCGAGCACAGGGGAGACTATAAAATTGAGATACACGTCTGATTTCAATACCCGGAACGTCATATATTGCATTAAATGCCCGTGTGGCAAGGCATATGTGGGCAAGATAGAGAGAACAATTAAAATAAGACTGATGGAACATAAAAGCACAATAAGGACAAAAAATAAGACATCTAGTATAGCCATGCATTGGCAAGATGCGAGACACAACATTTCTCAGTTGAGGTTTTGAATCATTGAGATGATAATTCCTAAACCAGGTATTGACACTACTAAACGATTACTAGAATGAGAAATATATTGAATTAAACTATTGGATTCACTAGTACCGAAGGGTCTTAATGACAGATTGGACATGAGCTGTTTCATATGAAAGTTTTCCAATTGAACATCTCACAGAAGAAAATACGACAGATCTTAAAAACACACATTATACATACATCATGCAATTCTTAGATTTCATAAACACAGAGCAACAATGATGGATACCTAGTTATTATTATTAGGCTATGGTGATACATAGTGACATGGATTTTGAGTTTTTAGTATAGATGGCGATTCGAGTTGTTTTAACATCAGGCCAATGAGTGTGAGATTTGGCAACCAATGGTGATTAGATATATGTATATCACATCAATACCAGCGGGAGTCAGAACACACAAGAGTTATAGTATCCTTTTTGATTTGGGTTAATTTCAGTCATGTATGGGGGGGTTAGCATAGTGTTAATATAGATATCAGTACCCGCTTGGTTTGTTTATGTGGTTTAGATATTATTATAGTCGATATAAGACTGGGAAGCGCAAGATGGCGTTATGTTAGCGCATACACCGGTGATGGCATATTAGTCAGTTATTGATCATGGTTGCAACGTTTTAAAATATATACGTGTATTGTAGTAAAGAAACCTGGAAGACTTGAATGAAAACAGCACTTGATAGGGGTTGAAGCTTGCAGGCATGGCTACATCATGGCACAGGGATTGGAAATAGTAGTTGAAGGAGTGATTTTTTTCTGACATTTTTGGGACATCGGTTTTATTTTAGTTACGTGTGGTGGCATTAAAAATAGCGTTAACACAGAAGTCAGTGCTTCACTTGGTCTGTTTACGTGGCTTTTATATTGTTAACGACATGAAGTTGGGTAGCTTAAGATGGCGGCCACGTCTGCGCACTCATGAGTGATGGAGTTATAGTCCATCATTGATTGTAGTTGCCACAGTTTAAAATACACACGCAAGTTATATTGAAGAAACACGGAAGACTGAAGTGGAGA
Organism: Lissotriton helveticus; assembly: GCF_964261635.1. Taxonomy (NCBI): domain Eukaryota; kingdom Metazoa; phylum Chordata; class Amphibia; order Caudata; family Salamandridae; genus Lissotriton; species Lissotriton helveticus. Next base: position 1,237,785,401 of record NC_136057.1, read on the forward strand.
TGACATTCGCTAGCGGTTGAAACTTGCAGGTAAGGTTAGATCATGGCATGGGGAGTGGGTCTTACAGACTGAGCGAGTGACTTAGAGCTAACGTTAATGAGTGGTTTTCTTACTGATTTGTAGGAAATGTGACGGAAATTACTAAGCGATTATCACAGATAGGAGGATGTCGAAATCCACAAACGGTGAGAGTTTGGTTCTAGCTAGTGGATGCTGCAGCATAGGGCTGTATGTTGTGTAATATGATTATAACTTTGTATGGTGGTTTTGCTTGCAAGTGACAGGAAAAGGTTTTTTACCAACTAGCAAAGTGGATGACATTGTTTTCAATTGGAAAGAAGTCACACGCATGCCAATACAAGCACACACAATTGCATGGGAGCATCATGTTAGTCTCAGTTACTTTCACGACCACAGGGCGTTATTTGATTTCTACATATTAGTCATTCATACAAACACCATAACAGTGGTAAATGCATGACATTGGGTATATCTCCATGATTGTTGGTATAATCGGGTTATTTATTTCAGCAGCTGTGAAAGAATGGTTTTGAAATGAGTCACTTGTAGTAGCATGCTCACAAACATTGGATAATGTAATGTGATCCTCCCTTGTGTAACATGGAATCTATTCAAAATAACTTAATGTTTCTTTTTGTTTTTAGGAAAGCCCCTGAAAAAAGGACTTAATTGTCCCAAAATGCATTGGGCAGTAACTAATCAGTATGATTACATATATGTTGGATTCTGTAATACAAATTGTATAATTGCAACTGAGTTGATTTGCATAATATCTTGATGATAATTCATGATTGTCAATGAATGTATCAGATGGTATATCAGGTTTCAAAAGTAAATGGTAAATTCATACAAAATAACGATTATAATATGAAGAGAAGTAGTATGTTAACACTGTTGTGATTATAAAAGTGATAAGTTATATTTGTGAACAGTTCACACTGCATTTAAGTTGATAGACCTGATGTATTATTGATGGAAAGGTAAGTGGCACACACAGAAACCAATGAGAAGCCAGGAAAGAGAGGAGGCGGGATGTAAGTCCCTTTTAAGTTTATATTAAAAACAATAGATTTCTCAAGCACAGCGCAAGTGCTGCGCAGGCGAAATCTAAAAAAGGCATAACATCAGAATATGCTTTCACTCTGAATTCGATTAATTTGCAGGAACTAAAAAGGAAGAACACAGTGAGATGTAAAACGGAAAATAATTGACTGTATATACAATAAAGCACATGGATTATGAAATTGTTGTTGGGAGAGCATGAGGGGCATTGACATTAGGTTCAAATAAACTCACTGTCGATCATTAAAGAGGGATAAAGCTAACAAAATACATAATAACAGTGAATAAATAAATATTACTTTGATGGAATATTGTAAACACATGTTGTAAAGAAATAAGAGGGAATCAATATTTAAAAAAGTAATATTTGTGGCACTATCATTTTGTCACAGCTAGGAGAAGATGGTACAAAATATTAGCATGTTACAGTTCACTCCAGGAAATTGCTAAATCAGTAAAGAAATTGTGAATTCAAACTACCTGAGTCAGCTTGACAGCCCGAATAGTCTGTGATAAATACATTGAAGCATTACATCCAACACTTAAAGAAATATCTAAGAATATATTGCATGGACATGATAAATCATAATTATTGCGGAGGCTCCAATAATGTTATTCATCAATGTGGAACATATGAAAATTAATGTGCATGTTGCAGACCAGTGGCCCTTTTAAATGCAGATCAAAAAATCTTTAGAATACTTTTCACAAACAGGTCGGAAGGTTTGTAGTTGTAGCTGGCTGATTTACCAGAAGTGTGCATTTTCGAATGAAAAGCTGGATGTATGATCGTCATAATTAGTATTACATTTCTTTATAGTTTATTAGAGAGTCCAAGTATGTCTTTAAGCTTAGAAGCATTTGAATGGGTCAGGCGCACATAGATTTGCATATTTTTATGGGCTTAAGCTGTTACATTCCACATGGTTTTAGCAACTAATTAAAATGCATTAGCCATAGTCTCTTCTTAATAAAGATTTATAAGGAGCTATGGAGCCAGTATTATCAAATAATACTATGTCCAGTTTCATCACTCCATGGAGGGAAACTAAAAACAGATGCCACCTGTCACTGCAACCATTTCAATTAGCACTAAAGCCACTCACTCCAACAATTTCTACAAACGATGACAAAAAGGTGTAACTAATGATAAAGATTCTCACTACAACATTTCTACTACAAAGGTCGTAACTCCCACAGCTTTTCTTTTCAAATACATGGTACACTCTGATGACGTGATAATTACACTCTTGAATGAATGTAATAAACACGATAAACACTCAGGGGCAGATTTACAAGAAACTGAAGCATCTCTGCATTATAGCAGAGATGAGTCAGTTTACTTGCGTCACGGAAAAAAACCCTTGCACCACCATGGATGCATTGCATATACAATGAGGCACACTGCAAGGATTGACAGATGCGTCACGCATCTGTTGGCGCAAAGGTCATGCATCGCTGGAGTTGTGTCGCAGGCATGAAGCAACTCCAGCAATGCTCAGGAAGGCCTATACCTATTGTGCTGTCTCACTCCTTATGCCTGTTTCAAGCAGGCGCGTTTTTTTTTATCCTCATTTGTCAATATGCAAAATATGTCGAAAAGGGTCCACTCTACTGGGACTAGGGATACCCAGTCTCTCCATAAGGAGGGGATGGTGTAAACATTCTGGGGTTTTAGAGCAATTTCCCCCCTGTCCGGTCAAAAGGACTAACTTCACTGAAACAGGTAAATGAAATAGTGGCTCTGAGACAAACAGGCCAACCTGTGAAGCATAATTACTAATCGTAGGACCAGAGATATAGCAAAGGAGAAAAAGAAAAAAAAAGAAAAGCAAAAGACTGTGTTTAAGGAAAAGAGAGATTCGGGCTGCAGAGTTTTTTTTCCCCCCTTTCTTTTACCCAGTCGAATTCCAGATAAGAGATGTATATCAAGTTAAAGAGTTGAAATTATTTACATAAGCTTCCAACCATATGTCCTATATTTTCCAAAATGTAGTTCTCTTAACCCTCTTACTAGCTAGATCAAGAGTTGCAACCATTTGTACTGAACGGATCCATTCCACCTCTGTGGGGGAAAATGGAAGTATACATTTGATGCACAACTCCCTTCTTGCCAGAAGAATTAGGACAAAAATATTGTTTTTTTGAGTTTTGGTAAAGTTAGCATTTTTTGCCCCACCTGTCAAAACCCCCAAAGTAACTATATCCAAGTTCACCTTTAGTTCTTCACCTACGACTTCTGATATGATCTTACCCACTTTTCCCCACGAGGACTGGATCGAGGGACACAGCCAGAACATATGTGCTTTGTTCCCATTTTGTTTGTCACATTTGGAGCATTTTTTTACTGCCCGACATCCCATCTTGGATAACCTCTGAGGCGTCCAGTAAGCCTTATGGACAGTGAAAAGATGTTTTTTTCTTAGTGAGGCAGATCTCACATAGTGCCATAAATAAGCCATAGATACTTGCCATAATAATGTGTGATCCTGATCTGGCAGTTCCCTCTTCCAGCTCTCCATCAGTGGATTTTGTGCCCCTTCTTCTACCTGAATTAACAACCAATACCATTCTGCGATTTCTTTCTGCAGCTTGGGACGTAGTTTCATCCTAGTCTCTGCCTCAAGGTTCCCTTCACCATTTTTGTCCAATGTACTTGCCTAGCTTACTAGTTGATAGTATTTAAATTTGGAGACTAAGGGCCATATGTATCAAGCAAAATTGCATTAGCAAACGCCGAAATTCGCAGATTTTCGGGGTTTGCGAATGCAATTTTGCCAAATGGTATGTATTAAGGCAAAATAAGGTATCGCAAAGTTGCTACTGCTCGAATAGCCAGGTCTTGAGGTGTTTCCTGAAGGTGAGATGGTCCTGGGTTAGTCGTAGGTTGGCGGGGAGGGAGTTCCACGTCTTGTTAGCCAGGTAGGAGAATGATCTTCCTCCGGTGGTGGTTCTGCGAACCCGTGGGACGGTGGCGAGGGCGAGGCTGGCGGAGCGGAGCTTGCGGGTTGGCGTGTAGAACGTGAGGCGGTTGTTGAGGTATTCGGGGCCAATGTCTTGGAGAGCTTTGTGCATGTGGGTGAGAAGCCTGAACGTGATCCTCTTGTCGACGGGGAGCCAGTGCAGGTCTCTCAGGTGGGCAGAGATGTGGCTGTGGCGAGGGATGTCAAGGATGAGTCGTGCGGATGCGTTCTGTATGCGCTGGAGTCTTTTCTGCAGTTTGGCCGTGGTTCCAGCGTAGAGGGTGTTCCCGTAGTCAAGTCAGCTGGTGACGAGGGCCTGGGTAACTGCCTTTCTGGTTCCGGTGGGGATCCACCGGAAGATCTTTCGGAGCATGCGCAGGGTGTTGAAGCATGAGGATGAGACGGCGTTGACTTGCTTGGTTATCGATCATTAAATGGTCGGCATGTAGACCAATTTTTTTTGACCATCCATTGCAGACAAAGGTTGGATATTTCGGCTTGCCCATAATTTGCAAGCCAGTGGCTCGATGTACATGTTAAAAAGTAGGGGGGAGAGAAGACAACCCTGTCTAGTCCCTATACCAATTTTTATTAATTTAGAGTGATTCCCGTTTACTAACACCTTTGCCAAAGGATTTTTATACACTGCTTTAATTGCTGTTAGAAAACTTTCTCCAAGGTTAAAACATTCAATCATTTTATACAAAAAAGACCAACTAACCTTGTCGAAAGCTTTACCGGCGTCCAGAGTCATCACTGTCATGGGATTCCCACAACCATTGGCAAGATTTATAGTCGCAATTAATTCATGAGTTAACTCATATAGCTGCATTCCCCTAATAAAACCTGGTTGATCTGCGTGAATTAAAGATCCTATCAACCTTATCCAGTCTTTTTGTTAAAACCTGAGTATAGATTTTATAATCACTGTTAAGGAGAGAGATTGGCCTATATGATTCACTGACCCTCAGATTATTATTTGGTTTTAAAAGTATGGTTATGGTAGCCATATCCCAGGACGACAGAATATTCTATCTACCAATAAAAGCAGAGTTGAACAACTGCAGTAATATCGGGGCAAGTTCCTCTTTAAGTAAAATATAGAGCTCATTTGGGAGAGCATCCAGACCAGCGGCTTTCACCCTTTTCAAACCCCTAATGATGAGAAGTATTTCTTCGAGACTAAAAAGACTATTTAGTCTCTCTTTTTCCAAACCTTGCAAAGAAGGGAGTTCAATGTCTTGTCCTCTACTTTAAAATCTTCTTTATAAAGTCTTGAAAAAAGGAGACAAATGAGTTCTCAATCTCTTGTTTATCAGATTTTATATCTCCAGAAATTAGACATCTGAGGTACCTGATTTGATTTCTTGTCTGATTAGCCTTTGTTTTCCATGCAAGTAGTTTGCCGCACCCCTCTCCATATTCATGATGTGACAGTCTGCTAGCTTCCCATTTTTTCCTTATAATTGTCTGAAGATAATCCCCCAGCTCCAATTTTGCAGGTTACAACTTCTTCTTTATTTGTAACATATTTTAATTTCCTGAGTTTTGTTCAAATTCTACTTGAGAGCCTTGAATTATATTTTCCAGTTTATTTATCTCAACCTTAACTTTTTTCTTGTGTGCAATCGATAGGCCAGTTACAATGCCCCTTATGTAAGCCTTATAGGTGTCCCAGACTACATATAGTGGGGCCGAATCCATATTAATCAGAAAGAATTCACTTGCAGCACTTTTCAGTTTCTCCACTATCTGATGATCTAAAAGGAGGGATCTGTTAGAAAAAATATGGTTAAAGTTACCCACGCCCTGAAACATTTCTCTGATCACTCAGCAGTTATTTTAGAGGTTATGTTAAAAACAAGGCCACTCTCTCGTAGGTGGACCCTAAGCAGGCGAAAGGTTTTGACGCAGTGGTATCAAAGAAGCGACACAGTGAAATCCTGTAGATTTCACGGCGTCACTTTTACGAGGCTTTCTTGGGTCATAACGCCCACCCTGCATACATTATACCTGACTCATGTATAATGTGGCACTGGGCATTACAACGTGACACATCTCCCTCAATGCATCACATTGTAAATGTGCCGCAACGTGGCGCATGGTTTACGCCACCGCTGCATTACAAAAGTGATGCAATGGCACCGCAAAAGTGGGCTTGTAAATCAGCCCCACAGAGCTTGACATGCGAAAAAAAAGTCAGAAACAGCCTCACGTGGATGCAGTTTTGCAACTTTGTGGGTCCACAAATCTTCTCCACGTTATGCCTGATAACCTGTATTAGCCACACCAGTCTAGCCCAGGCCGTAAGCAGTAGACCCTGGAGGGAAATTTTGCACGCCACCAACTGGGTTGTGTCTGTAATTCTTGGTTTTCATTAAAGGTTGGTTAGTTGTGACCACCAAAAACCACTTGCATGGTGTAACCCTCCCACCAATAGCTCAAGACAGAGAAAGTAGGTTTTCTGAAGCCTTACTGTCCAGAGCCAGAGGTGCCAGCAGGGTGACTTGTGCTGATTTATGTATTTTAGTGAACCTGAAATTCGGAACATAAAGTAGGATGAATAACACATGTTGCTTAATGAGGAGTTTTCCCCAAAAAATTCCAAAAGGATTTTTTGATTAGAAAAAGAAATGCCATATTTTAGCTACCTTTCTTTGTTCAAATGTCTATCAAAGAAGTGACGAAAGTTGAAGTATACAAAAACTGAGGGGTCATGGTGTGCCAAAAATGATGGATTGGGATAGAGACCCAAATGATTGTCAGTGGCAGAGATTAATTCAAGCATTCCATTCATCATCTCATTTTTTGATACCCTATGTGTGATGGGTATTCCCAGACATGGGTCCCGTGCTTACTGTGCTGTTGGAAATGATCTATACCTGGCTAATTAGCCATAACTTATGCTAAATTGGTCCTTGGTTGCTTGTGTTCCAGTTCAGGGAGGACCTGACGTGGCATTTTGAGCTGGACTGTTCCCAGTGGAGGAGGGCCAAGACTGAATTCATGTGGCTGGGTCCAAACTGAGGTGATATTATGGGTTGAAAACAATGGATTGGGTTACGGCCTGAACGACTCCCAGTGGTTGAAAATAATTCATGCATTCCATCCATCACCTTATTTTTTGATGTCCTAAATGTGAAGGGTATGCAGTTCAGACTGGACTGTTCCTATTGGAGAAGGGTCAAGACTGATTTGTATATGGCTGTGTCCAAACTGGGGTGGCATAGTGAGTGAAAAACTGTGGACTGAGATACAGCCTGAAACAATGCTAGTGGCTGAGATTAATTAGATCATTTCATCCATCACCTTGTCTTTTGAGACATGTGTCCTTTGCACATTATGCCACTGGAACCAAGCTGTACCTGGCTGATGAGCCCTAACTAGAGGGAAGCTGGCCCTTAGTTGCTTGTGTTTCTGTTCAGAGAAAACCTGACCTGACTGTTCAAGCTGGACTTTTCCCATTAGAGCAGGGTCAAGGCTGATTTTCATATGCGTCCAAACCAAAATGGCATGGTGGGCGAAAACGATGGATTGGGATGTTGTCTGTGTGATTACTTGTTACCTAGATTAATTCAAGCATTACATCCATCACCTTATTTTCTGATACTTTTAGAAAATTGACATTTTCTTCTCTTATTCATGCAGTGCCCAGCCTGGTCTAAATCGTGGTCGGCCTGACCTTGTGACTTTGTCCCAGTCCAGCGCAACCAGATTCTCACAATTGGTGCTTTAAGCTTTGAAGCACTATATTTATTTAAATCTTTGAAATTGCACAACTCCGGCTCTACTAATTCGATTTTTGGTGTTCTGGTATAATTTTATTTAATAAAATGTGCCCTATTTTGTTTAATCGGTTTGGTCGTTTTCTTGTGTTGTGTTTTCACTTGTGCTGCATAAATGCTTAACATAGTGCCTCGAAGTTAAGCCTGACTGCTTTTGTGAAGCACAGGTTAATTTAGTAACTTTTAATGTTCACCCTGACAAGGATTGTGGTTTTTTCCTGAAAGCGACTTTCACCCCCTCAACCAATATTCCAATTAGGTGCAAAAACCATTAGTGTACGCATCACATATGATTACATACTCTCTGTTTGAATGTTAATCAAATGTACATTATAGCTTATATGCATGTATAAGCATTCTAATTTTGATTTTTATAAATGTTTTCATTCTAGGCAAGAAGAGCTTAAATTATAGATATATCTGGATCATTAATCGACAGAGGTCCATAAAGCTGGTTCCCTAACCTCAACTGAATAAAATTTGAATAGTATTCAAATCTGATTGGATGAGGGACCCTTTCTCCCATTGTCCAGCAGGGGTTGGCTGCCTGCCTTTGGATGGGCTTAGGGCCCGACTTTTTGCCAGATACTCCAACTTACCCCCGCTACACATGATGAAAGGCAATGTGTAGCTTTGTTTGGCTGTCCATAGTGGGTTTGAGGCAGGACTGGTGTCAGCCCCAGTGATAGTTAGGTGGAAGCAGACTGCAACCTTCCCACCACCTGTACCTTGAAACAGCCACTGACTATTTCTCACCAATTGACTGCAGAAAAATGTGTGGCAAGGGGTCAGGATTTGAGAACATATAGAGAACATCCTGTTGACGAGAGATGATGTAATGCCAGAATGAGGCTTGGAAGTGATATTACTGACTTTTATTCAGTTAGATGATCACCCTACCTTTTCATGATGATTAGCATTGCCTGCGGCTGGAAACACTATTCTGACACTTTCTCCGAAGAGGAAAGGAGGGATGATGTTTATGAAAATGGCGAGGGTGAACTCCGGTAAGGTAAATAACAGTTATCTACGGACACCAAGGTATATTCTAAAGGTTCTACTTCTGAAGCACACCAAACACCAACCACCTTGCCTTTGCAATACCTGCATTGTAAAGTTCCAGTTGTCCAGCAGATGAAAAGTTCCATCACTCTATGCAAGATCGTTCTAATCGTTGTCAATAAGCAAATTGACTACAAGCAATTCTCCTTGTAGTTCAGACAACCTCCTTTCATATGCATTGCAACCCTTTGAGTTCAAAAAAAGAGAATCCCCTGCCTTTTCTAAGTCTTCTTTGTTGCACATCTCAGGGCTTTTAAATATGTAACTTTTTTTGCCCCAAAAAGAAGCATATTTCTTTAACCATGGTCCTTCGCAAGGTGTTCAAACTGCACATTATGTGCACTATGTTAGAATTACCCTGTGCCCTCCCCATAGAGAGTAATTTGGACACCCGTTCTGTATATTGAGTCCCGCAGCTTGTCTTAAAGTGGTCATTACTTCATGTGCTCCATCAAATCATGAAGATTGCACACAGCTCAGCGTCTTCCTGTCAGCTGTGGCAACTTTCTTCCCCTAGCATTGTTACTGCTGCCTTCTCTCTGCAGTACCCACATTGACTAGCAGTGACATATGGGCAGAGGCTTCTTGTACAGAAGAACTCCACCCAATATGGCCATGCGATCATGCGAGATCTCGCTAACAGGCTGTGAGATCTCACAAGATCTCCCCCGGGCGCACACTGGCTCAGACAGCATTTGGAGAGGCCTGTAGAAGTGAAAGAGAGATGCATTAGTCCACAGTGTAAACTACCACATCCTCTAACACTCCTATCAGAGGCCACCCTCATGCAAAAAATGACCCTTCTAGAGACAAAGACCTAATGCCTCCCCCCCAACACATAGGGTCGTCATGTGTGTAGGGCCAGGCGCTATGTCCAAGCCCCACAGTTTATAACTGAAGTCTGTGGGTAGCAAGGGTTGCCCGCCCACAGCGTGTTGGGTGTATGGAACAGTCTATTTTGAACTTCCATTTACCCCAACAAATAATCCACTTTCTCACAGGCATTATTTAATCACATCTCACTTTTTTTTGTGTTACTTATTGGTGTAGATATTATGATGCCAAAAGCATTGCATTTGGCGTGCATGACTGATGTGTGAGTTGTCGACTGCAGAGGTAATATAATTTGCTGTTTTCAGTGGCCTTTGGGTTTGGTTTTGTGACCACAACCTTAACTCTGTTTCTTTAGGCGAATGTCAGTGTTTTTCAAGAAAACATCAGTTGAGGTGAATTTAGCAAACTGTAACCATAACATCATTCTAACTGTTGTTTTTGTCAGTTAGGTTCTATTTTTTGATACAATACTACATTCAACGTCTTTGAAATTATCCCCTTCCCCACTGTGCACAGCTTTCAGCCAGACCTGAACACTTTTTTGTAAACAGCAGGAGACCTGAACAGGTGATACTGCTGTTCACAGCTCTATTTTTAACAGATATGCCAGAGACAGTGCCAGGAATCATAGGGAGAGGTCCTTGAGTAAAACAAGAAAAAGCACTTTGATTTCCTATGTTTCACAAGGCAGTAAAATGAAGCAGTAAATGAAATGAGGGAGTGGAGACTGTGGAAGGCAGTCAGTGGCAGCTGTGGCACAGAGGGATTAGGCAAGACTTCTGCGTCACATTAGCCACAGGTCCAGTTAAGGCTCAGAGTGAAGGTGGGTGCTTCCATGGGAAATTAAGATGTAGCAATGGAAATTGCCAGTTGCCTTTCACCTGTTTACTTGTACGGTTCCTCAAACCTTCTCCTATCACTTTCTATATTCCACACCTTTGTTGTGTTTTCTCTTTCTTTCCTGTTCCTCACCATTCTTGCTTTTAACACTGTGTTTGTGATCACCTAAGCACATTGACAGAGCTGGATTCTTTGTGTACTCCTTCCTGCTGCTTAAATTATTGACACTGTTCCTTACTTGGTGTTGTTTTGGCGGCCTCTACCAGCACATGGCCATCTACGCCAGTTGTCCAGATTCTCTGGGTCTGGTGAGAGATCCCCAGTTCTCCTTCAGCTGGCTACTGGACTAGAGCATTCTATTTGAGTGGTCAGAATCATTTGATCATTCAGATGTCTCTCCACTATCCTTTAAATAGGATTTTCGTGCCATATTGGAAGTGTGTGAACCCGGGGCTCACAAGACCTACCTGCCAGATACACCTTACTTAACCTAGGAAGATGCTACTTGTTTTTCTCTCTCCCTCTCCCAGGCCCACGTTTTTGTATTAAAGACCAATGGCTTTTAAGTCAAATTTCAAACTTGTGATCACATATCTCTTTTGGTGGGAGGGTTGGAGATTAGATTCAGGGGGCCTCATTTATGAGGCCTTGCGTCAGTTTTGCGCTTCCGATGCGTCACTTTTTGTGATGCATCGGCGGCGTAAAACATGCCTCCTGTTGCACACTATTTACAAAGTGACGCATCTAAGCAGATGCGTCACTTTGTAAACCCCTGCGCTATATTATACCTGCGTCAGGTATAATGTATGCAGGGGGGGCGTTCCCCCGCAAAAAGCCTCGTAGAAGTGCCGCAGTGAAATCTATGAGATTTCATTGCGTCATTTCTAGGACGCCGTTGCGTCAAAATCTTGCGCCTGCCTCACAGCAGGCGTAAGACTGTAGCAGGCCCTTTCACATGGGGCTTGTCCCATGTGAAAGGACGCATTGCTGGAGTTGCGTTACTTTTGTGACACCCTCCAGCAATGCGTCACTTTTGCGCTTAGAAAATACGTCAGAAATACTGATGTATCTGTAACTCCTTGTGACATGATGTGTCATACATTAAATATGACGCATCAGGTATGTTGCAAGGAGTGCGCACTGAGAAAGTGACGCATTGCTGCTTTCACGCAGTGACGCGTCATTTCTCATGAATGAGGCCCACAATACTTAACCTTGTTTCTAATTAACATGCAATGTTCTCACTGAGGTGAAGGAAGGAGAGACCTTAAGACCACCCCTTGCTGCTCAGGAGGAGGAAGGAGTCCAATGCTTTGGGAAAAGTGGACAGGTAAACAAATAATCTGATTTGTAGGAGTATTTAACCAATCCAGGAGGGGAGAAGAAACTGAGGTACGGCGAGTCACCTCCAAGGTATGTGATTAAAAGCTTATCAGGGAGCAATGAGCAGAGAGGATTCTACTCCTTCTGAACAGCGACCATGCAGCAACACCTCAAGATGAAGTATGCCAATGGAGAAGAGAAAGCAAACCTAGACACATGAATCAGACACTCCCCTGCATGAGGTGTCGCAGGCAGCGAAAGAAAATAATCCACAACTGAGCATTTTTATGATCCACTTTATGGAGTGCAAGTCCACCATCTTGAGCAGAAGATTTCCAGGATTGGGAATTGTAAGAAATTGGATTAATATTTGGGATGATTGATTACTCACTTCAATGAATAATCACAAACCTTGTCAGGGTGAACCCTCAAACTTACTAAAATAACCTGAGCTCAACCCCTCGGTTCCTATGACACAGAGCAGGTAGGATTAATTTAAGGCAATGTGTAAAGTACCCCACTCCAAATTAGAAACACAGAGTAAAATCTATTAAACAAAATAACACCAAAATGACAAATATCCAATACGGGGATCTGGCTATATACATTTTTAAAGTTTTAAGTAAAAATAGCATTGAAAAGCACAAAGCGGCAATGATGGTCAATGTTCGCAGAAGACCAGGACCTAGGCCTAATTTGAGGCAGACTGTGAGGGAGCATGGGTCGAATTCACCAACCTGGTTCGTCCTGATCAAAGATGTTACCTCCTAACTAAGGGGCCGATTAGGATGGCGGACGGATCGCCACCGCCATGCAGGCGGTGGTGATCAGTCCGCCAGTTGTGCCCGTCTGCCACCAATTTCCCCCCACCATATTACAATGGCGGGGGGGACCACGGCGGACAAAAACACCGTCCGCCGCTTTTCCGCCCCGGTCGCCTTGCGGCCGGGGCGGAAAAGGGTTCAAATGGCTGGCGGTGTCTTCCAGACACCGCCAGCCATATTACGATGGCCGGATGCAGATGGAAAGGCATACGGGCTTTGCTTTGGGGGCCCGTTGCGGGCCCCCAGGGTGAAGGGGGGTGGGGGTGCACATGGGGGGTACCTATGTTACCCCCCTGCATTTCACAGTACAACATGGCAGGCACCGCGTGGTGCCTGTCATGTTGTGCTGTGAAACGCACAACATGCATTTTTGACATTGCACCGGATGGTGCTTTCAGCACCATCGGCCGCAATGTTACAAATGTGGGATGCACCCGTCACTGTGGCGGGTGCATCCTAATTCGGGGCACGGTACCTCCGCCCTTGTCGCGGACGGTCCCTGCCCCAGACAGTATTTGGTGAATGCTAGGGTTTGCCTCACAGTAATAGACAGGAAAACAAGGCTGAGTAAACTTGTGGCTATTTCCCTGACAGCCCTCACTCTGCAGGGCCATCAGAGAAGTTTGACCACTGTGGATTTGGATTAGTCGCCGCTGTGGCCAAACATCCACAGATATATTGGGCAGATGGACCACTATGCTGGCGGGGAGAGAACTCTGTTGCTTCAGCGATGATGATCACTTCCTGACAACTTATAAACCAGGCCCTTCGAATCTTAAGTCCCAATCCACCTCAGGAGTGCACTTATAAAGCTCCTCAGGACCTCTAGAGAGGAACTTAGGGGCTGATTATCAGTTTGGCAGACAGAGGACTGACATGTAGGTGCTGGCTGTTCTATGGTGGTCCTCTGTCCGCTGTACTATGAGTTGCATTATGAGCATACATTTGTGCCGGCGCAGTTCCATCGACACCGACAGCTTCATATCTGCATAACCTCGGTGCAACATACCAATGAAGCCCTAGGAAGAAAAGACCGCTGAGGCAATTACAAGTTGCCTTTCAGCCTGGTGCGAGTGTCGCTTTCCAACCGTCGCTGCACAGGAGGTGGAAAGGGAGGGATATAAAGCTGAAACTCATCTTTAATCACCAACACAAGACCTTTGCAGTCATGGAGGCCATCGTACCTGTTGTCCTGATGATCTACCTGTTGAACTAGCTTTACAGCAGACACCAAGACGTGTGCCATCACCGGTAAGTCACACCACTACACAAACACCGCGCTTGGCCAACAAAATGCTGCGTCACCGAGTGAAACACAATGGAGTTGTGTCCTTCAAGTGCATCAGTCTCACAAAGGCCTGTGTGTTGTGACAAGGGGGTGGGGTTGTTACCCGTTCGCCGACACAAGCCACCCACAGGTGCCTTTAATTGGTGAAAGTGAATTTATACGGTTGTACACAGGACAGTGGCATGACACACAGACCTAAACGCTCACAATTTCACATACCACATGCATCAAACCAGACAAAAAGGACAATCAATCCAGTGCATTCAATCTTCGCCTCGTCATACCACTGCAAATTAACTATCATATACCTCATACTTATCACTGTCCTACATCCCATTCTCAGGAACCCTATCAATCTTGTAGCATTGCACAAACCATATCCCAGCACTATTGTAGAACAACCGTACGCTACCACCACATTGCACTGACAAAACCACGTTCCTGTAGACATGGGCACTTCATGTTGTAGTACCACAATTACAATGCCCAACAGAAGTCGAAGTGTACCCTCCCAGTCCCAAAATAGCAACTACACACCAGGCAGCAAAACACAGGTGTCACCTAACAATTAAAGTTGTCAGAAATGTCTGTAGTAAGAGGACATTAACAATAACCTACTTAACGACACTTACACCAGTTAAATTCCACATCCATGAACACACATCCAAAACACTATGTTGCAAGGATCCTGCTCATGCACAGAACTGTGCACAGAGACCTAGGACATCAGTGAATTGTGGTGTAACGGAAACTCACCTGAATACCTAGAAAAACCCCAACCAGCTAGTATCAGTTTCACATTAGCTCTTCGTCCGATAGCAAAGTAACCAATGATTAGATAACCTAGAACATGCGACTTAGGACCATCTCAGGAATGGTGGGAAGTGAGAACACACTTTTGTTATACTCTCATACCAGTCCACAACAGGAGTAAATAAGAGACACAGTAAGGTTAGAATATTTATTTTAACGACGTGATCTCATGTGCAGTATCTTAGCCAACATAAGCAGACATATGATTAAAAATAATATGGTCAGCATGGTTACAATTCCATAAAATACAAAAGGAGAAATCATATTACAATGACGGTGAAAACAGGTCCTATAGCGCTAAGTTTTAACACCCTCCCTATATAGGAACTATGTATTATAAACTATAGAAGGTCTCTTAGGTGTGTGGGGGACCCCATTACCTTTCCGCTCGGTAAGAGTAAATTACATCTGGATCAGCATAGGCTCTCTGCATCCCTGGAAACGGAAATCTTCCAAGTCTCTGAAATCATGGCAAATGTGTGATAATAAAGATGCCAGAACCTTACTTGGCTCACAGCTGCCAAAATGTTGTGTCTAGAAAGTGTTACTGGAACACGCCGAAAAACAGCTAACATGTTTTGATAACCTTGACGGCTTCAGCACTCACTGTGCTGACTAGTGGCACGATGTAAGTCTAGAGATGACGAAAACAAACCTTTTTTCATGTGTAGGCCATTGTGAAGGCTAACTTACCAAAACAGCTATGCAGTGTTGTGTGCAAAAGCAGCAAAAGGTAAAATGGCGTTTAAACTTCTAATAAGCCATGCTAACATAACATGCGCGCAAAGCAAGCCTCAGGCCATACTACACCCTCCCTTGATCGGTGAATGCACAATAAAGGGGGCAAGATTCATAGAACGCATAGTTCAAGTTCGAATGAGGCAGAACCAAGTTCAGGAATTTTGCCAAACTTGGAAATTGGGAGGAAAAATCTGAATTGAAAAGTAACTAAGTCAGTGAAAACAATCACGGGTGGCCATGGTGTGAGAAAAAAAAATTCTTCACGAGTTCAGTACGTGTCTATGAAGCAGAAAATGTCACACTTCAATCCAACAGCGTATAGCACCATATGTTGCAACTGCCTCCAATAGGAAGTTGTTGTCATCATCCATGAACATTTCAGCCATCCAATTAAGTAATGGAAATGAACATACATGTTCTTCAACAGCCGGGGCCTCTAGTACCATCAGAGGACAACTCGGGCTTTCTTCAAGATAACTGCGTGCCAGAAAGTCATTGGCCTTAGACCAAATGTTCAAATTGCCCAGAACCCCATGAGCCGCTGCGCAGGCCATAATCCTGAAACTAGAACAATCTATTTCATGAGCAACTAAGGGACTCATTAGTAGATTAAAATCCAGGTCAGGAGATACCGTGTTGCGGAGACACAAATCCAGGGCCCATTTAAATCCACAATCCAGGCAATGGAAAACAGACTGAACGCAAGTGAAAAATGAGAACCGGAAAGATAAACCATACGCCACACTCAGAGTTGCCAGAGGTAGCGATCCATAGTATTCTAGCATCCGGTTACGAAGCTGGAGCAGCCGGGGCAGATCGTCGTGGGGCACAGACTGTGCCTCCATTCTGGAGTAAACAAATTAACAGCAGTATGCCCGCTCCCAAAGCTAGAATTAATGGGAAACCGCCGAAGACACTCAAAAAAATCGAATGAAAAAATGCAGGGATCACACCAAATATAGTTTGAAATGAGGTAACAAGGCCAGAACTTACTACTTTAAAAAAGTGTGCCAGGCCCGTGGTCGACGAGGCATTAAAGATTGTGTGAATCAAAGCACCAAAATGCAGGGGCAGGTCTGAATTTAATAAGGCAAACAACCGCAAAGGTGCACCACAACAAGCAAGATAATAAGTGCAAATGGTATTTAAGCACAATGAAGAAAAATTTCATAAAGATATGTTGTTAGTCTTCTTTTATTCTTTAATTTTCAATTTGCAGTGAAACATAAACAGCCGACGCGTTTCGTCCCAAGCCGGGACTTCTTCAGGGCTGTCGGTAAAAAACATATACATTCAATCAATTTTATGTACAACGAATAGCTTACAATCTGACAACATAAACAACAACAAACATAATAAAAACCTTCCTACGATAGACATGGAGCTTTATACATTAATCCTAAGGCGTTAGCCCTCAGACAATCTACAACCTAGGGGTTACATCCAAACATAGGAATATATACAAATGTGTAAACATTGTTTAAAAATAAGCATTATTTACATTTGTAAAGGATTATTTTGTAGTATTTACATTTCAACCAAACAAATTATATCAAACGGGGGATAGGTATCTACAAAAGGCCTGCAGTATGTACATAAAGCACAGAAAGGGACCAGAATGAGAAAAAGAAGAATGAAAAAAGCAGAATAAACGAGAGGGAAACCCCATATCGGGAGTGGGCTAATTCCATATAATAAGGGGCCCAACGAGATGAGGATCCAACTGCGTCCAGCATCAAATACCCTTGTTACACCGAACGCAAAGCTCATTTACCTTTGAGTTTATAATACGTCGCTTTTGGAGACAATGTAGAAGGAACCGGAGTCCACGGATCGCCTTCCCAGATACTTTAATCCTGATGTGAATTAGTTCATAACCATGTCGAATTAACAGGTTTGGACCTTTAGCGGGGACATGAGAATGTAAAAATCACTATCTTGGAATCTATTTGTGTTATTACGCGATGCTTAATACGAGTTAGCAGCAGACAACGGAGGGGCAATAAATACCCGGTCGTTAAATCTAATATTCCTTTGCTCCAATCTACTTACTGTAAGCATGCTAATAGGCGAAGAGGGCAATGCTTATCAAAAGTTCCTGAGTGGTGAGCACGGTCTTGCCACCTTAGTTGTATACCTGTCTTAAGCCATCTACTGAAAGACATTAAAAAGGAAAGCTTGGTCATACTCTATGCAAGGTAATTTAATTAGGAGAGCCACAAAGACCAAAAATGGTATTACATAAATTTTACCTGAGTGGTCTATAGATCTAGTGATGGACTGGAGGTCCTATTTATCCAAGGGAGAGGGGTGTAGGCACTGTGTTCCAGCAGGCCTAACAAATGAAGAAATGGGTATAATGTTATGTTATAGTCGGGTGTAACCAATGGATTATAAAAATATATTAACATACATTTCTGTATAGGTTTCCAAAGTTGTGTGTGACCATTTAAATATAGTCAGTGATATTCACCCCAGGTTATTGGTCCAGTTGTATGAACAATATTAAGGAATACCTGGTGAACTAGCTATTTTAGTTTGTTGAATAAGGGTACTAAGCAGGATGATAAGCTATTTCAAAGTATAAGGAAAAATGTTATCTGTAAAAATGCAAATCCCCTTAAGTGAAATGCATTAATAAGCAATAGTGCACTTGGTCTTAAGTTGTATGAACAATATTAAGGAATACCTGGTGAACTAGCTATTTTAGTTTGTTGAATAAGGGTACTAAGCAGGATGATAAGCTATTTCAAAGTATAAGGAAAAATTTTATCTGTAAAAATGCAAATCCCCTTAAGTGAAATGCATTAATAAGCAATAGTGCACTTGGTCTTAAATAAAGACAGAACCTGCTGAGAAGGTGATACAGGAAAGGGCCTTTACTTAGTGCCAATGCTGCAAACGGATCCTAGCAGAGGGGATTAACAAGTTACACAGTTTGCAAACAAACTCACCGTTCCTGAATTTAATAAGGCATTCACCTCAGTACGAGTATTTGCAACGTGAAGGACGAAGGTCTCATGCGCAGATGTAAGGAGGACTTCCTTCTGGGACAAAAGAGCTCTTATTCAACTCATCTTGTTGAACTCTGCTTTCAAGGTCGGGATAGAAGGCCATATGGAAACATTGAGCCTCCCATGTGGAGGAGGAAACAAGACATTCTTACAGCAAACTACACGCTGGGAAACTATAACGATATAAGGAATACTGGCAAGCATACCACAGAAATCTTCATTATTTAATAACAAATAACTACCATTTGCAAGCAATGTGAAAATTGGTGTAATAGGGGGGGTGCCTTTCAAAACACGCGCAAGATTTGGTGCCAGAACATTACAAGAACCATGCAATTGCAGATTTCTACAGACTAATGTGTGATCTGGTATAGATGTGCAGTCTTCACCTTTTGAGTACACTTCCTTTCCTTCCCTCAAGCACCTATATGTGAACGGGAGATTCCAAACTTCATGGAGATAAGTACTACCTCAAGGCTCAAATATACCTATGACATAGTGTTGCATGCATGACTCAAATTTAAACAGGGAAAAGGCAAAGTTATTAACCAATGGATGAGACAAACTGCTGAATTCGACTCAGCCACTGAAAATGGTAACAGTTCCAGTTTTTCAATATGCAGCAGTGAAAACGTGGCATCTTTCATTGACATAAATTGTTGTTTAACAGTCAAATTAGAAGGCAAAAATAACAAGGTCGTGTTCATGTAATCCCAAGGCACCTTCCCATTTTTCAACGTTTGAAGAGTCCAAGCAAACTGCATAATAGAACGCAATTGATTTTGCCCATGATACAGTACTGCAACATCTTCTTGTACAATATCAACCACAGATGAAACAATATTATCTAATGTGTAAATATGGGAAGAAAGGGTGTTAATGCTATTATCTACACCGGCAAGCACTTTTTCTAAATTGGCCTGATCTATAGCTCTGAGCCTAGAAGCAGCTTCAATCTGGGACAGTTTCAAATCTCGTTGTAAGCAGCATATATCCATCTTTTTGAATCTGCCTGCTGCAGGACCTTTACAAAATCATTTAAGTCAAAGGTGTCAGTGAGTTTGGATAAGTGCAGCTTAACAGGTTGAATGTCTAATTTAACTCTGGCATAGTTTGCCTACAGAATAGGTGGTGACTGAATGTTGAGTCTGAAAACGGGGATCTACTCTAACCTCTGTATAGCCAGGGGGAAAACGGTGCTGGTAGGAATCTGCACTCTTTTGCCAGAGCAACCAGCCTTTGGGATTAATGCTGGAAACATTAAAATAGGAATTTCTCAACAGGGCTTGTAACTCACTTTGGGAAGTACTGGTGTAATTATTCCAATGGGGAAATTCACCCAAATCAGGAAATGAGGCAGCATTTAGTTTTTTAGAAGTAGCCAGTCCAAAGCAGGTGGTTTGTGAAATAGTAGCATTTAGAAACAACATATGGTATGGGATGAGACATGCACGATGCAAAGCCTCAGTGCCTTGCACTTGCCAACTTTTAGAACCCCAAACAGATTTAAGATCATTGGTATCTTTCCACAGTTCATAGCCCCCAACAGCCAACTGGTCAATAAAGGACTTTGAATACAGTCATTTTGTGTGGGTAAGTCTAACCTTGGAAGAGAACTTCCCAGTCATCTTAAAATAAAATGCATTAGGGTTTGATTGATTAAAATCAGTAAAATAGGAAAAGATTTCAAAAGTGTTTTTGAGCTGCCTTCCACTGGTGCGGGACAGTGTTCTCACTGTGTGCAGTTAACCACTTTCTAAATGAATTTGTCTTATGCAGAAAGTGATTGCCAAAATGCTGGTAACAGTACAAATCACCATAGTTTGCAGACTCTAAATATAAATCTTCAGCATCAAATACAGCATAATATTTCAAATCAGAAAACAAAGCCTCTACGGCCTGGACGTTCCAATCATCAGAGTAAATATTTTGTTTAACCACATCCCCCATAGAAACACAGAGTACATTGGGAACATTAATAACCTCTGTGGGCCCATGAATCTGGAACTTTACAGCATCCCATGACATCCCATCTAAAACGGGCGAAGCAGTTATATTCACAATGTCTGGTCTGTCTTCATGATGTGCGAAGAGGAGTGGGGGGCCAAAGTTCCATCAATTAGTCTAATTGAAATTCTTTCTTGAACGTAGTGTCCATTAATAAAATGGAAAAAATACACCACAAATCCGATGGACATGAATAAAATATTGCAAAAAGCACCAGCCAAATGTAAGTCCAAGGGGGAATCAAACAATTTTTTTTAAACCAGGGAGCCAAAATCGAAACTTTTGAAGGGGACTTAGATGCGGACAATCCAGAGTCAAAAGAAAAACGGAATTGATCAGCCACACGGGTCTCCAATTCTGGCATAGACAAGTCAGTGGGGTAAGTATATTCAGTATCATTAAGAGGATCACCAGCAGGTGGATTCAATAAAGGATTCGTCAGTGGATTCCTTTCAATGACAACATCAGGGCCGATGACAGGATCCGGGACCAAACAGAGTGTCGCACCTTTGCTGGAAAACGAAATCGCAGAAGTCATACTATGAAGAATCGGCCACCCTGTGTAGTTTGACATTGTCAATGGAGATGTACCTGTTCCCCTTTCGCCCAGGAAGAGGAGGTAAAATGACTGTTCGTGTACCCTGCATGCCAAGCACAGCAACTGGAGTTCGATAGGAAGGACCAAATTCTTTTTTGTTGTCGATCTTCTCTCGGACCAGTTCTCCAACTTGGGGTAGCCAGCCGACTACCGGAATCTGCAAAGCAGCATCAGATGTGGAGGGCAATGTTCCTTTGCAAGACTGTCTCTGGTCTTTTGTAGGTTCTGCAAAACATTAGAATGTTCATCTACGTCAAAGGATGCGGCAGCTGCCACCATGTCTAGACCATCAAGGTCCGGTACAAACATTTTGATGCCAAACAGCATTTCGTATGGGGTCCGCCCACCCAGAGACCTTCTAGGGAGATTATTTAGTGCACGATGTACGCCATTAAGGTGGGTTAGCCAGTCCCGACCAGACCTAATACCTTCGCTGTCAAGGATTGCTTTAAGTCACGGTTCATCCGCTCCACAACACTATTGCCCTCAGGCCTGTTTGGAGACGAAAATTGGGCTTGGACCCCCAAAGAACTCATGGCATCCTTGTATGCCTTAGAGGCAAATGCTGGACCCTGGTCCGAATGGAAGGTGCCACACGCAAAAAATCCCACAAAGACACGCAAATCCCTTACGACAGTTTTGGAATCAGCATTCCTTTGTGGCCACAACCACACAAAGCGCGTGCAAGAGTCAACTGCTACTAAGATGTACTTATACGCAGTATCAGATGAGAAAGGACCGCAGTGATCTAATAAACATACGCAAGTGGTTTATTAGATATGTACAACTAAGTTTGGGGCCGGCGCGCAGCAGTAGAAGCTTTAATTTGCTGACAAATGTCACATTGAAGGACATAATCACGCGTTTGTACAAACCACGCCACCAATACTGTTGCTGGAGAAGAGAAACAGTAGCTGGCACGCCGGCATGCGAAGAAGCCATCCCAGCGTGGGCTGCTGTAATCAAAGTCTGCCTGCGGTCTGCGTTGGGAATCAACCTGTCACCAACGTTGTTAATTCTCACATAAGGAACTTTATCATGGCTTAAATGATAAGAGTATTTAGAAGGGAAACCTCTAGGGCAATTACCTCCCTTCTCTGTAGCGGCAATAGCTGCCAAGATGTCTTAATCAATCTTACTTTTGGAATGTGTAACCGCTGCTGCTGCATATGTTGCAACTGCTGTCTTTTCAGCTTCGTCGGCAAGACAGTTGCCAACACCGTGACCTCCGACACACTGGTGACCCAGAGTATGAATTACAAAGACAAGTGTCAGCCTCTCTTTAAGCTCAGCCACTTGAACCCAGATCATTTTATATTTGATTGTGCGCCCCTTGAAGTCATGATAATCATTTTGAGTCCAAAAGGGTAGATTGTCATTGTATGATTGAACACAGTAGTAAGAGTCACTTGCAATAAGAGTAGTCACACTGGGGTCCATGTACTCCAAGGCCAGCATCAGAGCATGGAGCTCTGCCAACTGGGTGGTACAGTCCCCAATGTCTGAGTATGTACAACATCGAACTTGTATTCACCATCCACCATAGTACCAACCACAATTGCGCAGGCTGAAGTATATGCGTGCTTTGAACCCGTAGCCGCTTGCGCGCTTCCGTCAGTGTAAATGATACAACGGAAATCCTCAAGTGGGCGCATAGTCAGAGGTGCGGGATGAACAAATTCATACTTCAAGAACTCTTGCGTCTGCAGAGAGGAATCAAAAATGAACGTGACATCTGGAGATGTCAATGACATAGCCCAGTGTATCCACAGAGGATGCAAAGCTTTGGAATTTGGTACACTGGCTTTTGTAACCGCCTACAAAGCAGGATACGGAGTGACAAACAAAATGCGCTTCCCTGCAACAGTGCACGTTCCTTTAGAATCTCCATTTGCTCTGCTGTCAAAACTTTTTCCACAGTGGCAAACCGCAACTCAGATGAAGTGTACAAGTGTGACTTGTAAGCGATAGGGACTGTGTCACCCTCATTAAAGGTGAGGTACGTGATACTCACCACCCGTGGCACGATTCTGATCACCAGGTTGTTGTGGTTATCACAGGTCAGCAAGAATTTAGATTCAAGTAGATCAGCCTGCAAGGATTGCAAGGTGGCTGAATGTTCAGGCAGCCAGCACGATTTGAAAAAAGAAGATTGTTATCAAAGCGTAAAGAGGCTTGATACGCTGGGCATATTCGGGAATGTAGGTACGACCAATATTCAAAAAGCCCAGTAAAGATTGTAGTTTCTTCAGTGCTGTGGGAGTGCGCAAAAGTGCGCATTTCTCCAGGACGTGAGGAGCTAAACCTCGACCTTCATTGTTGAGCTCATAGCCCAGGAACAACACTGTGTTCACTGCAATGTGAAATTTTGCAAAGTTAAATTTGTAGCCAAAATCCGCAAAATTGCAAATTATGCGGTCTACTCGGCACAGATGCGGCCATAATTTGTCGTCTCTTAGAAATCAACATACGAAAATGCATCTGTGTCAACGCGGGTGGCAAAGACGCCAGGACTATTCTTATAGCCCATAGCCAAACGGAGAAATTGGTGCTGTTTGCCACCACTGGTAAAAGCTGTCCATTGACTACTAAGAGGGGACAGATTGTGGGCAAAAAAAACATTGGATATGTCATGTGTGGTTTTAAACCTTTTACGCACAAGACTATCCACAAGAGCAGAATTGTGAGTATTCTGCACCGCGCACGTACGACAATGTGAGTTCAAGTGGCGGTAATCCAATACCAAACAGTAGGAAACATCTAGCTTGGTCACAGTAAAAAGGGGATTATTCATCGGAGACACAGACGTTTCAATTAAACCTTGATATTCCAATTGTTCAAGGATTTCCGCAACGGAAGCTTTAGCTTCTCGCCGCCTGGGGTATTGGGGTTGAGGCTGTGGCATTGATCGCAAAGGACTCTCATGTCGAGGGGAACATTTGTCCCACCCACAGTGAGTACGGTACAAAGCCAGCGCAAGCAAACAAAACAACTGCCTACCCTTCCAATGAAATTAGGAAATCCTGCAAATGATTCCGCACAGCCAAGCGACTGTGTGCTGGGATATCAACCGCAGCCATGATGACACAGTTATAGATAAGTACAATGCAATAGAAAAAGGCACAACTGGGTAGTAATTCAATAGAAAACCGTTTTAAAATATCAAGCTTGAAAAAGACCTATGTAACTATAGGTAGGTTTTATTTGTCACTACTGTCAAATCGGAAACAATAGTGAGGGGGTCATAGACTGATATAAGCACCACTCAAGTGTCTCACAATAAGACCACACTCGTTGGCGGCGCCATGTTGCAAGGATCCTGCTCATACACGGAACTGTGCACAGAGACCTAGGACATAAGTGAATTGTGGTGTACCAGAAACTCCCCTCAGTACCTAGAAAAACCCCAACCAGCTAGCATGAGTGTCCCATTAGCTCTTCGTCCTATAGCAAAGTAACCAATGATTAGACAAGCTAGAAAATGCGACGTAGGACCATCTCAGGAGTGGTGGGAAGTGAGAACACTCTTTTGTTATACTCTCATACCAGTCCACAACAGGAGTAAATAGGAGACACGGTAAGGTTAAAATATTTATTTTAACGGCGTGATCTCATGTGCAGTATCTTAGCCAACATAAGTAGACATATGATTACAAATAATATGGTCAGCATGGTTACAATTCCATTAAATACAAAAGGAGAAATCATATTACAATGATGGTGAAAATAGGTCCTATAGCACCTAGTTTTAACACCCTCCCTTTATTGGAACTATGTATTATAAACTATAGATGGTCTCTTAGGCTTGTGTGGGGGACCCCATTACCTTTTCACTCAGTAAGAGTAAATTACATCTGGATCAGCATAGGCTCTCTGCATCCCTGGAAACGGAAATCTTCCAAGTCTCTGAAATCATGGCAAGTGTGTGATAATATAGATGCCAGAATCTTACTTGGCTCACAGCTGCCAAAATGTTGTGTCTAGAAAGTGTTACTGGAACACGCCGAAAAACAGCTAACATGTTTTGATAACCTTGACGGCTTCAGCACTCACTGTGCAGACTAGTGGCACGATGTAAGTCTAGAGATGTCGAAAACAAACCTTTTCTCATTTGTAGACCTTCGTGAAGGCTAACTTACAAAAACAGCTATGCAGTTTTGTGTGCAAAAGCAGCAAAAGGTAAAATGCGTTTAAACTTCTAATACGCCATACTAACATAACATGCGCGCAAAGCAGGCCTCAGGCCATACTACAACTATACATCCTGGTACACATAGAACATCATGAGTCTCGCACCTCACCATCACCTGACGCGTCCACAAGTCTGCATGAACCACACATACCTACCCTGAGGCATTTTCCACAGAAACCCAAATAAAAAGCCCCAGTGACCATCGCCCCATCATGTATTCCACAGTCTAAGCCCGGTCCTTAACCCAGATATATTCCATCTGTATTACAAATTCAGATAACTCCCACAAACCTGCACAGCCACATAGCCATACCATAGTCACAGACACATTCCACTATAAAACCAAAAGTCACCTAAAGGCATAACAGCTTTTCCTGGGCAAATATATCCAAGGACACAAATGAAACACCTCAGGCAGAATACCAATCACACGATGTAACAATCAAAGCACACATTTGAAAACAGTCAGAAACTACACAAGATTGCACATGTCCATAAACAAGATTTGCATCCAAACACGGCTTCTGAAGCATATCAGGGACAACCAATAGTTACACATTGTCCCACACATGAGTAGGCAATGTGTCCTGGTACCTTATGCTAGCAATCACATCTCCCACAACTACAGGTAGTAGCTGATTCATACTCACATTCAAATGGACTCAAAATAAGGAAAACCAGCAAAAGTATGGCAAGCACACACACTGCATGTGTACAAACTCTAACCTCTCACATCGCACATGTCACAACAACATCGCTGGGAGAAGAGCAGTCACATTTGTATAATACTTACCAAATGATAACCTACACAATGCTATATAGTGGCCAGTAGGTGTTGAGGAAAAACATTGAGTACATGTACATGGCCCCTCATCCATAATATCACCCAAACAGCTGCATAGCTCACATTACAATCACCACTGAGAAAGGACAACCTATTTCCAGCTCCAGAGTACAACAATGTATTAATATCAACTGAATTATAGCATCACATTATATACCATGATAAGCAATGAATCCGCCAGGTGGTATCTGATGGTCAAACTTTATTAACAAACATAAACAAAATGTAATGAATGCCAAAGGCCAATCAATTGCTGATTTGAGATTAATTACTGTGCTGTACCACACAACTTGACAAAATCACACTGCCAAAGAAATCGCCCCAGGTAGGGGCATCAAGTGAGCATTCCAGGCATATATTTAAATTAAAGTCAGTGTAAAGTTGAGTTGGGACTGGTAGGAACTGGATCCAAATGGGAAGGGGGGTGGTGTCTGAGGCAGAGGGAAACACATTGGGACCCTCAGACATTCCTAGTTGACTTTGAGGAGGGATATAGCAAGGGGTGGTCTTTGGGAGGTAGGGGTAGTGTGTGTCTGTGATATGGGTGTGCCTGTTGCCGGTGTCTGTGAGTCTGAAGTTGCTTGTGTATGACCTGTGTCTGATGGTGGGTGCTCTGTGGGTATGTGTGTAGTGGGGATGCTGAGCGACATTTGTGTCTGGTCAGTGGATGCATGCATGCCAATCTTCCTGCATTTTGGGGACGATGCAGTGCTTGTGGATGATGATGTTTGAATGTGGCGATGACAGCGTTTAGTTGGGAGAGGAATGGGTATCAGGACTTGGGATGTGGAAAAGTCTGGTAGAAGGGTTGAAGGATGGGCTGGGGGGAAGATAGCCGTCACTGAGGAGGCCATTGGCTGAAATATTCTCTGTAGCGCAAACATGCTACTTTGAATGCCCTGCAGGAGCTCCAGTGTCTGTGTCATTCTCTTGGACCGCCCCTGTAGTGCATTCAGCAGTGCAGTCTGTGCAACAGAGATCAGTCCTAGGAGTGATACAGCCTCTTCACTCACGGCAGCTGTGGGCACCGAGGCTGGGAAAGAGGTACTTGGGGCAAGGAGACGTCATCTCCCTTACTAGAGCGAATGCGGACAACTTTGTGCAGAGCAGCTGGGAGGGTGGAGATGGAGCGTGTGGTGGCGGACAAGGGTGTTTTGAGACACAGCACTTGTGTTGTCTACCACCACCACATAGCTGCCATTGGAGCCTGACTCTTCCAAGGATGACGTTGACGAGTCTGTTGCCTCCAGAGCAGGCACCTCACCCTCTGACACTGGGACCCCGCTGCTCTCAGTCTCCTGACCGGAGCCATTATGTCCAGCTGCCTCCCCAACATTGTCCAAGAATTCTCCTTTGCCTGGTTCGGTTAATGCTGAAAAAACAGTGGAAACAGGTGCGAGATATTTGTACATACTCATCTCCCTACCATTTCAAGAACAGTAAGATCAAAGAGACTTACACAACTGCATACATTTTGGCCACTAGTACATGCATGGCCACTAGGGGTCTTAATTAAAGCAAGCAGCTCACACATAGATGTCCATTGCAAAAGACCACTACCACAACAATGAGCATGCTCATCCCTCATATGTCTTGTTTGCAACATCGTCACCACAGTACAGCTACACTACACCATATGGATATCCAATGCCAATAATTTGCTCTTAAGTCCTATTACCTGTTATAGTGGCACACCTGTAACCAACAATGAAGGAAAATGAATAGCACATAACATGTGCCAAAACAACAAATTTGCCTCACCATTGTATGGACACACACAAACACATTATCAGACTACATCAGTCCGAAAAACTCCTTTTCATTAGTGTTGTGTGAGACCTACATAAACATTGGAATCAATTACTCAACATAACCACACAATATCAAATGTCACCCATAGATAACCAGAATGTGGAACACAATTGTAACTCCACAGTCCAAAACAAATATAGGCCCCACAGTAGATCATTAACAAAGGGAGATGATACCGTTACAATATTGGAATGATCAGTTTACACATGACACTCTGTTTGGGTTACACAAAATCACAGTGATAGAACAATGCATTTAATTCTTCTAACTCATGACTAGGTCACACATTCAAATAGAACATATATGTACAGTGTAATATACAGTGAAATGTCCATGGTCAATTAAGGCCCAACATCTACTCATAGCTACACAGTCCAAGATGTGTTCAACAATACATAGCTCATATACAGACTTCACTATATAGGTTAAAAACCAACATAGCCAAAGATGGAAAAGTATGGGTGTCAACAGGCCATTTCCAAACATGACATATGTGAACACTTCATATGACATGCTACACATTATTGTTGCAGCATTTTCATGAACAATAACTTGCGATCTGTCATGAGTGGGATATCTGACAATCACAACATCACACAATTGTATGCATCACGGCACATCGCTAAGCCATGTGAGGGCTATAATCAGACGTTTATCAACCTCCTCTTAAAATGGATACCAAAATTAGATGTGAAATTCCTAGTAGAAATATCTCCTTTTTACTATCCAGCCATGGTATAACACAGCATCTTCAAGTGTGGAGTATTCCATCACCCCTCCTGTATGAAAATCATTCTGGAAAGGAAGTAAAATGTTAGAGAATGTTAGGTAAACTCTGTACAACACTCACCCCCTCCTAGCTGCCGTTGGGCCCTCAAACACCGATCAAGCTCCAGATAGGCCACTGCCAGGGCACGGACCATCAGGGAAGTCTAGGGCATCGGTGCCACATACACTGTATTCAAATATAACTAATTTGGAGATATTTTCATAAGTTGCTTGGTGTTTGTTTCCTGATTGTTTGCAAGAAGCATGCAACAATCATTCAAAGGGTGTGTCTTATTACCTCTGTTCCAGGGTGTATTGAGAGTGTTGTGTAATAGGGTGCCAAATGACTTCCTCTTCAGGTGTTGTTCGGGGACCTGTGAAATACTATAGCGATTGTAATCCTGGCACACACTTACCAAGCAGGTATCTCTGACGTGCAACTTCCAGGAGGCCATGTTACTCCCAAATACAATTAAGACTGTTACAGGGACACTGCTCAGGAACATATTGATGTTTGGGACCACAGATAGTCTGCCTGACCGGACGCAACAGGTGGACTTTCTGTGGTCCCGAGCATCAATATGTTCCTGAGCAGTGCCCCTCCAACAGTTCTTATTTTAAGTGGGAGTAACATGGCCTCCTGGGAGTTGTGTTATAGTGCAGTTTCCATCATGTTACACTTACTAAAGATTTAGGTGCGACTATTATTGTTGATATGCATTCATGACTGACCATTCATCTGATAACTGGTACATTTTAACACCTTCAATGCTACAACAATTCTCCCTGGATGCTGAACTCCCTTGAATCCCCTTGTTCATGACGAGCTGAGCTCATCATGAGCACACGAGCAGTGTACTGCATGACGAGCTGAGCTCGTCATGAGCATGGAAGGGGTTAAAGTAACTTAAAATGTGCAAATTGTTGGAATGGGATTGCACTTACAGGTTGCATTGACATATGTTGCTGGGCATGCATTGGTTCGTATGGGGAGTTATTTGCACGTAATTTCACGGCAAATAAAGAGACATTTTTCACTGATAGTTTCAGTTTTGCATGTACTAAGGGCTGATTGAGGAGTAGATGGGCAAGGCCGTCTTGCGAACAGGCACATTCATATGTAGTCAAGACATTTGTATTGTGGTCAACTACCAGTGTGGATTCCCCCAGGTATTCCAGTCATGCCCTCAATGTGTAAGATTTCCAAGACCTTCTCCTCCCAGGGCTGTAGTTGCAGTAGTGCGCTGGGGGGGGGGGAGCACTGCCAGTGCTCTGGGCCTCCTTGTGGTATTTGGTGTAGTTGTACTTGGTGCATGGCTTGCGGTCGTACCATGCCTCCCTAATATCTCCGTATGTGCGGAGGGTGTTCCCAACAGCATTCACTTTTTGACTCTGATGGTCCACATTTCCTGTTCACATTAGTGTGGAGTAGTCAAGACTTGGGTTATGAAAAGCTGGAGCTCTACTCTAATGATTTCATCCACCATGATAGTGATCACTTGTGTGCTATAAGCATTTTTTTAGATTGCATGGTGGTTTGGGTTAATGCTTAAATAAGATATCTGCAAAGAAAAGGGTGATGTGGTGTACAGGTTTTGTGTGCTGGAATGTGGACAAGGATGTGAAACATGTGGTTTGTGTGTGATACACATTTTTTGGGAAAATGGTATTCAGAGGGTGGGTAAAGGTAATGATGATGAGGACGATAGTAAATAATGGTGTTCAGGAAAATCTTCTAAAGGATTTGTGGTCTAATTTTTTTTGCTGTTTTATAGGCTGGTCGGTAAACATGTCAATTTGTTAAGTTGCTTCATGGGGATAAGTTGTTTGAACCAGCCAATCGTTGGTTGTTATTTCACATTTGAAATTGTGTTGTGATATGTTGTTTATAACATAGGCATTGGAAGCTGGCGCAGGACTGCACCACTACCGGACCGCCGATGCCTTTTTTTAATCGTAATATGCTCGGCGGTCGGGCTTGCGATGCAGGTGGTGAATCAACAACGTTTTTCACAACCGCTAAGCCTGCGCAAGACCACTGGCTGAACCGTTGACCTGGCAGTTGCTGATCTTCAGGCTCAACTCAGAATAGGGAGGACAGCCTTGTGCCAGCACAGCAGTTTACCGGCGCAGGAAGTTCTGCTCCATTGGGGCCACCAAACTCGTAATCAACCCCTTAGTAACTCAAAGGTTGTCAGCAGAGTCCAGGAAAATGCCTCCTATAACTGGTATCCAAACTGGAGGTCAGCCTTACAACCATTGAAGGGCACTTTATTGGCCTGGGTACAAGAAGGAGCAGGTCCAGTCCTCAGGGCTCGTCTCAAGTCATATAGAGCAGATCTTACACAAGTCCTGAAAGTGTTCTGAAGTGAGTGACTGGAGGTGCCACATGTGCCATCTACCATGAACCAGCTAGAGGGGAGTGGGTTGACTCCTGGGCATGCCCTAACCAATGGGGCCAAAGCTCCCGGGGACAACTCTACAGCTGCAGCCCGTGCAGGTAAGAGGGGTTGGGCAGTTGGGGCAGGGGGGCTTTTCGATGGATGATGACGAGGGAAATAAGTTATTTATTTAACTTTCCCTCATCATCGTCCGTCAAAATGCCCCCCCACCCGGCTCCACCATTATTACCTGCATGGCCCGCGGCTGCAAGCCTAACCACTTTTTCAGTAGTTCCTGTTTGCCTCACTGCAAACAGGCCCACAATGCCATGTGTTACGCCATTTTTATGATGGCAAAAGCCTTCAGCCATAACCAACTTAGCCTCTGAAGGCAGGGTGTGTGTGGTGTGTGTACTATGGCAGACCTAGTGTCCTTCCGCATCTAACAAGCAAATCTACTTTGAGGCACTCACTGTACCTACAGCAAACCGTAAGGCAGTCGTCTGGCAGGGTCCTATACCAACCAGACAGGAAATTCACAGGAATTGTCTTGGCATCCTGTTCTCTCCCTTTCAAGTATGCCCTAATTTTACATGTTGCTCAACAGTCCTGTCAAGCAGGATTTGAGTCTATAGTGTCAAAAAAGAAGTCTGCAGCCCCACCCTGGACATTATGTGGACTTTGGACTGGTCATCTCTGCCCATTCATGTCAGCCTATTGATACTGGGAAGCATTTTACACCTTTTTCACCCTTCCTCCAAAGGTGAGAACAGAATGAGAGCTGGTGAAGACTTACGGTTATTAGGCTTTTGACAGTTCAGGCAGGTAAATGGTAACTTTCTAAAAGCTTCTTTTCCTTAATGTTCATTAACATTCCAAGCACCATTAAAGTGGATTGTTAGTAACTATTAAAACTAGTAACTTGATTATTTTCCTAGCGGCTCACATTCTCGAGATGTAGTATTAGTATTTTAATCTATGCTCTGCTTTGGTACATATGACAGATAGGCTTGCCACAGTGAAAATAGCTTTTAGAGCCTTGTCACTGTAGATACATGGTAATATTAGTTTTCTCCATGTCCCACTTTTAAATGCCATAAATCCCACCTTGTGGGCTACAATCTGCATATATGGGTGGCTTACTAATATTACATAGCGTTTTTCTTTTTTTATATAGCGCGAACTAGACCCGAAGATATCTGATATCAAAGCGCTTTACATGAGCACCAGTTTCATTACATAAGGACACATTCATTTTTTGTTAGGCACAAGGATAATAAGTGATTTGCCCAGAATCACAGGATGTTGAGCGTTGTTGCTGAGACTCGAACCCGGTTCCCCAGCTTCCAGGTTGACCTTTCTAGCCATAAGGCTACACCCTCACTTCTAACATGCGGGTGTCTTACTACTTGTTAGAAGGGAGGTTTTTACCTGCCCTGAAACAACTTATGGCATTTAACTTCCAGGCTCTAGATCAGTGATACTCAAATTACAGTCCGGGGGCCGCATACAGCCCTCCTGAACTTCACTTGCAGCCCCCAACAGAACGACCGCACTGGGGTGCTGTTTACATGATCAAACAGTAATATCCAGAAAGATGTTAAATAATTGGCAAACAAGCGTTTATGTTCACTAACTGAAATAAAAGAGAAGAAGCAAATAAGATGTCCTGCACCACTTAGATGAGCATAATAGTTTTTAAAGAAATTTTGCAACAACTGTATTAAAATATGAGAAAGTCCCTTCAAAACTCAAAAAAGTGTATTTTGTTTCAATGAAAATGTGTTTTACCTTAGTACATCAGATTATATCAGTGCATTCAGAAATATTTTTAAAACTGATAGTTTTCAAAAGTGAACTTAGAACAATCATGCCTCTACCCCAAAACAATACTAAGAGTGAACTAAGGGGCATATTATCAAGGACAGGCGATACATTATCGTCGCTTTTATCGGCAGGAAACTGCCGATAAAGTGGCGATAATGGCCTTGATAATATGCTCTATGAATTCCAATCGAAGCCCATGTTAGATGTGTTCACATCTAACATGGCTTCGATTGAAATTCATAGAGCATATTATCAAGGCCATTATCACCACTTTATCGGCAGTTTCCTGCCGATAAAAGCGACGATAATGTATCGCCTGTCCTTGATAATATGCCCTTAAGAGTCTAGTCAGTGTGCACATAGAACCTTCTGGGAGGTCCCGGTTGCTATTATACATGGAAAACATTATAGTTTAATAAATCAAACACATGAGGTGGGTTTGTACGGTGCATATTCTGAACTCATACATTTCAAGGTGCTCTTATATGTCACAATGAAGAAAGAGGAGACAAAATGAAATTGTAACATTGTTTAGAATCACACAATTTGATCAAGTGGGGAGGCCAGGATTGATCCCAGGTTTTCTGTTTTCACATTGTGCAATTCTATTTCATTCCAATAAAATAATCATGTTATTTCCTATTTACACTTAAATATCTCAAGCCAGCAATAGCACCCCACTTAACACTTCTTCTCATAATATCCCACTCCCACCCTGCTGACATCAATGTGGCCCTCGGGCACTCTAGAGACCACACTTTGCTACCCTTGGGGACATTTTTGTGAGGACCCATGCTCTAGATACACTTTGTACCATCTACTAGGGACTTATAGGCAAGTTACATATAACAATGAAGTGCATGTCATTGTTTAAAAGTGGAGCAGAGGTACTTTATTACTGGTTGGAAGGGCCAAAATGCACAAAGTTCCAAAGCCTGCAAAATCATAGGGTCCGGCTAAAGGCGATAAATCCAGGATGACCAAACAGAAAAGGCAGATTTCCTGTACAGGCCACCTCCAGCCAAAAGTGAGGGTAGACTAATAAATCCCTTGATGGACCACCCTACTCAGACAATAGAATTCGAGTAATTTGCCACTTCGGTAGTGGTATCTATCTGTTCTATGCCCTCTTAACATACCTATACTCCTCTCTCATCATCTCTCCACGTGACTACCTCTGTCCATGGAAAACCTTTCTCTTTACCTTCACACCCCATCTGTGAGGCACCTAACCCTAGCTTGCTCACAGGTGTATCACATTCCATCATGGCAAACAAAGTGATGTGGCTCAGCTTAGAGATATTGGGGTTTGCTCTATCCTCTTCTACTGGGAATAATCCACCCCTATGGCTACACTAGTCATCCCTGTGGAGCACACCCTATGTGGTTGGTTCCTGAGAGCATATAGCGTCCCCTCTCTTGTGTCCGGTCTGTAGACAATCACAATGAGGGGCTTGGTGATATGGCACCATGGATTCTTCCTACCAAAAAAACCCTTCTTTTCCGAAGTGGTCTGTAAATACCTCCCCTAAAACTCTATTAGGGTCTTTTAAGGATCTTCTGAATTATCCTGGCCTACCCTTTTCCCCTGCACAGGGGAACCTGAACCACCCTTCTTGTGGTCACTCCCAAGTACCTTTTCAAACACTGTGGTGCTGATTCCAAGCTTGTTTCCTTCCCAAACTCTCTAAGTATAGTTAACTTGGAATCTGTCAGATGCTGGCGTAACTCTGTAAAGCAATTACTCAAGAGGTGCTCCTATGTACTCAAATCATACAGCCCATCATAATCCTTTAACTATCTAATACATGAACTTTCCTTCACTCAGGCTTTCACCCGAAATGTAGCACGCCAGACAACATTATAGCCTTAACAATGATCAGACAGAAAGCCTATAGCTAGAAAAAAAAATCTCTCTCCTTGTTTTATTGACTTTTCAACAGTGTTCGAAAGAGTGATTTGAAAACGGCTTCTGGGCAAGGCTTTATGAGTAGGAAATTCCCCTTGGTCTCTTACAGCTGATAGTAGAACTCCATAGTAATACTTGGGTTAGAGTCAAGCTGTCAGATCCCTATCTCTGAAGATCTTTACCCATATTGGCCTGAAACAAAGGTGCATTTTGGCCACACTCCTTTTCAACCTTTCCGTATTCAAACAGGCTGACTAGCTGATGTGCCCAAAATATGGGGGGGTCTAAAGTCCCCTTTTTTAGTTTATGCTGATGATCTGGTTATTTTGGCAACCACCCAGATAGGCCTACAAAGGGAACTGGCTAGAATGCAATCGTACAATGAGGACAATAGCCTTTTCATTAACAATAATAAAACCAAGGTAACGCCCTTTGGTCAAAAGAGCTCTAATTTATCTGGAGGCTAGAAGCAAAATGAACTAGAAGAAGTTCAGGAGTGCGCATATCTGGGTGTTACACTAGACAAAAATGTATATTGTAAAAGCCATGCTAAGAAACTGAGAAGTAGGACTAAGAAGTAGGACTGCTAGCACAATGGGAGTATTACAAAGTTTTTCTACATTATACAGGGGAATAGACCCTATTCAGTTTGTTGGACATCATAAAAGCAAAGGTTATCCCTGATCTTTTTTACAGTTCCTTAATTTTGCCTTGTACAATCATCCAAAAATTAGATTCAATCCTTTTCTATTTTGGTTTTAATAGTTTGGATGGTTTCTGGAACTCAAAGTGTCAAACTTAATGTCTGTGTTGGATGTGTAAACTAGCTCAGTAGTCCACAGAACACATAATGTGCTTGTGCCCAGCATTACTGGATGCACAGTAAACATAACTAAAACCCATTTGTACAGCAGAGAGCATAAAAACAATGTCAGAGGCACTCATTATGTTTTAATGGCATTCAGGCAAAATCCCTGGGCAACACTGTAAAATGTTTGAGTATGGCCCTTGAGCTTTGGGAGGAAAATAGACAGCTCAATCTGAGTTGTATTGGCCTGATGCAGTATTAAGATATATATTTTATTTGTTACGTACTTTGTATCTAATGTATAATGGAGAAATTGTTGTATTGGTTTTAACCAGGGCCAGACTGACCGTAGTGGGCACCAGCCTTTTCCTCGGTGGTCCACCAGGGTGGGGTCCGGTTTTTGGGCCCCTGGGGGTCTTGTTTTGTTACTGGGGGCCAATATCGCCCCCCTGTAACAAAATCATCTGAAACCTGCCCAAGCAAAGAGCTCGGCCCCCGGGGACCGGTAGAGCAGTTTCCGAAGGCCGGTTTCGGTTCCTAGTCCGGCCCTAGTTTTAACATGTACAGTTCCTGCTCTTCACCTTTTCTTAATGTTTTTTTGTTATAGTATTTATCATGCATGGATTTTTTCTGTGTAAGGCAATACTGTATATAGTTGTATGAAAACATAAACAATAAACTTATTCAACTAAACTGATCCTTTAACTTATTGCTCTTCACTCAACCTTCCAGTGCCTACTGTGCACTTCCAGTGCATACAAAATCCACTTAAGACTGGTATGCCTTCTTCTAGCTATCTCTGAACTTCAGGAGAAACTTCTTTGAGGTCAGACCAAATCTGCCAATATAGGCCTCTTTCATGGGAGCATACCTAATCTGGCCAACTACAACTAGGGCCAATAGACTATTCCTCCACATAATGGGTATGTGCTTCTATGGGCTACTTTCCCAGTCTTCTTATGGAACTTACAGCATGTACAGGGCAACTCATGTGCTTCAAGTCATTAATTACTGTCATCCCCCATCACATAACTAGGCTTCAGGCATTTTGGCATGTGGATACTTTGTTTACCTTTCCTAAGCACTTAAGTATTGCTGTCACCATCATTACTGAACGCAGAGGTCCTCCTTTTTGACCTTAAGTTCATCTTAGGCTGGCTGCTCTTACGGGTGGCCCATGGGAGTCATTTCACTACTTTGTAACAGCCACTTAAGGCTGGGGACAGACTGAGAGCTTTCAAAGATTACACTAAATAGCATTCTGAGAATTCTGGCACAGGCAGGTAAATTATCACATTCTAAAAGTTATTTTTCCTTAAAAATCTGACTTTTACCATTGACATGGATTGCTAGTAACTATTAAAAATAGTGGCTTGCTGTGTACATTCCTGAGAAGCAGTATTAGTATTTTAATATGTACATTGGATAGCTAGGCCAGCCACAGTGGAAATAGCTTTTAGGGCATTGTCACTGAAGGGACTTCGTAATATTAATTTCCTACATATCCCACTTTTAAATACCATGCACCACACCTTGTGGGCTATAAGGCTCACATAGGGGTAATTTACTAACATTTAAATGGGAGGTTTTGTCCTGTCAAAAATGGCTATTGTAACAGGTCGTACTGCAGACTTAGCGGCAGTAGTCAGGCTACAATGGTAAACCCGAAGCTATGTTTTCTTTGTCAGACTATTGGATGGGTCAATAAGTGCTGCAGTCCACTAGTAGCATTTATCGACCATTTATCGCCCTGGGTACATTTTGTACCATAAAATAGGGACTTACAGGCAAGTTAAATATACCAATTAGGTGTATGCCAATTCACCCATGTTTAAAGAGAGGCACAGACACTTTACTACTGGTTAGCAGGGGCAGGGTGCACAGAGTTCTAAAGCCTTCAAAAATATAGGGACCCGCAAAATGTGAACAATTTGTGGTGGCCAAGCAGAAAAGTTGAATTTTCTATAGGAATTAAAGAAGGGACGATCATTATGATAAATTCCGTCACTAATAGAAACATTTTTTTATAAGAGGCCATTTGCTGTGAAAGTTCTAAATAAACAGTAAAAAAAACTAAACAAAAATGAATAAAATACAACATAAAATCCCTGTATGCAATGTTTATGATTAAATAACAATTACTCAAACCAATAAATTAAACTATGATCATAGATGCCTTATCGATTGTATTAAAATGTAATGTACTATGTGATCTCACTTGAAAGTTCATTTATGAAATTTTTAATTATATCTGGTAAATGAAGCGTGAGGATGCGAGCATTGCTATTGTTATGGCTAGCA
This sequence comes from Lissotriton helveticus, assembly GCF_964261635.1. Lineage (NCBI taxonomy): Eukaryota > Metazoa > Chordata > Amphibia > Caudata > Salamandridae > Lissotriton > Lissotriton helveticus. The sequence continues at coordinate 1,237,823,418 of NC_136057.1, forward strand.
TTGTTGCTGTGTTAGTTAAACATTGTGGTGCAAACAATAACCTGCAAATTTCAGTGGTATTTAAGTTTTAATTGATATGTTAAGGTGTTATTATAACCAAGCTAACCATAGCTTCACTTTATCCTTAGTATTTTCAGTGAAAGTGTGTATGTGCACATTTCTGTATTTGTAAATATGAGGCTGGTGAGACAGTTAACTCTGACTCCAGGCAAGAGCTCATCTGGATTTGGGCCACCGTTTATCTGTAAAACGGTGTGGGGCAGTTGGACCCTCCCTCACAGAGGTGTTTAATCAAAGATCGCACTGTTCAGTGGGGCACCTCTGTGCCTATCCAAATGACCACGGAGGCTTTGACCTTTAAGGCTTCCACTGTGGAGCAGATCAACACTTAAAGTTCTTCTATAGCCACTTCCTGTACTTTGGAAGAGAGCCCAGAATGTTCCCTCTAGGTTAGGTGAAGGTGAAGTGTGTCTCTGCACGCATATTTGTTGATGCCTTCAGGGCCCTCTTAAAGGTCAAATGGGTAACCTTTAAAAAAACTCAGTGTTAGGATTAAACTTCTGTTTCTCTCTGGGTGCTACAACATCTACTGTTACTTCAAATGCCACTGGTGTACAGCCACACACACCCAAGGATGGGCTTCCGTGCTGTTTAATGAAAATATGATAAAGTCTCTTCAAAATTAAAAAAATGTATTCCTTTAACAAGCAAGCTATGACACTAATAGGCACATTAAAGCACTGCTTTGAGAAGTACCTATTCAAAGTGGTTTTTTGTACAACTGGTAGTATGAATTGATATATTTGGAAGTGCTGTTATAAGCAATAATGAAGAAAAAAAGAGTTTTTGTGAAATAAGATATAGCAGAGGCATGTTAAAGCATGACATACTAAATACCCAAATCCCTAAAGCATAAAAAAACTAAACAATCACATTGATTAAACTCTTTAAAAAATCAGCAAATAAAACGCCTCAAAAACCTACTTAAAATGCACAAAATGGAGAAATGCTGTTGATACAAAATTCCTTTGAAGATGTGCACAAGCAAATTAATAGTTATTCCTTTCACTGTCTTACAAAAACTGCTGAAAAACTCAAGAGGGGAGCTGTTCCAGATTGCTTGCACACATTGTTTACCACCACCTCCTAGGCTGCTTATTGATTAGCACAAAGGGAGCCAGTCTCCTCACGCCTTCGCTGGCAAGGCTGTATCCACCAAATATTATTTACAAGCTACGGTAACGAAAATGTAAGGTAAAACAATAAATAAACAAGACAAGCTTTCAGCGGGCATAGACAAATGCAGCAACAAGTGCTGTTGGACAACAACAAATCCGGATATATCAGAAAGTGTGACGACTTGCGGTTACATAAGCAAAGCAACAGTATTTAAATGTTAACTTTTCCTGCTTTAAATCCAAAAATGCAAATGGGAAAGGGCTTGTAAAACAATGCACACTCCAGTTGCATCAACAGGAGCTGCCACCTCAATCGAGGTAGGCGTTTAAGAGGCACCATCCTCTCAGGCTGCCTCCATGTTGTGGGTGCATGGAACCTGTCCGCAGGTGTAGTTTGCCTTTTCCTTACCCAAGATCTTTCCATTGTGCCCTGCCTCCTTACTGCTCTCCTCATGCAGGATCTTCTCCTGAGAGTTGCTGGGCTTGGGCGACCTGCTGATGCACTGCTTCCTGCGGTGATAAGGTGTTCCGAGGAGCCCCAAGCCGCTGCCACTAACCGGTGTTAAGTGTGACTGTTTATGTGTCTGTCGATGTCACAGAGGCAGGGGATCTAAAAAGGAAGACAGGGCTAGCAAGAAAAGGACAGTGCAGCATCTCTACGGCAGTGTGAACAAGCAAGGAAATAATCCTCCCAATATGGCTGACATGGATGTGTATTGTAGGCAATGGAGTCCAAAGGTCCAGGCAATGACACCCAAAGCACAATGCAATACTAGGAAACAGCTTAAATGATTAAATACATTTTAGGAACCCGGGTGCTTGAAAGACTAAATAGAGACATTGATGAAAAGGTTATATAGTTGTGATGCCCAGACAGCATTGTATCAATTCGCTCAGATTGATCATCATAGAAACAAGCATGGCATAAGGGAGGTATTGCACTCTTAGACAACTACAAAACAAGTAGATAAAGTGCACACTCATGAAACAAGTGTAGTGCTGAGTGTTAAAGATTCTTCGAAATTAATAAAAAATAAAGGTGGGCGAGCTGCACCATGCAGAACAAAAGAAAGGCACTGCCATCATACTTAAAGACAATGCGCGGCGTTGCAGCGTGCAGTGCTGGAAGTGCTCAGTGTCAATGTATTTTTTTCCCCCAAAGATAGGACACACATTAGCAGTAATTGAAGAAGACAAGGCCTGCGGGCGATCAATGGGAGTCAGCAATTAAGACAAGCATTGGTAATCCATTGGTTTTGCCTATGTGATTAATAGTATTGTTTTGCAAACAGTGCCGTGAAATTATGTAACTGCTATATGTTTCACTGTTTAAAATGTATCAATAATCATGTTCCCATGAGGCACAGGGTCAGACTGATTTGCATGTAGCCATGTCTGAACTGGGGTGGCAGAGTGGGCTAAAGAACGGTGATGGATCAAACCCAGATCTTTTGACTGGGTGTGAGTGTTTGATTGGTTCAGATGCTCCGTCCATCACCACCCCCTTTTGTACCAATAAACAAATAATGGCATGATGAGTGTGCAGACACCACAAGCCGGGGAGGGCAAGAAGTGTTGAGGTGATAGGAGCGGTGACCGGGTATGAGCAGGAGCAGTGATAGAACAAGAGCAGTGACAGGGCAGGAGCAGTGACTGGGCAGGAGAAGTGACCGGGCAGGAGAAGTGATGAGGCAGGAGAAGTGATGGGGCAGGGGAAGTGATATGGCGGGAGCGGTGACAGTGTATGAGCAAGAGCGGTATCCGGGCAGAAGCAGTCACCGGGCGGAAGAAGTGATGTGGCAGGAGCGGTGACCGGGCATCAGCAGGAGCAATGACCGGGCATGAGCAGTGACCGGGTACTATGGCCCTGCTATACTCACACATAGTTGGCGGAGGAGGGATGCACCTCATTTGAGCTAAGTAAAGTCAGAGAAATCATGGAGATTCAAGAGCTTGTTTTAGAATAACGTAATCAAAGCTGCTTTATGTATCCCCAGTCTGCCCTGCAAATTACTTATGTTTATTGATTGAGTTCAAAGAGTCCCGTGAATGCTTGAGCTGAAGCCCTAACACAGAGACAAAATTGAACGAATGAACCAGTGGAACCTGCTGATCATAGTAAAGAAGCTGCAAAACTCAATCACAGGTCATTGCTTTTGTTTCCATACTAGCGTGTAGCACGTTTTAAGATGTCTGCCTTTTCTGTGATACTTCATAGCCTGGTGGGATCAGCCCAAGAAATGACAGATTGCTGGACCAAGATTTCACAGTAGTCCCCCATAATCTCATGGGGCCTTGAGCTTCAGCACCTTGAGCAGGAAAAACAGGTGAATGCAAGCAAACATCCAAAGCACCAGGAACCTTAGAAGGGTGCCTGTGGTACCATACAAATATTTTCATCTAGTCATTAATTACCCATACTGGCCACAAAAGAAAACAAATTTGCTGGAGAAACACTCAAAAAGCAGCAAACATTACAGAACGCCAGTGGGATATTGGAAGAGAACCTCTAAGCAAAGCAAGAGTAGTCCATGCAGACCCACATTCTGGGTCCACGAGGGGTTCAGAGGCTGACTCCCACCCCAGGCTCTCCCAAGTATATTACACGATTCAGCCTAGGCAGTCTGTACCTTAATCAACAAAGGCATGCTTGAAGTCGAACTCACCCTTCTTCCCTCTCCTGTGCCTGCAGCTGCCTCTACCTGCACAAGAGCTCTTCCCCCCTGACTACAGTGCTAGCCGCCCGGGCTGAAGCAGCTGCTAGGTAGACCGACCATGGAAAGCAAAGAAATAGAAATAGGACTAACATGACTACTATTGGAATGATGCGAGGTAATGGTCATCTTAACCTATGACCATCTCAGAGTTGTAAAACCAATTTAGGGGGAGATTTACTAAGATTTTGTGCCATGCTTGTGTCACAAAAGTGACGAAAAACTGCGCAAAATAATTTTTGCCTAAAGCTTCTTTCCAGCGCTAAACTTGTCTAGCACTGGAAATAACTTAAAAGTAATGTTCGCATTACTTTGCGCCATGGGGGCGTGCCAAGGGTGGTGCATGGGCGTTCCCATGCAACCACCCAAGCTTTCTCACGCTAAACCCAATTTATTAAAAACAGTAGATTGAGTTTAGCGTGAGAAAGCTGCACCCTTTTAAACTAGGCGCAAGGAAGGAGAAATGCGTTCATTTCTTCTTCCTTTTCTGAGTTGGCATGCGTGCTGTACTGTGCAGCACACATACAAAGTGGGAAAACCTTTCCCTCGTGTCAAGCATAGTATTTTGTACAGGAAGGGTACCCGTCCTCTCCAAATCCTATGCAACACTCATGCACACACCCTAGCGCTAGAGCTCTAAGGTGTGTGCATGGTGCACAGCTGCTGAAATCATGCAAGGAAAAAAGGGAGGAGAGAGCCATATCTTTAAAAATATGGCAATCTCCTGCTCCTTCCCTGTCACACAACACAGCGCAGCCTCGCGGGTGGCTGCGCTGCGTTGCACGACTTTTTTTGTAAATCTCCCCCTTAGAGTGCTTAAATACTCTTTAGAAATCTATTTTAACATGAGACTAGTATTAGGCTTTATTTTCCATCAATATTTACCAGCAGAAAGGTAAACTCCACACAATTTGTAAGAGTAACAGCTTTAACTTCTGTGACCGGTGTAGTCCCTTGCAGTAAATGCACATGGGATTTCCAGTTTTTGCCTTCACCTGAGGGGTGCAGGCTATGATAGGCCCACGTTTTCTATTGTCCTGAGAGGTGGACATATTAAAATCAGGTTCTTTGTGTGAACATGAAACTAAAAACAATAAAGACCCAACAGATGGTAGTGTGCCAACAGATAAAAACAGAGAGAGGACTACACATTAGCAGAGCCATACACTCGTCAGAAATTAAACAAGCGCTGTGCATTGAAAACCTTAAACAAAATAGTTCCACAACAGATGATGAAAACAGTACTTCAGCAACCGGAAACTGATAAGAGAAGCACAGGAGGAATAACACAGGAACAGGCATTGATCAGTGGCAGAACAAAGGCCCCCGCAGGCCCTGCAGTTGGGGGGGTGAGCTCCAGAGGGACACCTCAGCTCAGTGCCCTGGCCTGAGAGCTCTAGAGTGAGTCCGGAGGGGGGCCCCTCTATGTACTTTGCAGGAGGGGGGTCTCAAGTTTTGTTACTCCACAGGGAAATGTGCCCAATTTTTAGACCACTGGTGCCTCGACTTCTCATTGCAAAATCTACCTTGTATATTTATTTTCATTTTTGTATTTAACGCATTTGGTGTTACCGAAAATCTTTACAGTAAAATGCTCAGAGCATTGAATGATAAAAGTGGAAGAATATTATTTACCATACTTTGGAAGGCAGATGGGCATGGTCTGCACGGGCACAAAGATTGGATTTCAAGGAACTCTGAAATGCCCTTTATTAGTGAAAGTTACTGCAGGGCAATTCAGAGGTCAGTAATCTTGGTGATGAGTTTTTGTGCTACACAGAGGTTAGTGAAGCTTTTGCTGTAACCATACAGTCATTCTTGATGTATTGGTTGGAACTAGTGACCTCCTGGACGAATTCAGCATTGCAAATGTCGTTTTACAATCTGAGATGAGGTGCAATAACAAACAGAATAATAACAAGTGCCAGTTGAAGAGACATAATAAACTACATGCATTTTAGCAATTTTTTTTAAACTTTGACAGGTGTGCACAGTTTCATATCATGGCGGCACATCCAGACAAAAAAATAAATAAAAGGAAAATTGTTGGGTAAATCGGAGCTCGGCCATCACTATTTCGGTTGTCACGCAACCCTCCTCTCTATTGAATAGGAGAACCAGTCAGGGGCAGCTCCTCCATGTGGGTGGAGGAGTGTCGCCCCACTGCTTTCTCGCAGTGCGAGAAGCAGTAACATAAAATATCATTTTATGTTACTGCTTCTGCCACTGCAAGAAAGCAGAAGGGTTTAGTTGGGGGCGGGTGGATAGGCTGTCCGGCAACAGGGCAGGGGAGGAGTTGCTAACCCAATGTTTCAGGCCCTGACTGATCGGCCCTCTGGGGCCGACCAAACTAGTCATGCGCACTCTGCCATTTTCTCCATGTAGGCCTACATGGAGGAAATTGCATCCTCATAGACGCCTGTGCGGTCGGCATCCCACCAATCACAATGCTGCCATTGCAGTGTTGTGATTGGCTTAGGGGAGGAGAGGAAGGCTGCCTGCTTCCTGTAAGAAGCAGAGACACGCAGGACGACATGACTCGGGATGTGGGCCAACGAAGGTGCGTTGCCATTTTTATTTAAATTTAAAATGACACCCCCCTTGCTCCACCACAACTGGAACAGTGCAAAGATTTGAGGGGGTCCGCCTGTCTTTTCCATTTGTGTGAAAACACAACATGCCAGCCTAGCACACGCCAGAACACTTATTTCCTTAACAGTGTTACCAGGGGCGTAACACATGCCCACGCATCCCCCGCAGTGCGGGGGGCCCTCAAGCTCAAGGGGGTCCCCTCAGCACTGCACTGGCCTGAGAGCTCCTAATAGAGTCCGGAGGGCCCCCCCCCCTGCCAGGTACGTAATTATCGTTACGCACTGAGTGTTACACAGCGTTATTGAATATCAGCAATTTAGTGGGCTGAAAAATAAAAAATCTCAGCTATGAAGCGTTGTGCATCTTTCCATGGTTAAACTTAGCCAGTTTCACGAGCCTGAATGACTGACTGACTGAAATAAATCATGTTTTAGGAGTGATAGACCAGAAGAGCTGATGAAGGATTCGTGCCTATTTTAATACATTAATTTGTACATCTCTCTTAGAGCACATGTATCAAACGAGAGGAGAAACGGCTCTTGATGTCACCGGATTTCAATGCAGCTTATGCAGGGATAGTCACTTTCCCGCCGTGTTAAGCAATACACCAGGGTAGCATAGTTCATCTTTTGCATTGCATTTACAGCCTTTTCTAAATAGAGGAAAAAGAGGTACTCATGTCAAATGAATGTCCAGATTACCTCATTACTCCCTCTCTTCTGTTGCAGTACTTACTAAAATTAGAAATGACTACCACTTGGCCATAACATCACCACCAGGCCTCACATGGAGGAGGGAATATGACAGCTTCACCCATAGCATCATCCCCATTTCGGCAGTGTTAACACTTATGCATTTGCAGTAGATCCTTTACCAGTGGCTGCAAATAAACAGCATCAGAGAGACCTGTAAGCTGAAAGCCAGGAGATTGCTGAGGCATCGTTTGAGACATTCCATAGGAAAATGACTACTGATAATGGAAGAGCGTAAAGCAATATTGCACACCAACACGTGTATCGAAACATTTCATAATGTGGGTGAGGCAGAGGAATCTAGGAATACTCATGTCTTGAAGACTGTCTGAATTTATTCTAGAAGGTCCAGAAAAAGCTCCCTGGTGCCTTCTTAGTAGCCCTACCTAACAAAGGACCAACTACCTTTTCTCCCAAAAAGGACACTTTGATGATCATGGTCTTAAGAGCAGCATCTATGTGCCTGTCATGAACCCACACATGGAGCTTGACCAACAACGAGGATCCCTCAACAACATTTTTTTTTTTACAGCTTCCATCAAGTTGGTACACAGATAAGCTGAATCAGCTTCTGATTAATCACATGGACTTTTAAGCAATTATCTTGCTCATCCGTTGCCACACAACAACCCCTCAGATGATGCAACAGTGACAGAGAAACGGTTGTCATCTGTGATCGTTAGGGCAGAACCACCATAAATAGTCTGTAATTTAATGTCCAACCTTCAATCCACTGTTTCCTACATAAAGGCCTCTTCCAAAAATGTTTATGGTCAAACTGAGGAATACGTCATTCATTTGCAGGATATCTGAAAACATCATCATTGGATACAGTGGTGACATGCGACATGACATGGTAGTCCTTTCTGGCTCTTTGCATTTGACACATTACAGCTACTTTAGTCAAGCCCCCATTGGAAGACACTGCCATCTAACATTTTACAAGAGAGTCTGCTTCTGAGAAGGGCCTAGCTACTTCTGGTGAGGTATTGAGGACGGCTCTGACATAGAGGGAGAGGGTGTGGCTTAGTGGCTAGACTTTACAGCTGGGGAGCCAAAATTAAGTCTGACGGTAGGCTAAAAAATCCTATGATTATGGGCAAATCGCTTAATCTCCCTGTGCCTAAAAAAATAAATTAATGGGCCCGTCTGTAATGCGTGAATTCAACAAGGAGCACAGAGGGAAAAAGTTAGAACCTAAGTCGCCCTTCACTCATATAGTCATATACACAACAATGACCGGGTCCTCACAAGGCAATTATACATGGAATTCGACGTATATCTCTTATTGCAATTTTACAATATTCTCGCCTTCTTTTAATTGCAATAGGGGTAGAGAGTGCAACGTGTCTTGCCAATTTAAAAAAGCCCAAATCCCAATTACGACAGTCTCAAAGAAAACACCCAACAATAGTGTGTACTACTGTAAAGAAAAATGTGCACAGGCAAGATGACCCCTCACGGGCGAACCACCATCGGGATACCTGATAGGTACTCACCAGATATATCCTGTTCTCATCATCGGCGGTCATCAAGCCAAAGGTGAATGTGTTAAAAAACAAGATGTGAGTGCAGTGAAAACCAAAAACAAAAAATGTAATTAAAAAGCATAGGCGTGCACGATTACTACTACTTTATTCTTTGATTTCGTGCCACCTACCCGTTTAAAAAGCAGGGTTGGTTGCTAGACATGCATACCAATTAAACCAAGCCGACATGTTTCATTGCCTTTCACAACTTTATAGGCAATTTCTTCAGGGCTATAGTATTTTACCACTGCAAAGTTGTTGAACACACCAACGTCAAGACCATGCAGGGCCCAGGTGTCTTCTACCGGCCAACAGTTCTTTTTACGTAAAAAATAGAAGAAACTTCTAGTTTTGAGCTGCACCCCTGTCTGTGAGTCGCCCTTTATTTAGCGTCGGATACTGTCTCGACAAAAACCGGGTCACACGCGTTATCTCCTCCAGTCTTTTTAGACGGGTAGGTGGCAGGAAATCAAAGAATAAAGTAGTAGTAATCATGCACGCCTATACATTTTAATTACACCTCATTCATTAACTGTTGAAGCTTTAAACCGTGTAACCTATTCACTACTTCCCTAAAGATGTAACTAACTAAGTACCTCCTATCTAAACCTTATTACCTGCTCCCGTATGAAGTCCCAACCCTAAAGTAAACTGTAAACCTGTACATAACTAGCTACCAGACGCCTTGTACCTGCCTCCAGCGGCAACCAATTACATCTTTTTTAACTGCTCCCTAAACCAGATGCACCTGCCCTCAACAACAGGAAACCCCCTGGGATAAAAGGCCCCCCCAACAAATTTAAAGGAGAGGGAGGGAAAACCAAATAACTGTCTCGACACTGACCGGCTGCTGTGTCACCTTTCCTAAAATGGTGGCACGGCGCCCGAAATGGGCGGCTATATACCCCCGCCCGCCAGCCCTAAAGAAGCCCAACGCCAGCCACATTGTCTCTGGCTGAACCAGCATCTCAAAACCCTGGGGGTGTGAGCCTCAAGTGCGTTCAGCTGCCCCCCAAAGCCCCATTGTGGGATGTTCTTAAGGGTGACAGGGCAGGGCACTCACAGCTCACTGCCCCCAGCTGATGCCTGGTTGCAAAGGGGATGACCAAGGCATTATTGCTGCATGAGTGTCCGCTTTCATCAACAGGTGTACGCACAGAGGCGGTGCCCAGGAACCCGGGACAGGCAGAAATTGGGATCAGAGCTGGGACCTATCTAGGGAACAGGGCATAATCAGGGGGCGAGATCAAACCTTCCTCCTCTTCACCCTCTTTTTCACAGTGGCCTTTCCCCACAACCCTCTCATCTTCCACCTCTCCCCTCTCTTAGGCATTTGTTTCTTGCTTCCCTATGTCCCCTCCCGTCTACCTTACATGCTAGTGTGAGTCATATAGCTCGTTATGTATGTTGATAGTTAAAAAACAAATGTATTTTTTAACTATCAAGTTACATAGGTGCTCTGTCCCTTTGGATCACTAGAGCCCCTCTCCTTGATTTCAAGGCTCGTTATGTATGACCTATGTCTCCAAACGCTGTAATATCCTTTGCTACTACTACCCACCTCTACATACTTCATTCATTCACTCAGCAAGATGAATGTCTTTGAGGGCCCTGTTTTCATACACACACAACAATTCAGCACACATTTTCTCATTCCCTTTAAATGCTTTTCTATTGCTCTTCTGGGGTCCCAATTTCTCTCTTTTTCCTTTTTTGCTCTTCCACATCCTCACATTTGTTGTTACTTTTCTGTATATATAGTTTGCTCTTGTGGAGTTTCCTTATTTTTATATCTCTCCTTCTTTTTTCTTACCTTATCCTTTACTCTGTTCTCCCTTCAAATTCTCTATTCTAGTCCATCCTGTCCGGTCTCCTATTCTCTCTTCCTAACGTTCTCCTCTTTCACCAGGTATTTTCAGTTTATAAACAAATGTGGGGATATTTACTAATATTTTATACGAGCGTTTGTGCAAAATGCCACAAAGAACTTACGTTGATTCACACACCACTTTAAAAGCTGCAGGTGCAACACAATATTGTGCAGCGCAACCCTTAGTAAACAATAAACTCAATTTATTTTGCTTCTTGCTCTCTTCCCTACTCCTCCCTCTTTGCCTCTATACAACTCCAGAATTTGCCCCTCACCCTCATCCTCTCCTCCTCCTTTAACTCCAGACTCCTGTATTCCCTCTCCCTCTCAGCCCCTCCTCCCCCTTTGCCTCCATACAGACTCCAGTATTTACCCCTTACAATCAGCCCACACTACCCCTGCTTATTATGGGTTATTTTGTGTCTGCTTTTATTAGAAACCACCTCCTGCCCTTACCTGCAGCAGTGTCTATAGCAGCCCAAATTAAACCCAAACTCTATCCTACGAAGAACCAAAACAAGCATTAGCAAAGCCCATACGTCTTAAAAATGAAAGCACCTCTTAAGTCACTCGTGCGTTTAGGCATTTAAAAGTAATCGTAGATGCACTCTAACACTCACTTGCATCCATTCACCCACGCGTTTTTACATCCTCCGACTTCTCCATCCGCAGTAAAATATTTACACAAGCTCAACAAGCATATATGCAAGATGAATTAAAAGACTAATTTACAATGCAATACGTCTCGTATTTGCGAGAGTTTGAGCTATTGACATTATAAATTACGTCTTTTACGTGTTTTGAAAACCTGCAAGCGGTGTGTAAAGAATCACTTTTCACTTCTAGTTCTTGCTTACGAGAAGCAAGGCTGGCAGTAAAAGCGGTGTGGGTACTGCCAGCCTGGCTTCTTTTAAGTAACGACTATAAGTACAAAGTGGAGAAGATTTATATAGACTACAAAGATGCAGGTGGGTTTGCCATAAGGTGAAATTATGCCTCATTTTAGTAAGTAATCGTACGAAGAAAAAAGGTGAGGGACTGTAACTTGTGAGGGGAAAGTCTTAAAGATGCCTATCAGCTTTTCCCCTCCCTAAAAGAAAATCTTCAGATAATTCATGTAATATGCTGTCTTTTTCAAATGTCGTACAGAGAGAGCCATAGACTGGACATTGCATTTTTCCTTTACTTAATACCTCACATTTCTTTCCATTAATGAGTCGACCTTGTAAATATTCCTTTCCTTTTCTGGAGCAAAACGATCGACATTAATTTTCATTAATGATTAAAACAGCGATAAATTCCTTTTGATTACTTGAGCAAAACAGTACACATTCTATCCATTGCAGGTGAAAATGTGCACACCCATCACCTTTTGGACTTCAATTAATCAAATGGCCCTCCATTCTAAATAGACCAGTTCACATTGCTTTTCATTATTTATTCAGACACGTTTTTCATTTTGATACAAAACGGAGCACATCCTTTGCATTTCTAGACGAAAACAGACCACATCCTTTTCTTATATTGAATAAAACAGTTCAACATCACACACCGCTATAAAACCTAAGAGGGGTTCGTTGCAAACTAGAATCCCCACAAATAAACGCTCGGGTGCAGAGAAGAGACACATTTCACAGGCTGTTATAATGTAAGAATTGCTGCAGAAAGATAATGTTCTAGAGTGTTATTTCAGATATTATGGCATTGCAGACTGCTGGCGAGGGCTGTACCAGTTCTTAAAGGCCAAGTTATAGGTCAGAGCTGAAGGGAAGGGCCTATAACGAGGGAGGGTTGCCAACTGGCTGTTTTTCTACTGCATGGCGAGTATTTAAATGTCCTGGCCAATCAAACAAGCATTAGAAATGCAATCGGGCTCGGATTTATTTGAGTTTGAGCTAATGGCATTGTAAATGCCAATGTATTGTTGCTATGTGTTATGGAGTGTGTTCATGTGGTGTGTACTGCCAGTGATCTCCTTGTGAGTGTGAGAATATTGCACCGTTACTGCCTGTGTTGTCCTTCTTGTGAGTGTGAGAAGCTTGCACCTCTGCTGCCTGTGGTCTCCTTGTGAGTGTAAGAAGCTTGCACTGCTGCTGCCTGTGATGTCCTTCTTGTGAGTGTAAGAAGCTTGCACTGCTGCTGCCTGTGATGTCCTTCTTGTGAGTGTGAGAAGCTTGCACAGCTGCTGCCTGTGAGTATGAGAAGATTGCATTGTGCATCTCTGTGCTGTGCCTGTTCTTTATAAGGGACTCTTGCTCTGTTGCTGCTGCTGCCTTGGCACAGTACCTGCTGTGAGTGTGTGAGGGAAGCTTGCACCGCTGCTGCTTGTGATGTCCTTCTTGTGAGTGGGAGAAGCTTGCACCTCAGCTGCCTGTGGTATCCTTGTGAGTGTAACAAGCTTGCACAGCTGCTGCCTGTGATGTCCTTCGTGTGAGTGTGAGAAGCTTGCACCGCTGCTGCCTGTGAGTATGAGAAGATTGCATTGTGCATCTCTGTGCTGTGCCTGTTCTTTGTAAGGGACTCTTGCTCTGTTGCTGCTGCTGCCTTGGCACAGTACCTGCTGTGAGTGTGTAAGGGAAGCTTGCACCACTGCTGCTTGTGATGTCGTTCTTGCGAGTGTGAGAAGCTTGCACCTCTGCTGCCTGTCGTCTCCTTGTGAGTGTAAGTAGCTTGCACTGCTGCTGCCTGTGATGTCGTTCTTGTGAGTGTGAGAAGCTTGCACCGCTGCTGCTTGTGATGTCCTTCTTGTGAGTGGGAGAAGCTTGCACCTCAGCTGCCTGTGGTCTCCTTGTGAGTGTGAGAAGCTTGCACCGCTGCTGTTTGTGATGTCCTTCTTGTGAGTGTGAGAAGCTTGCCCCGCTGCTGTTTGTGATGTCCTTCTTGTGAGTGGGAGAAGCTTGCAACTCAGCTGCCTGTGGTCTCCTTGTGAGTGTAAGAAGCTTGCACAGCTGCTGCCTGTGATGTCCTACTCACTACTCTACTCTACTCACTACTCACTACTCTGCACTCACTACTCACTACTCTACTCACTACTCACTACTCTACTCACTACTCTACTCACTACTCTACTCACTACTCTGCACTCACTACTCACTACTCTGCTCACTACTCAACTCACTACTCACTACTCTACTCACTACTCACTACTCTACTCACTACTCACTACTCTACTCACTACTCACTACTCTACTCACTTCTCTACTCACTACTCTGCACTCACTACTTTACTCACTACTCTACTCACCTCACTACTCTACTCACTACTCTACTCACTACTGACTACTATACTCACTACTCTGCACTCACTACTCACTACTCACCTCACTACTCTACTCACTACTCACTACTCTACTCACTACTCACTACTCTACTCACTACTCACTTCTCTACTCACTACTCACTTCTCTGCACTCACTACTTTACTCACTACTCTACTCTACTCACCTCACTACTCTACTCACTACTCTACTCACTACTCACTACTCTACTCACTACTCTGCACTCACTACTCACTACTCTACTCACTACTCTACTCACTACTCACTACTCTACTCACTACTCTACTCACTACTCTACTCACTACTCTGCCCACTACTCTACCCACTACTCTACCCACTACTCTACTCACTACTCTACTCACTACTCACTACTCTACTCACTACTCTACTCACTACTTTCTACTCACTACTCACTACTCTACTCACTACTCACTACTCTGCACTCACTACTCACTACTCTGCTCACTACTCACTACTCTACTCACTACTCACCTCACTACTCTACTCACTACTCTACTCACTACTCTACTCACTACACTACTCACTACACTACTCACTACTCTACTCACTACTCACTACTCTGCACTCACTACTCACTACTCTGCTCACTACTCACTACTCTACTCACTACTCACTACTCTACTCACTACTCTGCACTAACTACTCACTACTCTACTCACTACTCTACTCACTACTCTGCACTCACTACTCACTACTCTGCACTCACTACTCACTACTCTACTCACTACTCACTACTCACTACTCACTACTCTACTCACCTCACTACTCTACTCACTACTCTACTCACTACTCTACTCACTACTCTGCACTCACTACTCACTACTCTACTCACTACTCTACTCACTACTCTACTCACTACTCACTACTGCACTCACTACTCACTACTCTGCACTCACTACTCACTACTCTACTCACTAATCTACTCACTACTCTACTCACTACTCTACTCACTACTCACTACTCACTACTCTACTCACTACTCACTACTCACTACTCTACTCACTACTCACTACTCTACTCACTACTCTACTCACTACTCTGCACTCACTACTCACTACTCTGCTCACTACTCACTACTCTGCTCACTACTCACTACTCTACTCACTACTCTCCACTCACTACTCTGCACTCACTACTCACTACTCTACTCACTACTCACTTCTCTACTCACTACTCTGCACTCACTACTTTACTCTCTACTCACTACTCACTACTCTACTCACTACTCACTACTCTACTCACTACTCACTACTCTACTCACTACTCACTACTCTACTCACTACTCACTTCTCTACTCACTACTCTGCACTCACTACTTTACTCACTACTCTACTCACCTCACTACTCTACTCACTACTCTACTCACTACTGACTACTATACTCACTACTCTGCACTCACTACTCACCTCACTACTCTACTCACTACTCACTACTCTACTCACTACTCACTACTCACTACTCTACTCGCTACTCACTTCTCTACTCACTACTCACTTCTCTGCACTCACTACTTTACTCACTACTCTACTCTACTCACCTCACTACTCACCTCACTACTCTACTCACTACTCACTACTCTACTCACTACTCTGCACTCACTACTCACTACTCTACTCACTACTCTACTCACTACTCACTACTCTGCACTCACTACTCTACTCACTACTCACTACTCTACTCACTACTCTACTCACTACTCACTACTCTACTCACTACTCTGCACTCACTACTCACTACTCTACTCACTGCTCTACTCACTACTCACTGCTCTACTCACTACTCACTACTCTGCACTCACTACTCACTACTCTGCACTCACTACTCACTACTCTGCACTCACTACTCACTACTCTGCACTCTACTCACTACTCTACTCACTACTCTGCACTCACTACTCACTACTCTACTCACTACTCTACTCACTACTCTACTCTACTCACTACGCTACTCACTACTCTACTCACTACTCACTACTCACTACTCACTACTCTACTCACTACTCACTACTCTACTCACTACTCACTACTCTACTCACTACTCTACTCACTACTCACTACTCACTACTCTACCCACTACTCTACCCACTACTCTACTCACTACTCTACTCACTACTCACTACTCTACTCACTACTCTACTTACTACTTTCTACTCACTAACTCACTACTCACTACTCTACTCACTACTCACTACTCTACTCACTACTCTGCACTAACTACTCACTACTCTACTCACTACTCTACTCACTAATCTGCACTCACTACTCACTACTCTGCACTCACTACTCACTACTCTACTCACTACTCACTATTCACTACTCACTACTCTACTCACCTCACTACTCTACTCACTACTCTACTCACTACTCTACTCACTACTCTGCACTCACTACTCACTACTCTACTCACTACTCTACTCACTACTCTACTCACTACTCTACTCACTACTCACTACTGCACTCACTACTCACTACTCTGCACTCACTACTCACTACTCTACTCACTAATCTACTCACTACTCTACTCACTACTCTACTCACTACTCACTACTCACTACTCTACTCACTACGCACTACTCTACTCACTACTCACTACTCTACTCACTACTCTACTCACTACTCTACTCACTACTCTGCACTCACTACTCACTACTCTGCTCACTACTCACTACTCTACTCACTACTCTCCACTCACTACTCTGCACTCACTACTCACTACTCTACTCACTACTCACTTCTCTACTCACTACTCTGCACTCACTACTTTACTCTCTACTCACTACTCACTACTCTACTCACTACTCACTACTCTACTCACTACTCACTACTCTACTCACTACTCACTTCTCTACTCACTACTCTGCACTCACTACTTTACTCACTACTCTACTCACCTCACTACTCTACTCACTACTCTACTCACTACTGACTACTATACTCACTACTCTGCACTCACTACTCACCTCACTACTCTACTCACTACTCACTACTCTACTCACTACTCACTACTCTACTCACTACTCACTTCTCTACTCACTACTCACTTCTCTGCACTCACTACTTTACTCACTACTCTACTCTACTCACCTCACTACTCTACTCACTACTCTACTCACTACTCACTACTCTACTCACTACTCTGCACTCACTACTCACTACTCTACTCACTACTCTGCACTCACTACTCTACTCACTACTCACTACTCTACTCACTACTCTACTCACTACTCACTACTCTACTCACTACTCTGCACTCACTACTCACTACTCTACTCACTGCTCTACTCACTACTCACTGCTCTACTCACTACTCACTACTCTGCACTCACTACTCACTACTCTGCACTCACTACTCACTACTCTGCACTCACTACTCACTACTCTGCACTCTACTCACTACTCTACTCACTACTCTGCACTCACTACTCACTACTCTACTCACTACTCTACTCACTACTCTACTCTACTCACTACTCTACTCACTACTCTACTCACTACTCTACTCACTACTCACTACTCACTACTCACTACTCACTACTCTACTCACTACTCACTACTCTACTCACTACTCACTACTCTACTCACTACTCTACTCACTACTCACTACTCACTATTCTACTCACTACTCACTACTCACTACTCTACTCACTACTCACTACTCTACTCACTACTCAACTCACTACTCACTACTCAACTCACTACTCACTACTCAACTCACTACTCAACTCACTACTCACTACTCTACTCACTACTCACTACTCTACTCACTACTCTACTCACTACTCTACTCACTACTCTACTCACTACTCACTACTCTACTCACTACTCACTACTCACTACTCACTTCTCCTCTCCCTACTCTGCACTCCCTACTCTGCACTCCCTACTCTGCCCTCCCTACTCTGCCCTCCCTACTCTGCCCTCCCTACTCTGCCCTCCCTACTCGGCCCTCCCTACTCGGCCCTCCCTACTCTGCCCTCCCTACTCTGCCCTCACTACTCTGCCCTCACTACTCTGCCCTCTGCCCTCACTACTCTGCCCTCTGCCCTCACTACTCTGCCCTCCCTACTCTGCCCTCACTACTCTGCCCTCACTACTCTGCCCTCACTACTCTGCCCCCACTACTCTGCCCTCACTACTCTGCCCCCACTACTCTGCCCTCACTACTCTGCCCTCACTACTCTGCTCTCACTACTCTGCCCTCACTACTCTGCCCTCACTACTCTGCACTCACTACTCTGCACTCCCTACTCTGCACTCCCTACTCTGCACTCCCTACTCTGCACTCCCTACTCTGCACTCACTACTCTGCACTCACTACTCTGCCCTCACTACTCTGCCCTCACTACTCTGCCCTCACTACTCTGCCCTCACTACTCTGCCCTCACTACTCTGCACTCTGCCCTCCCTACTCTGCACTCTGCCCTCACTACTCTGCACTCACTACTCTGCCCTCACTACTCTGCACTCTGCACTCCCTACTCTGCACTCCCTACTCTGCAGTCACTACTCTGCACTCACTACTCTGCACTCACTACTCTGCCCTCACTACTCTGCCCTCACTACTCTGCCCTCACTACTCTGCCCTCACTACTCTGCCCTCACTACTCTGCCTTCACTACTCTGCACTCTGCCCTCCCTACTCTGCACTCTGCCCTCACTACTCTGCACTCACTACTCTGCCCTCACTACTCTGCACTCTGCACTCCCTACTCTGCACTCCCTACTCTGCACTCCCTACTCTGCCCTCACTACTCTGCACTCACTACTCTGCGGGTGTGTGGTGGTGTGTGTGTGGTGGTGTGTGTGTTTGTGTGTGTGGTGGTGGTGTGTGTGTTTGTGTGTATGGTGGTGGTGGTGTGTGTGTGTGGTGGTGGTGTGTGTGGTGGTGTGTGTGTGTGTGTGTGGTGGTGGTGTGTGGTGGTGGTGGTGTGTGTGGTGGTGTGTGTGTGTGTAGTGGTGTGTGTGTGTGTGGTGGTGTGTGTGTGGTGGTGTGGGTGTGTGTGTGGTGGTGTGTGTGGTGGTGTGTGTGGTGATGTGTGTGGTGATGTGTGTGGCGGTGTGCGCTTGGTGAAAGCGTGCACTGCCGGATGGTGGTGTGCGCGTGTGTAGTTGTGTGTGTGTAGTAGTGTGTGTGTGTGTAGTAGCGTGTGTGTGTGTAGTAGCGTGTGTGTGTAGTAGCGTGTGTGTGTGTAGTAGCATGTGTGTGTGTGTAGTAGCGTGGGTGTGTGCGTGTGCGGTTGGTTGTGGGGTTGAGTGTGTGTGTGGTTGAGTGTGTGTGTGTGGTTGAGTGTGTGTGTGTGGTTGAGTGTGTGTGTGGTTGAGTGTGTGTGTGTGTGGTTGTGTGTGTATGTGTGTGGTTGAGTGTGTGTGGTTGAGTGTGTGTGGGTGTGTGCGTGGGCGTGTGGTTGTGTGCGTGGGCGTGTGGTTGTGTAGGTGTAGGTGTGTGCGTGGGCGTGTGGTTGTGTGTGCGTGGGCGTGTGGTTGTGTGGGTGTGTGCGTGGGGTTGTGTGGGTGGGCATGCGGTTGTGTGTGCGGTTGTGTGTGTGCGTGCGGTTGTGTGTGTGCGGTTGTGTGTGTGCGGTTGTGTGTGTGTGCGGTTGTGTGTGTGTGCGGTTGTGTGTGTGTGTGTGCGGTTGTGTGTGTGTGTGTGTGTGCGGTTGTGTGGGTGTGTGCGGTTGTGTGCGGTTGTGTGCGGTTGTGTGCGGGTGTGTGCGGTTGTGTGCGGTTGTGTGTGGGTGTGTGTGCGGTTGTGTGGGTGTGTGCGGTTGGGTGTGTATGGTTGGGTGTGTATGGTTGGGTGTGTACAAGCCACATCGTTCACACTGAGCTCTGTATATAAAGGTCATGCAATTTGTACATGCGATTTTGAAAGTAATGTATTTCTGAGAGCAGCACCCATTTTTTTTTAGATACCTGCTTACAAGATAAACCATATCTTCTTTACAAAGTAAAGGAGGCCTTCCCTTTGTAGGGAAAAACAATATAATTCTGTTAAATGAGTGAACGAAATGCATTGGGGCAGAAAAATAAAAGGGAAATGAAGCAGGAGTGAAGTGTGCGTGAAAAGGAGAAGGCTGTTAGTGCAAGAAATCAGTGGCTAGGCTTGTATGAGAAGCAGGAGCTGTGGGAAAAGGTGTGAGGGGGAAGTGAATGCGTGGGATCTGCGAAGGCTTTGTGTGAAAGGGAACTGTTGACATTGGTCACAGGAGGATGTACCAGTGTCTGCTTGGGCAGTGAGTGAGTGATCTGGTAATAGGACACTGGGAATGAGTTTGAAAAACTGGTATGAACATTAGGGTGAAGCAAGTCTCTAATGATAGGACACTGAATGATAGTACAATGAGTGATCTGGTACAACGGCAGTAGGAATCTGGTAACCGGACTGTGAGAGTAAATGTGAGGCTCCCAGTGAGAGGAAAGCGAGGTGGAGTGTTTTTTTTATGAAAGGCTGGAGAGAGTGAGTCATGGTGACGAGACAGGGAGCGAGTGAGGAATCTGGCAATAGCTGGGAAGATGCAAGGGATCTGGTAAGAGGACAACGAGAGCTACTGCAAGGGGTCTGTTATGAGGGCAGTAAATTAAAGTGATCTTCTATTTTGACATTAAAAGTTTGAGTTCGGGTGAGTGGGCAAGAGTGCTTATCAAAGCACTTTGTTTGTTTTTTTACTTTCAGCTGTGCTGCATAGCAGCCAGGCTGCTGTACAACATGGCTAAACATATCCCTGACAAAACCAACAGATTTTGTATAGGAGAGTCCTATTTGCTTTGCCAATGCTTGTTTAGCCTACCTCAGTCAAAGAGCAGGCGCGGGTTTGCCGGCGCGCACACAGAGCTCAAGGGGAAAAAAAACAGCAGTGCACACGCTCCCAGCACCATCTGCCTTCAATTACCGGCACCTCGGACAGCTGGTAATTGAGGATTTATGTATTCTTCTGCGCGTGTCCGAACACTTTATGCAGGAAGTGGACATTGCAAAAATTCCAAAGCCCTATGGCGTGCTGCCTTACTTAAACACAGCCTTGCCTGGACCAATTACCATTCACATGGCAGAATACCACACGCAAAAAACGCGCGCTTTCTGGAATGCGGCAGCCCACAGCCCTTTCTGAACTTTTTTTTTTTTATAACATTAGAGCTCGGAAGCCCCGCCCCACTTCGTGTGACGTAGGCCCGAGCCCTAAAAATGTAAACAATCACCAAAAGCCGGTATTTTTCCTTTTTAACAGTACATACTTCAAAGAGCAAATAAAAGAAGAAATCACTTTGAAACTGATTTAGAGCTGCCTTTCATGATCCAAGACTGATAAGTAAACAAAAATAAAAAAGGTTATGATACTAATCAATACATATATGAAGTTCTTTTTAAGTACCACCTCTGGGCCTTTGCAGACTCTTAACCATTATTAAACACAGGGCCGAACTGGGAATCCAAAGCAGCCCTGGCAATTTCTCTCGGACCAGCCCCTGGTGAAGGCCTGCCTGGCCCCCTGAGGCTACAGACACTGCCTGCTGCTTCTGTTACTGGGAGACGAAATTTCAGCACTGCTGCTAAACCGGCCCCAAGTAACAAACCCGACCCCGCCTCTGCAAAACCAGCTCCCACGCTAAAAGCCTCCCGGGGAAATGCCCAGTGCCCCGTACGGCCAGTCCGGCCCTGGTTAAGCCCTGAGCCACTTCATTGTCTTCAATGGTGCTTCCGACATTCCAATGCAGCATGTGGCCCTGTGGTTGAAAATGTATTTGTGGGAGGAACACCATTCACTATCCCACAGATCGCTTGGCAACAGACCCGACCTGCTCGTTGTGCTTGCTTGTTGCACTACAGGGCTGGAATTAGCCATTTTTTTTTCCAGAGCAGCGTTTCAATCTCAGTCCCGCTCGCCCATAACTCATCTGCGACTTTCAGAGAGTCGCTTCGCTGCACAGCTATAAGCCTGTTTTCCTGTCTTTCCTTTGTTTGTTGCAGGCTTGGAGCTAAACCTTTAAGATCCGATTGCAATGCTAGAGAGCTGTTTTATATTAGTATGCTGACAGCCGGGGCTCATTTCAATGCCTATGGAGCGGAGGCCATTTTACAAGCCTCTGCTGGCTTCTCCCCCAAGAGTTCTTCAGGTTTGAGAGATCTCTTAGCTTCTGGGGTCAATTTGAAGGCAATTGCTGCTAGCAGGGGCCTGCTGACAGATTCATACGCTGCTATAAAAATCATAGGTGCCCCGAGCAAACAGGTTTCACAGGATAGATGGTTCGGAGAGCGAGAATGCATTTAGCATCTGAAATGTAATATCAGGCAATATGGCCAGATAAGTCTTGGTCCTAACTAGATTATACTACGTCACGCGCCAAATATAGTTGCGTGGTGTATGAAGCCCCTTTTCGTGCCCATGGCTAAAGCGTGCTCTGAGTCGCCCGGGATATCAGAATGTGAATCTCACGTGCTGATGCCCCGGGTCTTAATATCTCAGCCCCACCACCGCCTCCTGACTGGTGCAGAGCAGGAAATGTAAACGTACCAGCATTTCTTTCTAAAAAGGATTGGTTCTGCCCAGCCCCAGGAAATAGATTCTCTATGCACTTATTTTTGAGGGAATGCTTGAATATTGCAATTCTGATCATAAATCTAACAACGTTGAGCAAAGATCATTTTGCATTTGTGTTGCAATAAAATGGAAAATATGATTTTGCATGTGTATGTTGCTCTTATATTATAAACAACTATAGTGGATAGTTTTGTTGAGTGGAAGCATTACACGGTGCTTAATTTGTGCTGTTGATTGGCAGTGGTGGGCACCTCTGTTAAATTTTGGGAGTGGGCCTCATTATTTCATTGCCAGACTTTGACCCAAAACTAGAGAGGGAAAGGCAGAAAATGAAAAAGAAAGAAGAAGTGAAAGGTAGGAAAACAGTGGCGTTGGGAGAAAGCAGGAATGACACAGAATCTGCAAGAGTGAGATAAGGAGACAGGATGGTGGCAGAAAATAGATTGAAGCGGAATCAAGACTAGACAGCCTTGGCATTTTACAACCCTGGTAATCACTAATCAGCAGTGCCAGTGAAGGGCTCCTAAAAATACTTTCGGCTTCAGCAGCTATTTTTCTAAACAAATGAAGCGCTCCACAGCAAGGGACACAGGTGTTTCTCTTCCGTATCTGCTTGTAATACTCGTGGGTGGCTTGCAATACCTGTGGTGTAACACATCTGATTACAACAGAACATATCGTGTAAACTGCACCTCTGCTATGCAATTGAGTATCAGTCCTGGGCCAATTTGCACGATTGACCTATGCAGAATTGCATCCTCTGCCAATCTGTCAGCGCAAATGTTCACTAAAAACTGGTAATAAAGCGCATAGCTTGGAGCACTGATTTGCTGACACATAGTGCGGCGTAGCAAAGATGCTGAGCTGCATTGTGCAAAGGGGAGAGAGAATGGCATGGGCATAGTTTCCCCATAAGGCCTCAGTTCCCCTGAGGTGAAATCACACAAGTTGCCTCTAGCCATAGCCGAACCGTTGCACCATAGTACAAAGTTGTGTGTTCATGCGTGTGTGTGAAAATGTATAGCATGGCAAATGTACTGGAGATATACCCGGCCAGCACAAAATCATTTGCCTAGACAATTTATAAAATGTTTGAAACATTGGATGTGGTCCGTAGAGTGCAGAACACATGAAATGTGTAAACTGTTTTGAGAGCGATTTATATTTCTCAAAATTTGCGCCTACCCCAAGGAGACTTAGGGCCAGATTCATGAAGCCAAAATCGGCTCGCAAAGGGCCAGATTCTGCGAATCTGGCCCTTTGCAAGCGCTTTATTTGCATTTGGGATTCATCATCCCAAATGCAAAAATCGCACATTTTGAAATCGCTAAATTGCGAAGAA
Organism: Lissotriton helveticus; assembly: GCF_964261635.1. Classification (NCBI taxonomy): domain Eukaryota; kingdom Metazoa; phylum Chordata; class Amphibia; order Caudata; family Salamandridae; genus Lissotriton; species Lissotriton helveticus. The sequence continues at coordinate 1,237,847,230 of NC_136057.1, forward strand.
TTGCATTTAAGGAATCTCTATTTGAGATTCCTTAAATGCAATTCATGAACCATTTTAGAATTGCGAATTCGCAATCTGGGGCCGCTATTTACCGCGAAGTCTAACTTTGTGGTAAATAGCGAAAACTTAGAAAAATGCACTTTAGTGCATTTTTCTAAGTTGGATGTTACACACACACATGTCCTTTGGACATGTGTGTGCGCAACACCAGTGTAAATCACCATTTCAGGGGTGCTACAGGGTGTCCTTTGGAAACCCTGGCAACCTTGAAATCGCTTCCTTATTTGCGATTCGCTAATTGCTAATCGCAAATAAGGAATGACTCCCCATGGGGAGTCATTCCTTATTTGCGATTAGCAATTAGCGAATCGCAAATAAGGAAGTAGTAGAAATCGCTATAAATTTTGCGATTTCTACATGCATCCCGTTTTGCGAGTCTTTAATAGCGATTCCTTAATAATCGCTATTAAGGACTCGCAAAAAAGAGGAGCATGATGAATCTGGGGGATAAGGCCTTATTTATGAAGGCCTTGCACCGCTTGTGCGTCACTTTTAAATTGGAAAAAAGTGACGCACCGGTGGAGCAAGGCCTTCATAAATGAGGCCCATAATTTTTTCATGCTAAGCCAATCTGACAATTTTAGTGTGGAAGGCTTTGTGTCAGAAAACATGGGACTTGCCATGGAACACCAAAGTACCACCCTTGTTACTCTTCCTTTACACAAAGTGATGCAAGATGCTATTTGTACAGAAAATAACCTATTTTGCACTAGAAAGTAAATACATTTTCAAGACTTGGTACTGCTTTGTATCACTTTGTGTGACTTTGTCTCACTGCAAAATCTTGATAAATCTGACCATAAGTATGCAAGATTGCATCAAGCTAGTGGAAATATACTCAAGGTTGGTGACATTTGCATAGTCTGACCCATTGAACCAAAATATGAACAACATGTGCCTGTACAAAGAGAGCTTTGTGTACTTCTATTTGCACAGTTGCAGCCGCTCTACCCCATCACAAGCTTTGATACTTGCTATCTGTTGTGATTAGTGCAGGCACACACATTCTATTTTTCTTCAGTTGACCATAACTGAGAATCTTGCCCAAAAACGTTTGGCCATATTATCACTGAGGAACAACATGTGTTGTTTATGTAAAAAATCCTGAATAGTGCGCCCAGGTGCAGAACATATCTGTGTACCTATTTTACACAAACTTGCTAATGTCCAGTGCATCGTTCATATGCGGTAACTTTTTAATTTCGGAATTAAGTGCCTGTCCTCCAGAGACTACAACTCAGAAATATAAGACTGTTCCCTGTTTTGGAGATCTTCCATCTGCGGCTCATGTGCTTCTCTGAATCTTTTCTGACTTAGTAAATGTGCTGTAGAGTGTGCGATGACCCAGAAAACGCAGGTATGCAGCTCACGTCTGTATCTTCTTATGCGGGCTTAAGTTCCAAAAGTAACCCTGGTTTCAACTTTTGTTAGCATTAGCAGCTGGTTAATTGTGCCAATTGTACTGATCAAGTAAACACCTGGATTAAGTCTGCGGTCTTAATTGCTGCCCCACAAAAAAGACAAACTTGAGGAGGAAAAATATTTCAGAACCTCGGTTCTCGGAGAGGCTGAGGTTACAAAAGCAGACATGTAGGAGGGCCGAAAGGAAATGGAGGGTCAACTATGAGGTAGAGGCTAAAGAAACCTACTGTAGGACCATGGCAACTTATAAAAAATTAATAGTTGAAGAAAAATCTGCCTATTTTACAAAGAAAATAAATGAGGCTAAAAATTCTAGCAAAGAACTGTTCGCCACAGTTAAGAAATTGACAAATCTCGCCTCAAACAAACAAATAGAAGGTAGCACTGGACTATGTAACACACTGGGTCAATTTTTCGTTGACAAAGTGAAATTAGTATATGAATCCGTTACTACCACCAATAACTAATTTGTCACAAGCAAAGGTACACCCCAACCCTTGCAGGCACACAGAAACCAGGAACCCAGGGTTTCGGTTTGCTACCCCGTCAGTAGAACAGATATGCCAAATAATATTGACAACTACGTAAGGAGGCCTTACGGACCCTTGTCCACCAAAGGTCCTACATCTGTTCCCAGAGCTACTCAGCAAACAACTTCAGTTGCTCTTTGCAAAGATAATACAGGCAAACTGTTTCCCAGATGCTTGGAAAACTGCATCTGTTCTGCCGTTGCTGAAAAAGCCCACTCTGGATCCGCTAGACCTGGAGAACTATAGGCTGATCTCAAGAATACCCTTTCCAGCAAAAGTGCTGGAAAAGCTTTTGAATATACAGCTGGCTGGGCTTCTCAGGTCTACCCATGCCGTAGATCAATCACAGTATGGGTTCAGGGAGGAACACGGGACTGAGACAGCACTGATCATCTCAGCAGAGAAGCTCAGGAGTGTACTGGATGCAGGTGGGAAGGCTTCCTTGATTCTTTTAGATCTATCGGCAGCCTTCAACACCGTTAATCATGATATACTCCTGACCCGGCTAGCAGAAATGGGAGTGCATGACTCAGCACTCGCTTTGCTTTCATCGTTCTTGGGGGAGAGAACCTTTACAGTCAAACTAGGGGACTATACATCTAAATCCTTTAAGTCTCCTTGGGGCGTGCCACAGGGATCCTCCCTGAGCCCCACCCTCTTTAATATATTAGTTGCCCCATTAGCAGCTATCATCAGAAACTGTGGGTTTCTATCCGTTTCCTACGCCGATGACACCCAAATAGTGGTGTCAATCTCTAACAACGCAGACGAAACAGCGGACAGGTTTAGTAACTGCATTGAACAAGTCAAGAGCTGGATGCAACTAAACTGTCTGTAATTAAACGGTGATAAAACCGAGGTCATGCTACTGGGGCGGAGCCCAGCATTTGGTCACACAAATGGTGGCCTGACAGCTTGGCCAAATGATCATCACCAGTGGACAAAGTTAGGAATTTGGGCTTTGTATTTGATACCAAATTAACATTTCAAGCTCAGATTAACAAATTCTCCTCCTTGGTGTGGTATATAGTGAAGTTGATAAAAAAGCTCTTCCCGTTTATTCCAGTAGAAACCTGTAAAACTTTGGTAACCATGCTGACTTTATCCAGGTTGGACTACGGGAATGCTCTGTATGCTGGGCTACAAAATCAACTGCTGTGAAAACTTCAGCGTCTTCAAAACGCTGCAGCCAGGCTAGTTCTGGACACCCCTAGGTCCGAGGCGGTGGACCACAGACTAAGAACCCTCCGCTGGCTCACAATGGAGAAAAAGGTACGGTTCAAGTCAGCTTTCCTAGCATACAAGGCTTTTCAGGGGATAGGTTCCCAATTTCTAAAAACGAACTTGAAACACTATGAACCGTCAAGGAAACTCAGATCAAGCGATGAAAAGCTGATTGAGACTCCCAGATTCAAACAATTGAGATGGGGGGGGGAGAAGTTTTCTGCTGCATACAGCTAAGACCTGGAACCAGCTACCACTATCAATAAAAAATAGCCCTTCACTGCTACTATTCCAAAAGGCCGTAAAAACCTGGCTCTTCTCAGCATAGCTTGAATTCCATCTCGGGCAGTCCTAGACTCAGTGCATCTGATTCAGCGCTATGACGCCTTAGGCATTAGTGCGCTTTATACATTTTAAATCAAATCAAATCAAGGGTCCTATTAACTTAATTCAGCCTTGAGATTTCAATTAAAATGCTTAGAAAGCAAGCATTAGCAATGCTAATAGGATTTGCTTTTGAGCTTTCCCAACTTAGACCTATTGACTTTGCCAATGCTTATTGTTGATTCTATTCTGCATCTAATCTAGCCACTTTAATCGTTCTGAACCGATGTTTATTTACAAGTATTAATTCGGCAACCGGAGAATTTACACCATTACAAATACTATACTCTCTATTGAGTGGTTTATGACCATCAATGTAAAAAGGTGCTTGCCCTTGGTAAATAGTATAGCTTAGTCATTATATTAAACCTAAAATCATTAGTTTAATTTTTGACAAAAATCACCAGGTGGAATTCTAGATCCAACAAGATCAATGTACTTTTGTGCATTTCTCTTTATCCACAGCCAAACATGCACAGTTAGAATATGTTGTGCAACAGCAGATCCCGGGAAAGGGTAATGGGACAACAGAGAGAAATAGGGAAACTAGATGTCACCACTCTGGCTCGTCACCCTGTTGTGCAGTGATTTCTGCTATGCTAAAGCAGATATCTATGTCAAAGTGGATAGCTCTAGGCAGGTTCACCATCTTACATATCTTAGCTATATATGGAGTCACCTAACACTTGCAATAACAAATTATATACCTGGAGACTATGTCTCTGTGTAGGACTCTCTGAGATATTGATGGAACTCTAAGTTACGTGCAACTGAAACATAAGTAATATCTATGCCGTTCATGTTACTCAGGTTTTGTCATTATCTTACTCCCTTCTCTGTTAAGACAACTACATTCTGTTCTGTGAGGACATATTCTCCGGTCCTGATAGGCCTTCAAAATGGGTTCTTAACCTGCGATCCAAACAACCATTAAATAGTATTTCATAGCTCACACCGATTTCAGTGAATCACTTTCCACGACCCTATGTACAATATAAACATTGTGAAAATAACAACATTCCTTTAATTACTTGACTGCTGGACCTTCCACCGCTCCCCCCCATCCCCCGGGTGTGAGGCCTTTTTTGCTTTTCGGGGGAGTTTGTGCTTAGGGCTCCATATTTTTTTCCACATAAGGTTTCCATGCCAAATTTGAGTCCTTTTTTTCTAACTTACTGGTGATTCTAAAGGTACCCTAGGTTTGTGGATACCCCTTGAGAGGACCAAGAAAAGAGGCAAAATATAGCTACATTTTGAGGTTTCCTGGGAAAAAAGTGCTTTGGATAAAGGTGTATTTTTTCCCCTAACAATGGCATTAACAATTAGTTTGCTGTGTGGGGCAAGATGGCCGCTGAGGGATGCAGTGAGTGAGTCGCACTCCCCTCTTCTCCACTGCCAGGCTTTGTCTCAATGGAGAAATAGAATAACTATCCGCATGGCCTGAGGTCGATTTATGCCTTTGCCGTGTAGCATTGCGATATTCCCTCCCTGGGAACAACAAGGAAATGCTGTAAATGCTGGTAATGCTGTAATACGCACAGTCCTGCGCTTCAAGAGGAGAGTTTCAGAGGCTGTCAGTCTGGTATTAAAATTCTGGCTCAGGATGCCTCCTCGCCCGCAGCGCGGTCCCGAGACCAAAGACGGCAAGAAACTGGCAGACGTGGATATCTCCAAAAGTCAGACAGCAAAAGAAAAAGAGAAAAATAAAGCGGAGTCGAAAGCCGCTGGTTCTGGCCCAGTTATACCCACTGCACAGAAAAATGCTTCGAGTTTAAAGAAAATGGTAGCGAAAAGAAACGGAGCGGACAGTACCCCATCCGCTAGAGATGCAGGACTCGTTACCAAGCCGAAAACCAGGAAAATGCGCTTCGGCAGCCCACGGTGTCGGAAAGCTTTGCAAACACTCCAGCCAATATCCCAGCAAGTAGCAGACCCCCCGCAACCAAACCTGGTATCTCTGCGGATCGTAGCGCAGATGGGGGAGCAGGAGCGGAGTCAGAGGTTGCAACCGGCGTTGGAGGAGCTGGCGTCCTCGGTGTAGATCCAGGGCTCGGGGCCGGCGCTGGGGTTGCTAAGCTACCAGCAAGACCGGCAGCGGCAGCAGGAAAGCCGGCCGCTGCAGTGCCTGCAATCACCCCGGGAGAGAGCAGAGATGCGGGAATGATGGCTGCCGAGGGTGAGTCAAGTGGTTACGCCTGGGCCGGGATGATGCGGGGGACAGAGGCGCAGGCATTGAGGCAAACGGTAAAGACGGTAAAATCAAGCATAAAAACAAGCATAAGCAAAGGAGCGGATAAAGAATATACAGCCACAATTGACAATCGGGCTATGATTACTCAGCTTCCAGATGAACTGCTGGCTGAAACCCAAAGCTTCTCTGTGCTGGCGCCAGGGCATGAGTTGTTGGGGGCTGAGCTACTCGGGCAGGAGGTGAATGTAGGAATGGAGGCTGCTGTTGCTGTGGCTGTTGAAGCTAACGTGGGAGCTCTGCTGCTTAAACCCCTAACTTGGGCAGAAACCATGGATTTAGGCACAGAGAGTGGGGGAATCAAATCAGGAGGCGAATCCTCTACCTCAGTGGGAATCGGCATCACCGGTGGTTCAGCTTCAGTGGAGAGATTTTACTCTGTCGACGAAGATACGCAGTCTCAGTCATCAGAGGGTTTAAGATCTGATGAATCCACGGGTATTGACTCCGTTAGTAGCTCCCCGGCTAGGAAAACCTCACAGAGAAAACGCCTATCTAAAAGAAAACCTTCCACTGCGAGTAGTACTACTGATCCTACAAAAAAGCTAGCTTGGGATTACTCCACCACTACTTTTTCGTTTCTGGAACAAGACAGTCCAGCAACATTGACTGGGGAATATGGCTCTGCTCAACCCTCTCAGCCTCCGGTTACGCTTGATCTTCTTTTTAACACCCTGAAATTAATGCAATCTGAGGCTAGAGGAGAGAGTAGGAGGGCGAGACAGGAATCAAGGAAGATACAGAATAAGCTTAGAAATATAAGCAAAAGGCAAGACGAGATGGTTGAGAGAGTTGTACAAGTGGAGGAAAGGACCAGTAAAGTGGAAGATGACGTGAGAGACCTGAGATCATATAAGGAAGAGCATCAAAAGGTGGCAGAGGACGTCAACTGGAAGTTGGAAGATTTTGAGAACAGGCAGCGTCGCAACAACATCAGACTGCTAGGCGTGGAGGAAGGTCTTGAAGGGGAGGACCCCAGGCTGTTTGTGGTGAATCTGTTAAAGGGGGCTTTTCCGGAGTTATCTAGCTGGCAGTGGGAAACCGAAATTCAAAGAGCCCACCGCTTCCCATTGTTTATTAAAAGGGGTCAGCCTCAGGCCGGAGCACAGAGTGGGCGCCCAAGGGCCCTGCTAATTTTTGTAGGCAATTTCCTCCTTAGGCAGTTGATATTGGACAAGGCGAAGCCCGAGGCAAGACGTACCCATAACAATGTCACGTTCTTTGCAAGACCGGACTTTTGCCATGCCACCGTTGAACGTAGATGGAGGCTGAGACAACTGATACTACATATTCAGGCTCTGGGCTCTGAAGCTTATTTGCTATACCCTGCAAAATTGAAAATTGTGACCAAGGGCCAGTTTAAATTTTTCCTTTCAGAGATTAAGGCGAAGGCTTACATGGTGGAAGTTTTGGGATATAAGGAGAACCAATAATGGATTAAGTTTGATATGTTTGGTATACTGGTTGGCGGTGGGGAAGAGTGGCGGCTGCTGCTTCCCTGGTGTTCACATATAGGTCATCTGTGACCTATTTGCCTGTAGGGGGGAGGGGGGAGGGGCACTGTGGGGGGGTTCAGGGAGGTGGGAGGGAGGAGGGGGGGGGAGAAAATGGCACACATCATGCACAGTGAAACGTAGGCTAAGTCAGAGGCAAGTTTTGTTCAAATGGGGAAAAAAGGTAGTGTTGGGTTTGGTTAAGAGTTGGATTTGGAAGCTGGTGCTGATCTTTGATGTTTTTTGATGACTTGTCGAATTCTGTCATTTAATGTCTGTGGCCTTAATGAACTCCAAAAAAGGCTGCGAGTCTCAGCATTTTGCAAATCAATGTTTCCTGACCTGATTTGTCTACAGGAAACTCATGTGGAGGGAGGAAAGGGTTTTTTGTTAGAACAGGCTGGCTTTAAAGTCTTAGCATACACTAAACAAGCCTCCAAAACTCGTGGGGTAGCAATTTTGGGGAGAGGAGCAGATTGTACAGTACTTAGGAGCAAAGAAGATATCTGGGGTAGGTGGGCGATTATAGAAATAGACTTCAGAGGCACTAGGTTCACTCTGGCTTCAGTCTATGGCTCAACGTGCGATGACCCTGATATATTCCAATTTCTGGATCACGAACTCTCAACCTGGGTGGAGCCAATTATTTGTTGTGGGGATTTTAATATCAGTCGACCATCAAACACTGAGTTGCAACTAAGCCATTCTTATACAGGGAGGAAGAAAAGAGTGCACAGGGCGATAGTTGATATGGCCTCGCATAATGCTCTTTCAGATGTATGGGCCAACCTGCACCCGCAGTTAGACGGTGATACGTTTTTTTCTGCTCCACATAATATAACAGTAAGGTTGGATTATTTTTTAATATCTAATGTATTGATTTCTAATACGCAGATTAAGAAGTTACCTCGACTAGTTTCCGACCACAATCCTTTGTTACTGTCACCTAGTTTAAATGGGTTAGGTAGAAAAATATATAGATGGACATTTGAGCGTGCTTTGTTACAAGACGAGGGTTATTGTAAGCACATGGAAAAATGGATCAGTGAGTTTTGGCTTAATAATGTGGGGAGCACAAGCAGTGGTTACATCTGGGATGCCTTCAAAGCAAGCGTCAGAGGAGAGTCAATTAGCTTCTCAACATATAGCCGGAAAAAAGAAAGAGAATTGTTTGATCAACAAGTTAATTCCCTTCTGAACGCTGAGGCTGAGTTAAGCAGGTTAATCATGGGGGGTCTCCCATTGGATCAACAACTATTGGAGATTATGGTTTTATAGGCGGAAATAGCGGAAAGAATCACTAACAAGACAGCAGTTAGTTATTTAACAAAGAAGGAGCAGGCTTGTGAGTTTAGTGAGCGGGTCGGCCATATTCTAGCTGTTAGGACCAGGCAAAAACTTAATGCAGGGGATATTAAAAACATAGCTGATGACTTGGGCAACTTGATTTCCGACTCTGCGGGAATAAGGAATGAATTCCGGAAGTTTTACTCTGGACTATATGATAGGGAGTCTGAGGTAGATATTGACAAAATTAGGGACTATTTAGGAAACATTCAACTCAAAAAACTGGATCTGGAGGAGAAAACTATACTCGATGCCTCTATAACACCAGAAGAACTGTCATTAGCTCTATCAGATCTTCCATCCTCAAAGGCTGCAGGTCCAGATCTGTTACCGATCGAATTCTACAAGACTTTTATAGCAGTTCTTAGAGTAGAGCTTCTGGATACGCTCATACAAGCCCAGAGAGAAATTTCAATCCCAAAATCATGGGGCGAGACTGAAATTATAGTTATCTTGAAAAAAGGTAAACCCGCCACAATTCCTGGGTCATATAGACCTATTGCTTTAATGAATGCTGACGTGAAGCTCTACTCGAAAATTTTGGCCACAAGGTTGTCAACCGTCATAGGAAAATTAGTCACCCCAGTTCAACATGGATTCATCCCGGGGAAAGGGACTACAGAACATGTTAGGACAGTGTTCACCTGTTTTGATGCCATGGAGGTTTCTGGCGGCCCTGTCGCGGCTTTATTTTTAGACGCCGAGAAGGCTTTCGACAGGGTCGCTTGGGAATACCTGTGGGAGCTAATGAGAACTTTTGGGTTTGGCGATAAGTTTATCAAAGCAATCCAAGTTCTTTATAGGGATCCAACGGCTAGAATTAAAATCAATCGGGAGTTAACAGCGGCGGTGCAGATTAGAAGAGGAACAAGGCAGGGCTGTCCTAGTTCTCCTCTTTTATTTGCACTGTATATGGATCCGTATCTACGCAATCTTGATCTCAATCCCAGTATTCCCCCCATATGTATAAATGAGACGGCAGTCAAAGTTCTGGCATACGCAGACGATGTCGCGATAATTACTCCTGATCCTGTAATGGCAATAGGCGCGATAGAACAAGAGGCTCTAAATTTTGGCTATATTTCTGGCTATAAGCTTAATAGTGCCAAAACACAGATTATTAAAAATATAGCAGCTCAATGCAATGATCCACGGGTGACTTCGTCAGCGGTATACCTTGGGGTTGAAATTTCTTCTAATTTAGGGACAGTAGTTGAACGTAACATCTCGCCCTTATTGAGGAAAGTTAGCTCGGACTTATTGAGGATAAATAATCTTAGGCTTACGTTAGTGGGACGCGCTAACATTATCAAAATGCTTATACTTCCCAAATTTCTTTACTTTTTTCGTACAATCCCTCTTGTGTTTGAGTCAATTTGGTTTAATAAGCTGGAGTCGACTCTTAACAAATTTATTTGGTCGTATGGGAAGACAAGACGGGCATATAAGTTTATGACTTTGCCAAGGGATAGGGGAGGTTGGGGGGTTCCTGATTTTAGGTTCTACTATTGGGCATCGGTATTGCAATATATTCAAGGCTTAATTGGTGCAAATGAAGGGGATTTGGAAGTCAAAACTGTTTCAACTATGATTTATTCAATTGTTTTGGGTGAAGATACAGTAAATGCTTTTTTAAAATGTACAGATTCATCATACTACAAACGTACGCGTTTCAAGACAGTTGCCGCAGCTTATAATGTATGGTCTGCTGTTGCAAAAAACTGTGGTTTAGGGAGATTTAATAGGTATACCAGATTGTATAGGAATAAGTCCCTACCCCCTTTAATTTTTTCTGATGCCATTATGGCAGATTGGGACAGAAAAGGCATTAGGAAAATAGGAGATATGCTAGACCTAGACGGAAATATACTTTTATTTTCAGATCTGCTGGCTAAATTTAATTTAGCAAGATATAGTTTTTTTAAGTATCTGCAGATTAGGAGTTTTTTTTCGAAGAAAAAAGGAGGGGCAGGCGGATTTAAGACAAGTAACATTATGGAGACAATAGAGCAAAGTGGGGTGTGCTCCATTCGATATTTCTACGCCGAGCTGGCTGAATCGAAGAAGGACGACACTGACAGATTTGGTAATAAATGGGCTGGAAAATTAGGGATATCGTGTGAGGCTTTTCAGAAGTCCTTGGAGATGGGTAGCTCAGCCTTTTATTCTGCCCCTTTACAATCGCAACATTTCAAAATGCTGTTTCAACTTTACCATACGCCAGATCGCATAGCACAGTGGGGTGCAACTACAGGGATTTCCTGCTGGCGCTGTAATGCTTTGGCTGCAGATAGTATCCATATTTTTGCGCTCTGTCCCAAACTAAGGCCTTTATTAAAGGGTATTGAGGATTTTATGGCCCATACACTTGCTTTAAACGTGACTCTAACACCAACAGTAATTATGCTAGGAGTTAGGGGCTGCGAAGGCGTCCATAGCGAATTTATATTTGTAGCGATGGCGGTTCTCAGGCTGTTGTTTGCTAGAGTCTGGCTGGACCCCCTACCCCCGGGACTACAGCAGTGGATTGCCTTATTATTGGGGACGTTCAACCTTGAAAAGGGTATATTTGGGAAAAAAGGTAAAAGGATAAAAAGGTGGGGAAGGAAAATTTGGGAACCGGTACATCGATGGAAGGAAAGGTCAAATGCAAATGTAGTCTGATGTATTATTAATTGGATCATTGGTCTTCTTTTTTCTTTATTTCTTTTTTTCCCTTTTTGTGCCGAATGTTATGTTTAGTACTAAATTGTTTTTTTTTATAGTAACCTTGGTTTATTATTGGTATTAAGTTTATTTGTATTCTGTGTTATGTGTGTGCCAGTAAAATCCTTTGTTTTACAACAATAAAAATATAAAAAAAAAAAAAAAAACAATTAGTTTGCTGTGCAAAGTCATCCTCCCAACTTTTAGTAACTGGCAGAGCTAAATGAATAAACCTATATTTTTATCACATGTTTCCTAATTTTTGTGCCCTCAATCTACTTTCAGTTTGTGGTAGAAACCAGTGTGAAACCCATGTGTGATCCAGGAAAGCTATAGCATTCTAGAAAGTAAATGCAAGTCCAAGTTCAGCAAGGTGTCATGTGTATATCCTTCAAGGTTTTCCCAAAGAAACTAAGTCCCTGATTATGATGTAATTGGAGTTGCCTCCTACATCACTGCGGATTGGGAACCAACTGACCTCAGGTCGGCGGTTCTGACCCCGCAATCAGGATGCAACCCCACACGGTGTGGTCGCAAACTAACATTTTTCAATGGGAGCTTGTGTTGTGGGCTAAAACCGCCCGCAGCACAAGCTCCCATTTAAAAATGGAAGTTTGTAAACATCCCTGCACCATGTGGCAGACAGCTCAGGTACCTGCCACATGGTGCCGAGATGTTAAGTCCCCCAGGGCCACATGCGGAGGGCCAGGGGGAAAGGGCCACTACTAGCCCCCCCCCCATGTTGCTTTCCCACAGCCTTTCCATGTCGAAAAGGCGGACATGAAAAGGCTGTCAGAAACCAACATCATAATCCTGACGGCAGAAACGGCATCCTTAAAGGATTATGAGGCCTTTCCAACCTCCATAAGCCCGTTGAATTGTGTCGGTCAGTCCCTCTGACTGCTGCCTCCGACGCGTACATCCTAATGCGTCAGTCAGACCTCAGCAGTAGATGTGGTTCGACTGCAACTGACAAGCTGCCAGTTGTGGTCCAAACCGCATCGAATGAGGCTCTAAGTGTTGAAAAACAAATTGAGAATGAGTAGGAAAAAATGGCCATTTGTGACAACGTTTTCATCTGTAACTTTTTGTCACGATGACCGATATACAAAAGCAATATATCATTACGTCGGCTGGATCCTTCTGGTTGCTAGGATATATAGGGTTTGTAAGTTAAGAAACTAAGGTACACAGAGTCAACAACTCAGCTGTACCGTACAATATTTTTCCTTTGTGTACTGAGTAGAGACCAATTCATATAGTGAAATATGTAGAGTGAAAAATGGGTATCAAGGAAATCTATGTATTTCTTACAGGGGCACTCAATATGGAGTTTAAAGGCAATTGTTATTAGTATATCTCTGAATTTGTATGTACGCATACAAGCATATTATTTAGAAGTTGTTTTTCAAAATATCTTCTCTATTACACACTGGCTTACATTTGGATGGCACATATGAAGTGAAATTAAATTGGTAATAATGCATGTTTTACTATTTTATGCTCCCACAAGTCTTCCAATAAAAATGATACATCACTTGTGTGGATAGGCCCAGTGGCTGCAACAGGAAAAGTCCAAAACACAACATAGACACAGCACATTTTTCTACTGAAAATTTACTCTTTTTTCCATTTGGGTAGAGGTGAATTTTGTGCCCTAGCTCAGCCACCACCTAGAGGATCCTAGCAAACCTGAACTGTTCTGAAAACTAGACACCTCGGAAATTCAGGGTTCATTGACGTACTCTCACTACTTTTTTATCCAGAATCCCTTGCAAACCTCAAACTTTGACCAAGGAAACACATTTTCCTGACATTTCTGGGACAGAAAGTTCTGGAATCTGTGGGGAGCCATAAACTTCCTTCCACTCAGCATTTCCACAAGTCTCCTGATCAAAATAGTACCTCACTTGTGTCGTTAAGCCTAGGCCAGTGGCAGGAAATGGCCAAAAGCTTGGTAGCTGTGGATTTTGGCCCATTGCGTTGCTGGCACCAAGGAAAACCTACCAAATGTGCACATTTCTGAAAGCTAAACAACTATGGGAGTCCAGGGATGCAGAGATTGCATGGCTCTCTTTAAGTACTTTTAGCCAAAAGCCCTTACAAGCCACACATTTCCTACCACCCTGAGTTCAGACATATCCCCCGATAAGAACGGTACCCCACTTTTGTGGGTGAACCAATGGAACATGACACAAAAGGCCCTAAAATGCTATGTTGATAGATAAACAGTAGGGGTAGCTGCCATATTTGGGGCCATGCTGTGGCAACACCTATGCAAACATATGAACCACTGACCTTTTCGAAAACTACACAACCAGGGGATTCCAGGGTGGTGTTCCTTGCATGGATCCCATATTGTTTTCTTACCCACAATGCCATGAACATATCGAACTTTACCTCATATGGGAAACTTCAGGAAGTTTCCATCACAAAAATATAAGGAAAATGTCTGATTTCAGGCATAGTTTGAGGTTTTGCAGGGTATTGCGAGTAACAAACCCCTGATCCATGTAAAGAACACCACCCTGGAATCCTCTAGTTGTCTGGTTTTCAAAATTGTTTGTAGTTATAGGTTTCCATGGGTGGTGGCAGAGCACGGCCACAAATCCCGCAGCTACCCCTAGCCCTTATCTCTTCATGTACTGTTTTAGGGTCTATTGTGTCAAGGTCTCTTGGCCCATCCACACAAGTGAGGTACCATTTTTAACAGGAGGAATATTGGGTGGTAGAAAATGTGTGGCACTTTATTCACAGACATGCAATGAAAGTGTTTGTTTTAGTCAAAGTTTGCGGTGTGCAGGGTATTGTGAGCAAGAAAATGTGGTGGGATCCAAGCGAACCATGCCACCCTGAACTCCCCTGGGTGTCTCATTTTCAGAACTGTCTGGGTCTGGTAGGTTTTTCCAGGTGGCAGCCTATCCATGTCCAACAAGTGCTGCCATTCATCATTGCAAGTGAGATGATATTGGGAGTTTGTCAGGCTCTCCTGGCCCCTATATAAAAACAACGCCCGAAGGAATCAAAAGTCCTAGTGTTTGCCATTGTGATAGGATTTCTTAAAGCAGAGGGGAGCAAAAAGACTGTTAAGACTTTAGAGGTAAGGGTGGGGCAGATGTTAGGATGGACCAGAACCACCCCATTATATTATTAAACAAATATATTCCTGTCGTACTGTGGGCTTTATGGTCTCCAAGTGCAAAGTGGGGCAAACATCCTGCCTATCCCGGGACGGGGCCAAAAAGCTAGTTTGTTCCTTTATTGGGGTATGGCCAAAGCAAGAGTGCAAAACCTGCACCACCTTCTTCTGCCCCCCTAAAGGCAAAATCTCTGGTGTGAAGTGAACTTTCTACCCCCAGGGGCAAATTTGAGACAATCTCCCCAATTATTACAAAACTCCTAGCTGCTCCGGAAGGGTGGGGGGACAAAAAGACACTATGGCCCCGTCTGGGGAGCTGGTATGACTCGATGTCAGGGTAGGCCTCCCTCCTTCTGTTTATTTTGGCTCTGTTTTGAATTGCTTGATGTTTAGTTGCCATTCTGGGAGCAGAGTGGAGATGAATAAACTTATACACCCCCTGGGGTGGCAGAAGGTCTATTGACCAGTGGGGTGGGGGAGAGAATGGGCCAATGCTCAAGGGGCCGCCTCCTCTCCCCCTACACAAAATCTGCATAGATTTAGTCCCTGGTGTCTAGTGGACTTTCTGCCCCCTGGGCAGGGAGGACATTGGGGTAATTGCCCCAATAGACCCACAAGGGGGGCAGAAAGACAGTGTTGCCATTTTGGGGTGGAGGCCATGCCCATGGTGGGCCGCCCACTCCCCTATGTTTTTCCCATGGTGTCAAGTGAGCTTTCTGTCACCCCAGGGGTGCATACTGGGGACAACTTACCCCCATCTTCCCTCCGGGGGTTGGGGGAGAAAAACTGTCACCATATTTTTTTAGGTTAGGGGGTGTGACCACACCCACAGTGGGCAGCCCCCTCCTTTGTATTTTTTTTTATTCACCCTGGTGCCTAGTTGAGCAGATTGGAGGCAATTACCCCATCGTCCCCCCCAGGGGGGCAGAAAGACTGTCTGTCCTCTTGTTGGGGTGGAAGCATGGCCATGCCCATGAATGGCAGCCCCACCCCTTATTGTTTTTAAAAGACAATCCCTGCTGTCTAGTGGGCTTTTTGCTCCCCTAGGAGGGGGCATGTTGGGGGCAATCACTCCCATCTGTGTGCTCAAAGGGGCAGAAAGGCTGTCATCATATTTTTTAGGGTTGAGCGCATGGTCATGCCCATAGTGGGCAGCCCCACCCCTATATATTTGTTTGTATTGACCCTGGTGTCTATTGGGCTTTCCATCTCCTCTGGGAGGGAGGCAGATTGGGGTCAATTACTCCCTTCTCTCCCAAGGGGGCAGAACAATTGTCTATCCGCTTATTGGGGTTGGGGAATTTTCATGCCCATGGTGGGCTGCCCCCGCCCCTATATATTTTTTTAAAGGGAATTCCCTGGTGTCTAGTTGGCTGTTCTCCCACCGGGGGGATCAGACTTGTGGCGCTCAGTGCCATCTGTCCTCCTAGGGGCAGGGGGCAAAAAGACTGTTGCTATATTTTTTTAGGGATGGGGCATGGACCCACCCAAATTCTTTTTTTTTTTTTTTAAATGGATCCTGGTGTCTAGTGGGCTTTGTGACCCCCCTGGGGGTAGATTGGGAGTATTTACCTCACCCACTCTATGTGGAGGTACAGAAAGACTGACATTTTAAATGATCCCCTGGGGGAGCACAAGGCCTTGCCTAGTGCCTAGTGGGTGGTTCCATGCTTGGTGATCGCTCCCCTATGGTGGTGAACCCCAAGCAGGTATTCATTGGGCATCAGTACCATTGGAAAGGGGGGATTCCCCCTTTTTCAACAATACCTTCCCCAAGAGAATCACCGCTGAGATATAACGCCTGAGCATTGATTCAGTGAAAGTAAAACAAGCCAAAAGATTTTTGTTAGAGCGTGCCATTAGCTGAAGCAGTAACCGCAGCCTTAATATCTTCATCTGTTCTTGTATGTGAATAAGCAATTGCAGCTCCTATAATGACGATCGGTGTTCATGGCGTGCTGACATCATTGCAGTAAAAGTAAAAGTAAAAGTAAAGAAAGCTGATGAGCCCAGTAAAATAAAAATACACTCAGTCTGCTTGGGGAGCTCTCCAGAGCTAAAAATAAAATAAGGGGCTCCCTCTGGTGCAGAGTGCCAGAGGGGCCTTTATATGCCTCCCCAGTGTCTGCCAATGACCAACAGATGCACTGGAGAGGCAGTTAAGGGTTAAAGCTGAGGAGGATCCTTCCCGTCCTTCACAAAGCTTAATATCGAATTTAAGGTAATTTATAAAGTACAATTAACTTATTTATTTATTTATTTATAGCATTTATAAAGCGCTCTGCAACCCTACGGGCATCCTGGCGCTGAGTACATATAGCTAAGAACCCTGTAGAAACAGAAGAGGACAGTGGACAAGGTGCTGATCAGTTAGATTTTTTTGGTAGATTTTTGGGGAGATTTTTTGGGGAAGAGCCATGTTTTCACCTTTTTTCGAAAGGCCATCAAATCGTTTGTTTTTCTAATATCAGTAGGGAAGTTGTTCCATAGGTGGGCTGCGGCTACACTGAAGGCTCTTCCCCCAAAGGTGGCTTTCTTGATCCTAGGAATGCTAATGAAATTTAAAGATGAGGATCGAAGAGACCGGGTGGGCTCATACCAGTTGAATTTGTCTTGGAGTGGTCGGGGGCCTAGCCCGTGAACTGCCCTGAAGACAATACATAGGGATTTGAAGCAGATCCTCTGATGTATAGGCAGCCAGTGTAGGTCGGCCAAGGCAAGAGTGGTAGAAGATCTTCGCTCACGGGAGAGTGCCAGTTTAGCTGCTTCCGCCTGGATACTTTGAAGTCTGGAAATGAGATAGGCAGGGGATTCCAGCAGAAGGGCATTACAGTAATCCAGGCGGCTGAGGATGGTGCTCCTGACTATGTCAGCTCTAGTCTGTGGGGGCAGGAGAGGTAGCAGCCTTCGCAATCCTCGCAGTAGGGCAAAGCAGCTGCTAACCTGCTTGTTGATGTTAGTTTCTTTTTTATTTTTTATCTTATATTTTTTATTTTCACGATTGCACAGTTAGCACATTGCAGCGTGCATTCTTCAATAGTACAATTAATTTCTTATAGCACATTACATATCAAAACATTTCCATCATAAACAAAATTCATCAAAGCATCCTACTAAGTTCAGTAAGCTGTTAACATCTCGAATTTCTACAACAGATGCCGCAAATTCCTCCAAGGCTTTCCTAACTTAATCAGTCAGTCCCAGGCCCTCTCTCCATCTTATGATAGGGTCCCATATCCTTAACCCCAGTCTCCTCCCTTTTCTACCTTTCCGGGCATATATATTTTTTTCCAGATTGTAAGTTGATAAGAGGTTGGACAGCCAGACTTGCATTGCTGGGCTTTTTTTTATCAAGCCAGGCCCTGGCTATTCAGAGCCTATAAACTGCCATTGCGACAAAAATAAAAACCCTCTGATTAATATTGGTATCTGTGGCTATCCCTAACAATATTTCTGGTGGTTTTAAGGTAATCTGGATATCCAGGGAGGCATCAAGAAACTTCTCTATCTCTTTTATCACTGTTTGTAATTGCGGACATCCAGCAAATACATGTATTAGATCTGCATCAGGGGAACTACATCTTGGGCATGTGATACCTACGCTACCCCCCCATGTTGCTATCTTTGCTGGGGTAAAGTACAGCGAGTAGAGGGTTTTGTACTGCTGCGATTGCAGCGGCGCTGAACATAGCAGAGTGCGACCTAACTCCAGTGACTCTTTAAACCAACTAATCTCGCCTTCCAGCTTGTCCGCCCACTTATCACTATACTTCTCCATATCATCTGGTTTTTCTGCTATCAGGTTTGTGTAAAAACTCCGAATAGAGCAGTCCCCCCTAACCTTATTTTCTTACAGTATTTCTACCTTACCGAACCCCACACGCCCCCCCTGCTTATTTCCCAAAAACCTTCTTAACTGCAAAAATTTAAATAAATCCCTCCTGTCTAACCCAAATTTGCCCATTAAATCTGTGAATTGAAAGACCCCCTCCGTACTCCTCACATCCCCAATCTGTACTATTCTCTTCTCCGTCCAGCCCGCCATTGTAATATCCCCAAATATCTGCATTGGAAAGGAGACATTTTTAAACAACCTGGTATACCAATTGTATCGGCCCAGGCCGATTTTCTTCATCACAGCATTCCAAATCTTAATTGCGGCTTGGACTGTCTTAAATCTAGTTCTCTTGTAATATGCGAAATCAATACATTTAAGAAAAAAATTCTCGACCTCCGGTCCCAGCACTATAGAGTATATCCTAGACGAATCATTTGTTGTTCTGACGTCCAAACCGCTCCCTCCTAACAGCCCCCGCATATATTGCAATGCCGATGCCCAGTAATATAGTCTAAAATCAGGCGCCCCCCAACCTCCTCTTTCTCTAGGCAGTGACATAAAACGATATGCCCTACGAGTCTTGCCATGAGCCCAAATAAATCTATTCAAAATGCTTTCCAAATCTTTAAACCAATTCGCCTCAAAGAATAACGGTATTGTCCTATAAAAATACAAACATTTTGGCAAAGTTAACATTTTTATAACATTGGTGCAGCCACTAATGACAAATGCAAATTGTTCATACGATCCAGATCCGTCTTGACCTTTAGCATCAGGGGTGCAAGGTTATTCTGTACCAGTGAGTCTAAATCAGCTGTGATTGCAACCCCCAAATATACCGCTGAGTCCACAACTCTTTGATCATTAAAAGCAATATGGTGATTACATACTATTTGAGTTTTGGAGCTATTTAGACTGTACCCCGATATTTGCCCAAATCTTTGTGCTTCGGACTCGATTTCCCCTATGGCCATGCTGGGGTTGGGTGACAAAATGGCCACGTCGTCGGCATAGGCCATCGGCTTTACCTCACACCCATTCAGCCTTATTGGTGGAATCCTTGCATTGCCCTCCATTTTCCTTATCAATGGGTCCAGGTAAAGAGCGAATAGCAGTGGGGAAGATGGGCAGCCCTGTCTAGTCCCTCTCCCAATTCTAACTGCTGCTGATTGTCCTCTTTTAACTCTGATCCTTCCTGACGGATTCTTATACAGAGTCTGCATCGCGGTTATAAAACTGTTCCCCATTCCATTCCACTTTAATGTTTGCCACAGGTATTCCCAGGAGACCCTATCGAACGCCTTTTCGGCATCCAAAAATAGTGCCGCGATAGGGTCCCCCAGGACACCCGCCGCATCAAAGGTTGTAATCACCTGCCTAATGTGTTGCGTAGTGCTTTTGCCTGGAATAAACCCATGCTGAGTGTGGCTTACTAATCCCTCTAACACCTCTGCCAGCCTTCTTGCTAATATCTTGGAGTACACCTTGGTATCTGCGTTCATCAGTGTAATAGGCCTATATGACCCTGGGAGTGTCGAATTTTTACCTTTTTTTCAGATGACAATGATATCCGCTTCCCTCCATGAATCAGGTATCATGTCCCCCTTCTGCGCCTCCAGCATCACTTTAAACATATCAACTCCCATAACTTGATAGAACACTTTGTAAAACTCCACAGGGAGCTGGTCTGGGCCGGCTGCTTTACCTGATGGTAACATGCTTAATGCCGTAAGAAATTCCTCCAGACTAAAGGGGGAATCCAACCTAGCCTTTTCTTCCATCGATATGCCCGGGAGGGTAATATCTCTAAGATAGCTTTCTATCTCGCTTGTAGTTCCTACCCTGCCCCTGGTATATAGCTCTTCATGAAACTGCCTGAACACTTCCCTTACTTCAGTTGTTTCCGTAACCATAATTCCGTTCCCGTCCATAATCTCCACAATGTCTGATGCTGCTAGCCTCTGTCTAGTACGTACTGCTAATAAGTGGCCCACCTTCTCGCTTAGCTCATAAGCAGCTTCCCTCTTAGTTAGATAATTCTCTGCTGCTTTTTTTGAGATGCTTTCTGCAGCTTCCGCTCTAAGAGCCATTATTTTAAGCAGATGTTCTTCTATTGGTGCCTTATCTCGCAAATCCTGCGCCAGTTCCTCCTCAACCCTTATCAACTTTTGGTAAACTTCCTTAATTTTAAGTCGTGTCCTTTTCTGGGCTGAAAACACATAGCTCATTGTCTCACCCCTTACCCCGGCCTTAAAGGCGTCCCATACCACTCCCGAAGGAGCCGTACCTTTATTGATTTCCCAATAAGCCCTAATCCATTCTGTCATATAATCCCTATATCCTTCGTCCTTCAAAAGGGCTCTATCGAATGTCCACTGCGTATCTTTTCGCCGTGCCTGGCCCATTTTAATAGTTAAAATCAGTGGGCTATGATCCGAAACAATTCGGGGCTGTTTTTCTATTATTGCCTCTGCCAGCAAGGGGGTTGATACCAGAAAGTAATCCAGCCTAACAAGTATCTTATGGGGGGCCGAGTAGAATGTACTACCATCTATTCCTGGGTACAACTTAACCCATGGATCCACTAAAGAGTTATTTGTCACCATATCTGTCAGTGCCCTATGGGTTCTCTTTTTTCTCCCTGCGTATACCCTCCCCGTCTGAACAAATGAGCTACTGGGATCATGAACATTAAAGTCCCCACAGCATATAATTGGCTCGGGCCATAGTGCCAACTCAATGTCCAGGAATTGGAATAGCTCAGGATCATCTTCTGTTGAACCATACACAGAAGCTATGGTGCATTTATCCCCCTTAAATCTTATTTCCAATATTACCCACCTTCCCCACTGATCCTCCTTTTTCCTTATCACCTCTACATCAGTGGATCTCCCTAGTACAGCCACCCCCCTGTGCTTCGTACCTTGCTTGGTATTTGCCAACACAGCGAACCCTAGGTGCTCCAGAAGATAGCCCTTAGAGGCTTCAACGTGTGTTTCCTGGAGGCAGACCAAATCCAGTTGTAGTGTCCTAAGTAGTGCCGCAACCCTTAATCTTTTGCCAGAATCGTTCAAACCACAGATATTAATAGTAGCAATTCTACAACTCATTAAAATACATCATACCTTGCCTTGATAATATAACTGATGTTTATCAAGTACCCGCCAACTTATATCTAATGTGTACTGTAAAATTTTAACTCCCTGCGCGCTGAACTGTGCTTTCCTGTGCTGCTTCTTACACCCTACGTGACCTTCTGTTTTTAAGTTTTTAACCCTCTTTTTACCCCCTAAGCCGACCCTGCCCCCCCTCAGTCTCCCACCCCCCTCCCTCCCTTTACTGGCAAATAGGTCTAAGGGACCTATGTGTAGCCGCTACAGCTTGTGGTAATCGCTCCTCTCTCCTCCACCCCTCCATCAAATGTACTCCTATGAGTCCTATACCCCCCTCTGTGAGTGATTTCACTATTCTATACATGATGCCCCCTCAGTGATATCCCAGACAGCAACATACCGAGTTATAAAGCCTTACTCTAATAGTGCATACTCCCACTTCAGCTTCTATCCGAACATTTTAACAGCTCTGCGTTTTCTCAACCCCCTTTCTGTGATTTAATCATCTCCAAGAACTGTTGGGCCTTAATCTCAGACAGGAAGATGTTTGTTCTACCCCTTGTAACTACCTTTAGCCTTGCGGGGAACAGGAGAAATGCCTCGGAACCTAAGGCCTGGAAAGGTTTAATGAGCTGCCGGAGTCGCCACCTTCTCTCAACTGTTACGTGGCAGAAATCAGGCCTTGCAAAAAAGGTAGTTCCCTCAAAAGTTCTTTTTCTGTCAGGCCTAGCCTTATCCATTATTTCCTCTCTGAGCAGGTAATTCCCGACATATATCAAGATAGCCCTAGGAAGCCCTGCCTGCCCCTCGCCGCCTCGGCCTTTTCTGATGGTGAAAGGAAATCTGTGAGCCCGTTGGATCTCCCTTTCCCACTCCCACTTTGATTCAGGGAAGGCTCCTCTTAACAGTTTAACCATAAAGTTCATAATGTCTTGCCCCTCTGCTCCTTCCTCCACACCCAAAATGCGAATGTTATTCCGCCTCTGGCGGTTTTCGAAATCCTCCAACTTCCATTGTAGATCGTTTGTCAATTTTTCCTGCTCCAGCTTGAAATCCTGCCATGCCCCAACATCATCCTCTAGTTTCCCAGTCCGCTCCTCCACCTCAGTCACTCTCTCGGCGATACCATCGTATAGTTTATTAACCTTTTTAAGGGTGTTATGAATCTTTTTTGTAGCTTGCCTCGCCCTTCGACTTTCTGCCCTTGCTTCCCCTTGCATCTGCTTGAACGTGGTGCAAATCATATCAAAAGGGGCCATGTACTGTGCCGGAATAGGAGTATTGCCAGGGTTACTCTCCGCTACGTAGGTCTGTGAAGTTGCAGAATAGTCCCAGTCTAACTTCTTCCCCGCTATTGTGGGTGATCCCATGTCTCCACCATGCCTCCTCCCTTTCACCTTTCTCTTTTTCTGCGTGCTTTCTTTCATTGACGAGGTTGACCCTGAGCTTGTCTCCCCATCTAGTTCTCCCTCCTCTGAGGTGTCGTCACTTGTCTGAGTAGCATCAGTGTCTTCATTCACAGAATAGAAACATTCCCCTTCCAATGAGGCTCCCTCTGTTTCCTCTGATCCCAATGTCCTTTTACCAAAAGCAAGGGGTGCGAGTTTCCCTGCGAGACTAGGATTACTGCCCCCGGCACTCGCTTCCTTAACCTTATTGCCCATTTCAGCCTCCATTTGTATTAATGCCTCCATCATGTCTGCGCTCCCAGCGGACCCGGCTCTAAAGGGCGCCCCTCTTAAATCTGCTCCTAAGTCATTGCTGGGGCCCTTGGCCTCGTTCAGCCCACTGATGCTCGTGCATGTAGCCTGCGTTACCTGAGGCGCTACGATTCCTCCATTGTCTCCATCTCCGTCTCTGGCTCCGTCTCTGGCGCCGCTGGTGCCGCTGGTGCCGCTGCTGCAGCTACTGCCGGGTACTGTGGCCAAATCCCAAAGTTGCCTAGCAACCGCTGACTCTGCGCTGGGAGTGTCTGCCGTTGCGTCCTCGAGGACGTTTCTGTGTACGATCTGCTCCGTGTCTGGCTGGGGGCTCGATCTGGGTGAAAACACTTCAATCAAGGTTCTTTTCCTTTACTAGATCCTTGCCTCGGGTCCGTTAGAGTGTCTGCTGTAGGGTGATCCAGGCCCTGTCCAGGCCGATCAGTCCTCTCCGCAGCCGCTGTTTCAGGTTTCTGACGGGTCTCCGTTTTCTTCCCCTTTTGAGCCGGGGGTATGACTTTTCGGATGGCGCCAGTCCCGCGCTGTTGTGGTCCCGAGGTCACAACGTTGTTATTTTTTTTTATAATTGCCGGGGTGCTTCTGGCATTCATACCTTGCTGATGCGTTGGGGTATCTTGTGGTGCTTTTGTCTTCTCCTTCTCTTTGTCTTTGTCCTTCTCTGTTTTAGATAACCGTGTCGGCATCCTCGCCAGCTGCACCCGAACCTCCGCCTTCCACCCTGCTAGCTTAAGCCAAAACCAGGTGATTCTAACTTTGGTTGCTGGGTATGCTGAGCGTATTCGGATTAATCTCGCCTGCAGCCAAACAGCCAACTCCATAGGGGGGGTATATCGCTCTTATCCCACAGTCACCTGGGTATCACGGGGAGAGAGGTCTGGAGCGACTTCTCACCACAACCTCACGGCGGCCATCTTGCCCCGACTGATCTTTTTGATGTTAGTTTCTAGGCTCAGTTTGTTATTAATAGTGACTCCGAGATTCTTTACTGAGTTCACTGGGGTAGGCGAGTCCCCTAACGGCTGAGGCCAGAAGTCTAAAGGTAGACTTTTGGGGATTTTTCCTACTGTGCAGTGCAGTATTTCAGTTTTATCACTGTTAAATTGCAGTGAATTCTGGTTGAGCCAGAGTGACATTTCCAGCATGCATGTGTGGAAAGTCTCCAGTGAGTTTGCATGGGCTCCATCAAGAGAGATCATCAGCTGAGTGTCATCTGCGTAATTTGTCACGCTGATGCCATGGCTTTTGATAATCCACATCAGGGGCTGCATATAAATGTTAAAAAGTATAGGGCTGATAGCAGACCCCTGTGGGACCCCATGCGGAACTTTAATGAACTCTGATTGATATGGAGGGATAGCTACTGCCTGCCATCTGTCCGTCAGATAGGAGCGGAACCAGTCGAGCGCGATACCTCCGACTCCGATGTTCTTTAATCTTTCTATCAGGATGTCGTGGTTCACCGTATCGAATGCGGCGGACAGGTCAAGCAGAATCAGAATTGCTGATTCTCCCCTGTCCGCCCTCATTCGCAGGTCATCCATGACTGTCAGCAAAGCTGACTCTGTTCCATGAACTGGTCTGAATCCAAACTGCTCTTCTTCCAGAATGTTGTTGGTTTCTAGGAAGAGGGCTAGGGAAACCGCTGACCCATCTCTCTATGATGTTTATTGGATATGGTAAAAGGGATATAGGACGGTAGTTCTTTTGGCAGTTTGGGTCCAGATTTGTTTTTTTTAATAGCGGGGTGACAACCGCCAGTTTCCAGTTTTTTGGTACGGAGCCTGTGCAGAGAGACTGGTTACAGAGCTGGTGCAGAGCTGGGAGAATGTCATCCTCAAATTTCTTGGCTATTCTATGGGGAAGAGGGTCTAAAGGGGATCCTGATGACGTATTAAGAGCTGTTCTTAGGAATTCCTGTTCTGAAGGGACCACAAAGTTTTCCAGAATAGCGTTTGGAGAGGGGTTTCTAACATATTCCACCTTCTCATCTCTGTTCGCTTGATTGCTGTTATCCTGCATTGTGGGGATAGACTTACTATTCATTCCCTCTATAATTTTACTAATTTTTTCCTGAAAGAACACTGCTAAGCTATCACAGAGTTCTTGTGAGGGCTTGATTTGGCTATCAGCACAAGCAGGATGGGAGAGCTCTTTAATGAGCCTGAAAGTGTCGCGGGACTTATTGGAGCTTTTGAGGATTAGGTCTGCGAAGTGGCTTGTTTTGGCTTTAATTATTTCCTTCTTATATTGTGCAATAGTGAGCCTCCATCGCGCTTTCTCCTGTTCTGAGTAATTTTTCCTCCAAAGTTTCTCCGCCTTTTTGCAGGTGTTTTTCAGTTTTTTCAGTTTGTCCGTGTACCAGGGCACGGAGGGTTTTCCCCTTTTCTTTATTGTTTTCATCGGAATGATAGCGTCAAGTTTCTTGGTTATCTCGTTACAAAAAGAGAGATAGTTTGTAGTGACATCGTTCTGTAGTTTGAACGAGGTCCCAACCTGGCGGAAGTCGGATTTTCCTTCCTCTTTCCTCTTCATCAGGTTCCTCCAATCACGACCTATGAATGTTTTGGTCTGTGACCTTGCGGATCCAGTGTGGGTCGGGGTATGGATATTGAATCTAAGGAGGTGATGATCTGACCAACCTACTGGAAGAATGGTATCTAAGGTCAGTAGGTCTTCTGCCGCGAATATTAAATCTAGTGTGTTTCCTAGTATATGTGTGGGAGTATTTATCCACTGTTTCAGCCCTAGATTGTGGCAGGATTGAGTGATATTGTACAGAGCTGTGCGTAGTTGGTCATTGTCCCATATATTAAAATAGCCCAGTTTCAGCAGCCTGCTGTGAGAGATTGAAATATTATTTATGACAGTGATCAATTCCTGCTGTTGTGAGGCATTGAAGTGCCCCGGTGTCCTATAGCATATTAGGGCCGTGAGGCAATGTTCAGAATCATGTTTTATGGAAATCCCGAGGATTTCGACACAGGAAACGGTGTCAACGTCCAAAGTAATGATGTTTAACTCCTCCTTGAAAATGATCCCCAGGCCTCCTCCTCGTCCTGTATGTCTGGGTTTATGAATGATATTATATCCTGCTGGACATGCTGGACCTAGCTCTGATTCTATACCTACAGCCATCCATGTCTCGGTTAGAAAAAGGATATCTAGGTTATAGGCCTCAATCAGAAGCTGTATTTCGGTGGTATGTTTCGGAAGGGATTGGACATTTAGAAGTCCGTTGATTAGTTTACCCTTAGTGCTGGGCTTGAGTCCCGCGTGGGCTGGTGGGGAATAGGTCTTGGTCTTATCAGAGGTTGGATAGGGTTTCAGTAAGGATTTGGGGAGGAGGGGATTAATGTGTGGTAGCCGTCCTCGGCAGGTGGGACATACGTTTTCATCCTTATGTATTATGTGGGGGGCTAAGCGTGGGCACTCGGTTTTATCTGCCCGTGGATTTAACAGCATAAGTGTTTCCCTAATGTATCTGAGCACGTCGAGGGGCGATGTTGGACGGATAAGGGGGGGTGCCCTAGGCCCTGACCTTAAAATACTAGACTTCCTTAAAATACCACTCTGTTTTCAGCTCTGGCTTCAATCAAAAGAAACAAAGGACCTGATGTGAAGTTTGTTGGACAGGGTACTTTGTTGGAAATGTGGCTGCCAAACTTCTTGGTTCGCCTGCCTCATTTAGAGAGGGGGTCTGCCATCGGTAGCTTCCTTCGATGTCCCGACAGACTAGGGACCATCCAAGAAAGGGCATTACACGGCTTGCCTTGTTTAGAATGGACTGTGTAATGTTCTTTTTTTATTTGTCCTTCTCTGCACATAAAACCACATAAAACCTGGGGGTAAGGGACAGAAGAAGAGCAATAATCACCCTGACAATCTGAGAGAAAACTCCATTTAGGAGTTTGTTTCTGAAACATTTAAAAAAATGAAACCAATGGCAGCCATCCACTGAACATTTTGTACCTTGAAGGGAAGCATAAATCAAGTCCAAAGTTTGTTAGGTTTTCACAAATTCTGTCAAGGATGACATTTTCAAATGGCCACCAGTTTCCAGATTTCATGAGAGTTGTGTGGATTCATCAGAACTGTAGTTTTTTTACATTTTGGGTTGAGGCAGTTATTAGTAGTATATCATCCAGAAATGTGCAGCTTTTTGTCAAACTATGCTGACATTCTGTGTGCACTGCCAGTCTTTTCTTCCCCACTGATGATTTTAGAGTTTTGTGCTCGCACCCAGCTGAGCATCAGAATGTGAGTCTGTGTCACAGTGTCAGGAAGCAACCTTTAGCAAAGAAAATCTCTATAATTTTCGCGATTGAATTGATGGCAGTTGGTTTTCTAGGGAAACAGCGTTCTTGAGCCCAATTAATGCAGTAATGTCTTGTTATAAAACATTCAAGACTTCAAACTATTGAAATATAACAACCCACTGGTTAAATATGGTTGTTACTTGCATTATTTTAAATCATGGTCCTTGTATTTAACATATTTTAACCTTATATTCCTACAAGGTAACAAGCAGACATCGACCGAATGCCAGGAAATGATGTCAAGTCAAGATGAAGCAGAATACTGAAGGAAGTGTGCTCACTAGATATGCAGGATCTTGCAAGACTTTGAAATCTTGGTGTACATCTTGCTTTTGCTGCTATAAAAGACATGCCCCTCTTATTCTCTAGCAGTAAAATCAATTTCCCCTTTGGAAAATGTTCCTAACCACAACTAACCAATCAGTCACTCCACACACGAATCTTCATCTATCTCACTCTAATCAGAAAGAGGTCCTTCAATCAAACTAGAACCTGAGACCTCGGAAGCAAGTTCTAAACATACCCCAACCCCATTCATGAAATATAAGTTGGCAACCTGTTATCGCTGAAAGATACTTAACTCAAAAACATTGTAAAAATATGTTTATGTTAAATTTTAATATAAATTAATTTGATGTATTTATTTTAAATGTAGAACAGAATAAAAAAACTTTGCTGTACTGCTCCTTGGGTGGGACAAACCCAAAAATAGGAAGGAAAGCCATCAAATCTGGAGTAGGAATTGAGAAACCATCAAATCATGAGAATTGGTTGGACTCAAAGCTCTTTCCCAGTCTAAATTGGATATAAAAGGCATCATTACAATGTCCGTTGCGGTCTTGGGACCGACCTACCTCCGGTCGGCGGTCCCGACACTGCAATTTCAATGCGACTGCACAATGCGGTCGCAAGCTCTCATTTCTCTTT
Source organism: Lissotriton helveticus (assembly GCF_964261635.1). NCBI lineage: Eukaryota > Metazoa > Chordata > Amphibia > Caudata > Salamandridae > Lissotriton > Lissotriton helveticus. The sequence continues at coordinate 1,237,875,698 of NC_136057.1, forward strand.
GGGAGCTTCTTCTGCGGTCGGAAACCAGCCGCAGCACAAACTCTCATGGAGAAATGGGAGCTTCTGTTCATCACTGCACCGTGTGGCAGGCACTGTGACGGAGCAGGGATTAATAGGAGATGCCTATGGTGCACCCCTGATCCCCAACCGGAGACTACTGAAGATGGGGGCCCTCATAGGTTCCCCCAAAGTTGCTTTCCAACAAGCTTTTCATGTCGGAAAGCCAGACTTGAAAAGCCTGTTGGAAACCAACATTATAATCCTGATGGTGGAAACGGCGTGCATAGGGGATTATGAAAGGTTTCTGACTGGCCGACGGACTCCTTGAGCCCGTCAGAAGCCACTCCACTCCGACCGCCTACATTATCATTGGGGGGCCAGGCTATAAACCTACAATGTCGGAGGCTTACAGACGACATTGTAATCGGTCCCAATATGTTTGTTGCTAACAGTTGAAGTGGTCTGTAGGCTAGAACTAATGAAGAAGGCAACAAGGAAGACATGTATTTCTTGCATCATTAATACACTGATTTAAGTATAAAATATTAAAAGCTAAATGTAAATATTTTTGGATCTTCCTCTGTTCACAAAATGCTGTTTTAATACATTACATCCATTCAGAGCGGCACATAGAGCAGCTGAGAGGGCTCAGGTAGGTTTTCTCATTAGTGAGCACTGTTATCATTGGAGTGGATTGTTTTAGGGCACTGAGTTTTAGAAATGCTGCCAATTGGCAGAATTTGATTTAACTGTAGGAATCAGACAGCTGCCTGAGCAGTAGGAGAATCTACTTCAGTTAGAAGTTCTTGAGTTGTTTTTTATTCAGCTTTATCGTATATCAGCCGCGGTCGGTAGTGGGAGTACCTGTCGGCCGGTGACGTGGGGAGGGGGAGGGGCAGGTTGGGGGGTAGTAAACAATGGATTATGGAGGTTTACAGGAAAACATCAACGCTCCTGTTTCATGAAAGAAACACGCTGCACTCGGGGGACCCCTTTGGAGATGCTTTATTAACAAGGACGCGTTTTGTCGTTCTACCTTCCTCTGCCTGTCACAATAGCTCTTACAGAACAGGAGCGTTGATTTTGTGTATGGTTCCACTGCCATATAAGCTGCACACTTGTGGTGTGGCTGCAAGAGGACCCGATGATGGAATCAGTAAGACTTGGGGGATAAGCTCATGCAGAGGGAACAACAGTATTGAGCCATGGAGGCGAAATGCGACGATCTGATATGCCTCATGTACATTACCGGACTCCAAATCCCAGAATACATCACGAGGGAAAGAGTGTCTGCTCCGAGGAACCAGTCCTCTTTTTATGTTTACTTGCCACATCCAATGAGCTTACTTGTTTTAAATAAGAGCTATTGTGATAGGAGGTGCAGATTTGAAAACAAGCAGAGGAAGGCAGAACGCCGAAACGCGTCCTTGTTAATAAAGCATCTCCAAAGGTGTCCCCCGAGTGCAGCGTGTTTCTTTCATGGAACAGGAGAGTTGATTTTGTGCATGGTTCCACTGCCATACAAGCTGCACCCGTCCGCAAGAGTGCAATTATTGCCCGATGGTGGAACTTTGGAGCTGTGAGATATAGGCAATTGCACCGCCGACAAGGGAGCTGAGCATCGCCGCCGACAGACGTCGACAGTAATCCATACTGGTGGAGCTGTGGCCATTTGACCCGCTCCTGCGCCGAGTGCAACGAGTCCTTGAGGTAGGACGAGGGGCCCCTTGAGGAGATGGGATATACGGTGCTCTTGTGGTGTGGCTGCAAGATGACCCGATGATGGAATCAGTAAGACTTGGGGGATAAGCTCATGCAGGGGGAACAACAGTATTGAGCCATGGAGGCGAAATGCGACGATCTGATATGCCCCATGTACATTACCGGACTCCAAATCCCAGAATACATCACGAGGGAAAGAGTGTCTGCTCCGAGGAACCAGTCCTCTTTTTATGTTTACTTGCCACATCCAATGAACTTACCTGTTTTAAATAAGAGCTATTGTGACAGGAGGTGCCGACTTGAAAACAAGCAGAGGAAGGCAGAACGCCAAAACGCGTCCTTGTTAATAAAGCATCTCCAAAGGGGTGCCCCGAGTGCAGCGTGTTTCTTTCATGGAACAGGAGCGTTGATTTTGTGTATGGTTCCACTGCCATACAAGCTGCACCCATCCGCAAGAGTGCTATTATTGCCCTATGGTGGAACTTTGGAGCTGTGAGGTAAGTAAACATATAAATAAATAAAACGAATTTCATTGCGTGCACTGCATCGCATTTGGGGATGCCGTGCACGCAACAACATTTGTTTTATTTATTTATATGTTTACTCACCTGTAAACCTCCATAATCCATAGTTTACCCCCCCACCCTGCCCCTCCCCCTCCCCACATCACCGCCCGGCAGGTTCTCCCACTACCGCCCGCGGCTGATCATATATTGATTTTCTGTCTTGGTGATATACCATTCAATCAATCAATCAAGCACATTTATATAGCGCACTACTCACCCGGAGGGTCTCAAGGCGCTTGTGGGGGGGGGGGTCCGCTACTGCTCGAACAGCCAGGTCTTGAGCTGCTTCCTGAAGGTGAGGTGGTCTTGGGTCTGGCGGAGGTGGATCGGGAGGGTGTTCCAAGTCTTGGCGGCCAGGTAGGAGAAGGACCTTCCTCCTGTGGTGGCTCTTCGGATGTGGGGGACGGCGGCGAGGGCGTTGCTGGTTGATCGAAGCTGACGAGTGGGAGTGTAGAAGTTGAGGCGGCTGTTGAGGTATCTTGGGCCTTGGTTGTGTAGGGCTTTGTGTGCGTGGGTGAGGAGGCGGAAGGTGATTCTCTTGTTGACCGGGAGCCAGTGCAGGTCTCTCAGGTGTCCGAAGATGTGGCTGTGTCGGGGGACGTCGAGGATGAGTCTTGCTGAGGCGTTCTGGATCCGCTGGAGTCTCTTCTGGAGCTTGGCGGTGGTTACGGCGTAGAGGGCGTTGCCGTAGTCCAGTCGGCTGGTGACGAGGGCCTGGGTGACCGTCTTCCTGGTCTCTGTGGGGATCCAGCGGAAGATCTTGCGTAGCATGCGCAGGATGTTGAAGCATGACGAGGAGACGGCGTTGACTTGTCTGGCCATGGAGAGGGAGGAGTCCAAGATGAAGCCCAGGTTGCATGCGTGGTCCGTTGGTTTGGGTGCGCTGCCCAGGGCGGGGGGCCACCAGGAGTCGTCCCAGGCGGAGGGCGAGGATCCCAGGATGAGGACTTCCGTCTTATCTGAGTTCAGTTTCAGGTGGCTGTTCATCATCCACTCAGCTACGTCTTTCATCCCTTCGTGTAGGTTGGTTCTGGCGGTGGCGGGGTCGTTGGTGAGGGAGTGGATCAGCTGGGTGTCGTCAGCGTAGGAGATGATGTTGAGGTTGTGTTGGCGTGCGATGGCTGCAAGGGGGCTCATGTAGACATTGAAGAGGGTGGGGCTGAGCGAGGAGCCCTGAGGAACGCCGCTGATGACTTCAGTGGCTTCTGATCTGAATGGTGGTAGGCGGACTCTCTGTGTTCTTCCGGCGAGGAAGGAGATGATCCATTCTAGTGCCTTCTCCTGGATTCCGACGTTGCCGAGACGCTGCACTAGTGTGCGATGGCAGACAGTGTCGAACGCCGCGGAGAGGTCCAGGAGGATGAGGGCCGCTGTTTCTCCGTTGTCGAGCAGGGCTCGGATGTCGTCAGTGGCTGCGATGAGGGCGGTCTCGGAGCTGTGGTTGGCCCGGAAGCCAGACTGCGAGAGGTCGAGGGATCCGTTCGTCTCGAGGAAGGCGGCCAGCTGCTTGTTGACGGTCTTCTCGATGACTTTGACCGGAAACGAGAGGAGCGAGATGGGGCGGTAGTTTTTGAGTTCGGTGGGGTCTGCTGATGGTTTCTTCAGTAGAGCGCTGAGTTCGGCGTGCTTCCAGCTCTCCGGGAAGGTGGCTGTGTCAAAGGAGGTGTTGATGATGTCTCGCAGATGGGGTGCGATGACAGAGTTGGCTTTGTTGAAGACGTGGTGAGGGCAGGGGTCGGTTGGGGATCCGGAGTGGATGGAGTTCATCGTCCGGATGGTGTCTTCGGTGGTGATCGGGGTCCAGGCGCGGATGGTGGTGGTGGGGGGCGTCGGTGCGGTCGTGGGGTGCGTCGGTTGTGTGCTGAAGCTGTTGTGTATGTCTGCGATCTTGTTGTGGAAGTAGGAGGCGAGGGAGTTGCAGAGGTCTTGCGATGGGGTGATGTCGTTGTGCTGGCTTCACAACAAGCAAGGTGCCATGGTATCCTTTGTCTTATAACACTTCACTACAAAAAATATATGGATGTGTTATGGCCTATGGTTTTTATTTCCACTGCTTAGCTGGCAACTGCCGCATATCAGCTGTAGTTTTACAAATGTGCGCCACATTGGCAGACTCGAAGTAAGTTTACTGGTGATTTTGATTGAGCAGATCGAACTGGCTTACAGTTCACCCATCTATGAGTGATTTTTTTATGAGGTCATTGAGCTGTATGCCTAAACCTATAGATTAATAATGTTTGGTTTTCTTTTCAGAAATGTTCAATATCAGAGCTATTTCAAAATCATTTTCATGGGAAGCCCTCCATTTTTGTTATCGCAATTTCCGTTCAATAGACAAAAGTACTGCAATTATTGGTAAGGGAGTCAGTTTATATAGTATGGTACTTCCTGTACTTACACTGGTGTGTACATAGCAATCGAGTAATCTTCACATCACCTCAATTCTAGCAAAATACTGATGAGTTCCACAGCCTTCAAGTGGCTCTGTTACACGCACGACAAACAGCCTGTCATGGTTTTACAGCCAAGAGCACTTGGAGTGAAATGTAAAATGCGAAAAAGAGCAAGGAGAGAAACTATGGGCTAATATGAAATATTTAAATGAGGGAGAGGGTTAAAAATGAAGCATACAGGAGCCAGCGAAGGAGGCTCGGTAAGCAACTACGTAGAAAAAAAGAGAAAGAAAAAAGGGTGCATATTAGAATGTGATGCAAATAGGATAAAATAAGAGAAGGGACAGATAGTTAAAATAAGGAGCAAATGGTGCAGAGTACGAGACAAGGCCAATGAGAAACAAGCAATCTCAAAGCCAGTAGGCTATGATTTAGTTTACCACCACACACAAATACAGGTTTTCACAAATGCTTTTTATATGCAAAGCATGCCCAAATGAAATTTGTTCATGAGCAGAAACAATGGTTCCTGTGGAGTGACAAAGTGTATTTGGAATGTTAATAGTATGCGCGCAATCGCAATGAAGTAAAGGGTTGTGGAGATATTAAAAGGAGATGAACCGTACACAAGAGTATTAGATATAAAAGATTGTAGCTTTTATATACATCTGTACAAAAAAAACAGTTATTCAAATGAACAGTGCATTGTGTCCCCATAGAAGATGGAACCTGCAATAATAACTTAAACGTTCTTGGTTCTGTCCCAGAGAAGAGCTGCTAATAACCAAAGAGAAGACTTCCATTAACAAATTGATTTGTGTAACCACTTTTGGCATACATACCAACCAAATCCGTAATCTGATCACAAAGAACTGGCACTTAATCAAGAACATTGATGCCCGAGGTAAAAATATTGTGGGATAGAAATATCGATGGAAATAAATTGTGGTCAAGAATATCGATTGTTATCTAAGTAATATCAATTGCAAAACTATTGAAGTGTTAAATATCGTTTACAAAAATATAGCTGTTACAAATATCGATTTATTATTAATGTTATGTATTTTAGTATTTTGTATGAGAATTGTTTGTAATTTTAGGCAATTTGTTAAAATGTTAGTAGTTAAATACAATTTTGTGATTGTTAGTTCCGTAGCGGGTTGTGGATTTATAGGGGAATAGGGTGGGAAGTAATTTATTTTATAGATTTTATTTATTATTTATATTAGTTAATATTTTTTTTTATTGAATTTTGTGTTTTTAGTTCTGTATTGGGTTGTGGCTTTATACGGGAATAGGGTGGGAAGTAATTTAATTAAATTAAATGTATTCAATAATTTATATGTATTCATAATTGTATAATTGTGATGTTATTGAGTTAAATGTGTACATTAATTTATTAATAATTGTTTGATAATTCGTTGTTAATCAATTTAAAATGATTAATTATTTATTAATTATGGTCATTGTTTAATTATTTTAGGTGTGTGTTGTCATGTTTATAGGTGTAAATGATGGGAAGGGTGGGAAGTAATTTATTTTTTATTGATGAATTATTAATTATTTGTTAATTAATTTGTATTACTTAATTAGTAATTATTATTTGTAATTGTGTCATTAATTTTAGGTGTGTGTTGTGAATATTATAGTGTTAAACAATGTGTAATTAATGAATGTTTATGATCTTTTTTAATAATAATATGTTTTTATTTCAATAATATTTATGTTAATAATGGAAATTAAAGTTAATAAAAGTGTTTTTTTTTCTTGGTGTGGTATCCAGCACTTTTCCTACTGTTGCACTCACTGGAGTGGTAATACTAATTTTTACCCCTCCGCTATCCAACACTTTCCCTGCTTTTCACTCACTGGAGTAGGAATAGTAATTTTTACCCCTCCGCTATCCAACACTTTCCCTACTGTTGCACTCACTGGAGTGGGAGTAGTAATTTTTACCCCTCCGCTATCCATCACTTTCACTACTGTTGCACTCACTGGAGTGAGAATAGTACATTTTACCTCTCTGCTATCCAACACTTTCGCTGCTTTTGCACTCACTGGAGTGGGAATAGTAATTTTTACCCCTCCGCTATCCAGCACTTTCCCTGCTGTTGCACTCACTGGAGTGGGAATAGTAATTGTTACCCCTCCTCTATCCAACATTTTCCCTGCTATTGTAATTATTGTGGTGTGAAATATATGTTTTTTTAATTAGTTTAATGTGTTAATTAATTATAGTATGTTTTATTTTATTTGAAATTATTGATATATGTATATATTTTATTTTTATATAATTTAAAAAGTTTATAAATTAAATAAAGATAATAGTTAATAAAATGTATTTAAGTAAATATATGTATATGTACACATTTTTGTGTGTTTATATTTTTTTTAATTAAGTTTATTTGTTATATTTAGTTAAAAGATATATATGAAATGTAGTTTCTTTTGTTAAAAATATTAATAATATTTAATATATTTTGTTTAAGTTATATATATTTTTAAGTTGATATTTTTTACATCTATATTTTTTACTTCGATATTTTTGATTTAATATTATTGTACTTACCTGTTTAAGTATAGGGAGTCAATATTTTTGTATTCTATATTTTTACATCGATATTTTTGTAAACTATATTTTTTACATCGATATTTAACCATGCAACCCAGAGAACACTCAAAAGGGGAACTCATTCTTCACTGGAAAGAACTTTTCCTCAATGGCCTTTGACAGAACCTTCTCTTTAATCCAATAATCAGCTAAATTTAACAAGATCGTACGTGGTAACTTATTGTTAAGTGGAATGTGCTTCAGCACCCTATGAGCTCCCATAATTGTCAGATCCTGAGCTACTTCCATTAGGACAAACACTTTTATTAAAGATTCCAGAAAATCAATCAGTCCACCACTGTCCACTTGACACTCAGCCACTCTCCTATCCTCAAGTTCAATCTCTGAATGTGATTTTCAAATTATTCCTGTCTCATGTGAAGGAGTTTGATCTTTCCTCGAACCTTGCAGTTTGTGACGATGTCACATTCAATTTATCCTCACAACCTACAATTCGCTGCTCCAACTCAATGCAGCAATCTGTAACCACTACCAACTGTTCCTCTATTGACCCCGGTTGCTGCTTAATTTCCTTGGACTGTTCTACCTGCTGTTGTCTCTTAGTTTTGATCTCTCCTATCTGTTCCTTAATCAGAAGCATCATGGACCTGGAACCAAGGTCTTGCTCAGCATACTAACTGGGGAGAACGTCTAAGGCAAAAGATTCTTTCAATGACATAACGTTCAAGTTTGAATCTCCAGAATCAATAAGCTGTCAAGATGATCATTCTGACCCTTCCAGGCTAGCTTTATTGTGGGCTCTCATCAAACTTTGCTGAGCGTTGGCCTCCGTCTTGGGCAGAAATGAGCTATTACAGCTAGCCTCCCTTTCATCAGCATTTCCAAATCGCTCACCTAAAACCGAACTGTCTGTCAAATTAATGGCGCCTGGACCTCATCTCCTGTGGTCATGGTCAAAGTTGGAGTCTCAACCCCATTACTCTCCGCATTTTGGACATGGTTGTGGTCTCTGGCCACAGCTTGTCAATTTTCCAGTCCTCTATTTGGACCATCGTAGTGACCAACTGGATGTCTCCTTCGTCAGTGCTATTGTGGTTCATACTGCTTATAGTGTCTTGAGTCCGATCAGTCAGCTCACTTTTGCCTATTGCTTAATTTGTAACAAAAGAAGTGCCAGAGCCCTAGTCAGGAGGCCACTGCAGCTTTGCTCCACCCATGGCCCATGCCAGCGCTGCCAATGACAGTACCAACACAATTATTAACCATCACACTCCTACAAGTGCGACAATCAGACTATCCCACGACCCTAAACCAATAAGAATGGCTTGGGCGGCAGGTATTCATCATTTTTAAAGTATATTGAGTTAATAAACAAATGTGTTTGTGCCCATATCTGTGACAGCCATAGAGATGCAAAATAGCCCCTAATGCATAGCAATAAAAACACTTCCAGGAAGATGAAATAACCAATAGTGTGAGGCGTGAGAGTAGTCATTCACTGGGAGGAGTCAAAGAAGTGGTCTTGCAAACAGCACTGTCAAGCCAGATCTAACAACTCAGCACCAAGCAGGAGAGAGCAAGAGGAGAGATCAAAAGATGTTGGAAGAAGAGAAAATAAGCAGGAGGGGAATGATAAAAAACAATGGATTCATGAGATAGAATGCATGGTAAGACAGAGAGAAAATAATGTGCAAGAAGAATTGCCAATATGATGGGCAGAATAGAAAACATGTAGCAGTTTAAAGATTGGCCAAATACAAAAATATGAATTTAATGAGAAATATCAGGATAAGGCAATTACTTGACATAAATAGCACATAGAGATGGCAAAATACCAAGAGAAGAAATTGGGAAAAGTTCTAAGAAATTAAACTAGGGACAGGGATAGAAAATATGTAGACAATAAAGACAGTGGAGCAAAGCAAGGAGAAAAATGTGGAACTCAGCAGAGCAAGGTAGAGATGAGACAATGCAAGAACATAACACACTAATAACAATGTAAAAGGAAGTAAAAACAAATAATGAGAATACGGCAAATAGCATGACTGCCCAAAGAGATACACTACAGAGCAAAGAGGCAGATGCACTAAAAATAATCCAAGAAGCATGAGTGGCAAAGAGAGTCCTATCAAGCAAAGATGGAACTTTGAAAGTGGGCAGAGGTGATCTGAGAACACAATAAATAAATCAGAGAGGAGAAGCCAGATGGACAAGATTTAAAAATAGAGGACAGAAAAGAGGGAAATGAGGAAGCGAAATGAGGAGCAAATATAAGAGAGAAAGACATGGCAGACAGAAAAAGTATGTAGCAAATAAGATTGAGAATGGGCAAGGATAGAATATATCTAGGGTGTGCAAGAACATTGACAGGGTAAAAGAGAGAAGTTAAGTACTTGTTGGGACACGAAAGTCACCTGTATTTTGGGAATGGGTGCTGCAAAGCAAGCAGAAAGCTACTGAGAACAGACAGGGCATGGGGAAGGGAGCAGGGACATAAAGCAATTTGCACAAGGCATAAAGTAGAGAATGGTCAAAAAGAAAAATAGGAAGTGAAATGGAACTAGCAAGGTCGAGGACCATGGAAACCAATAGGTAGAAACTGAAGCTATCAGCACATGGCTTCAATGACAAAAATGGATGAAGCAATAAGGAGCTTACAAAACCAGAAAAGGCTAAACAATAAGGAACAAACAGGAAATAAAAAAACTGGACAAGGAGAGAAGTGTTGGGAGACTAGGGAATATTAAAAGACTGAGTACTGATATGGCAAAGGTAAAAAAGAGGCAGGTCAAAAGAGTGAACATGGAGAGAAAATAGGAAAGAATTGGAATCTAGCAAAAATGAGACAAAAATAAGAGGAACTTATGAGAATGCAAGAAACTGAGTAAAATAGAAGACAAGAACCAAGTAGGATAAAACAAGAAATGTTACAAGAAGATACAATAAATAATAAAGATCAAGAAGAGAAAAAACAAAGAGGCAAATAGGAGAAAGCAAAAAAGGTCAATGACTTAAAATAGAGGTGAAAAATTAAAGTGCAAGAGACAATAGGTATATAAACAATAAGCAAATAGAAAGTTTAAAGAAGAGTACAAAGATAATAGGGAGAAAATATAAAGGGTTAAAAGGAGGGCATGGAGACCAAATAGGTATAGTAGGACCAAGCATTGGCTAATGCATTAGGTTCTGTGTATGTAATTAATAATAAGCTGTTTTTGTTGTAAGTTGTAGCTTGCTGAGTAGTTGGAAAATTTAACTTACGGAAAGTCTGTTAAAATGTTATGACTTGTTTAGGTACAAAAGGCAATATATTGTGCTGTTACTAGTGTGGGTAAGTAATAGCAACATTTTAAAAAATGAAAGAGGGAAATACAATTAATTGATGTAATAGCAATATTATGCATTTAGAGGTGTTCTGACAATGTTTGGGTCTGGTGCCACTGTACCTGCTGCACCATTCAAATCATGCCCCTAGTGCCAGAAAGATAACTGAATTTGTAACTACTGTTTACAAGCACAATATAGCAATGTTTGGTGTTTAGAGAAGTTATGATAACTTTTGGCACTGGTGTGAATGCATTTGTTGGACCATTGAAATCTTGAATCTAGTGTCTGCAAGGTAACCACTTTTAACTGCTTATTTGGTAGATTCATATAGCAAAATTCAATGTTTAGAGGAGTTCTGACAACGTTTGGCCCCTGTGCCACTGCACCTGCAACACCATTGAAACCATGGCCATAGTGCCTGCTAGATAACTGCACTTTTGACTGCCTGTTTAGTAGTAACATTTTGCAATATTCTGCGTTTAGTGGGGTCCCTAGAGCTTTTGGCCCCAGTACCACTGCACCTGCTGTACCATTCAAATCACGTTCCTTTTAACTGCAAGGTAACTGCAATTGTGACTGCCTGTGTAGTAGTCAAATATAGCAACATTATGCTTTTAGAGGAGTTCTGACAACTTTTAGGCCAAGTGCCACTGCACCTGCTGCACCATTCAAATCATGGCCCTGTTGTCTGCATGGTAACTGCACTTGTGACTGCCTGTTAAGTAGTAAAATATAGCAATTTTAGTTGTGTAGTGGGGTGCCTAGAGCTTTTAGTCCTGGTGTCACTTCACCTGCTGCATCATTGAAATCATGACCATGTTGTCTGCAAGGTAACTGCACTTGTGACTTCTTGTTTAGTTTTAAATGTAAGCAATAATCATGGTTTAGTGGGTCCCTACTGCTTTTGGCCCAGTGCCACTGCCCCTGCTGCACTATTCAGTCAGTCAGTCAGTCAATTCACTTTATTCGGTTAAAAAACAAACCATAAAAGTATACTATAAAACAATTTTGCAAAGTAAATAAAAGACCATGATTAAAAACAATTAATACACTACCATGTACATGTTAAAATTACAGGTAAAGTCATTTGTACTTATATTTCATCTTAAAACTATATTGCTGCAACATACATAATTTCATGTTATCAATTCAGTCTCTTTAGGGTTCTAACAGCAGCAGCAACAAAGTTAGCAATATTAAAAATTTCCCAAACATTTGTCAGCATTTGGAGATAGATTAAGGCTGGCCTAGCTTGCATAAAGCCTTTGTTGACTAGGATTGGGATAATAAAACGCTTCCTAATATCAATGAGGTGGTCACAAAAAAACATGAGGTGCAAGGTGTCCTGCTCAGAGAAGTTATCACAAGAGCAGACCCCGAGATCTTCGACCCTCTTCCAGCCTAACTTTTCACCAATCAAGTAATGAAGCTGATTCAGTCTGAATCTTGTCAGTAGGAATCGATGGTTGGGATTTGTGACAATGCCCAAGTATGGTTCCATGTCTAATGTGATTTTCCGCAACTGGTGGGCCCTTACTGTTGCCTTTCCCAGCTCTCTCTCTTCTCTATCTGCAGTAACAATGCGGTAGTATGTTACCGTGGTCCATTTTATATCTGCCTTAGATAATTGGGTGATAATAGAGTTCTGGTCTACCCAGCTTGTGCGACAACTTGTGGACGTAATTGAGCCAGGGAATGCAATGCCCATATTCGAGTGCCATGCAGTCTTTCAAAATATGATGATTTAATAATAAATCAGGGTTTAACCAGGTCATTATCCATTTCAGGAGCGGGGCTACTGCAATAGCATCTTCAACATAGCCAATTCCACATTCCTGATGGACGATGTAATTGGCTGTTGATTGCGGGACAGATAAGATATTTTTTAAAAACCTGTCCTCGACTATCTGAATTGCCTTGGCATTTTTAATGCCCCACAGGTCTGCCCCGTACATTGCGAGTGAAAGACACTTTGCTCTATATATTTGAAAGAGTGCCTTCATTGGTCTTGCACCTAGTTTCCTGGTAAATCCTAGAACGGCCGACGTGGCCCTGATCAGGACATTTTATTTAGCTAGGATTTGGGTTCCCCACGTGCCCCGGTCGTCAAATAAGACTCCTAAGTATGGGAAAGTTGAAACCTTGGTTAATATGTTCCCTTCATAGTACATGGTTCTCACCTTTAAATTTTTCTGCCCAATAGCCATTACATGGGATTTGGCAAAATTTATGCCCAAGTCCAATGATCTTATGAAGGCTGCAAAGGAATTCAAGAGTAGTGCGGTGTCGTCCGCATATAACAAAGCGGGAGTTATGCGTTTCCCTACACGGGGGATGTCCTTACTGGAGGCAATTAAAGTGTAATCTAGGCTGTTAATGTATAATGTAAATAGCAATGGTGCCAAAATACAGCCTTGTCTGACACCCAAGGCAATCGGTATCCCTTCAGTGCAGTTACCCTGTTGGTCATATCTCACAGTGGCATATAAGTCCCTGTGTAAATCAGCTAAAAAGTGGACGATGTTTCTGTCCACTCCCAGGGTTAGGAGGATGGACCACAGATTTGACCTGTTCACTCGGTCAAAGGCCTCGGACAGGTCCATGAAGCCCAGAAAAAGTGTTCCCTTCTTTGCCACTGTGTATTTCCCTATTAGTAACTGCAGGTTTAGGCATTGATCTGTGGTGCCCATCCCTTTTCTGAAGCCGTACTGTGCTTCAGATAATGAACCCGTCTCCTCCAACCATCCAGTTAGTTGGCTGAGCACCACCCTTCCTAGTACCTTTACAGAGGAGTCTATAAGTGATGTCGGGCGATAACAACTTGGGTCTCCTCTGTTACCTTTCTTGAATATTGGTACTATTACTGATTGTGCCCATGTGTGTGGCAAGCCCAATTGACAAGCGTTTACAAACACGTTATACATTATTTTTGCCCATGTCTAAATATCGGATTTAAAAAGGTCTGCCGGGACCCCATCAGGGCCCGGGGCCTTATTGTTCGTCATTTGAGTTATTGCTTTCAATACATCTGGCTCTGTGAAGGACAGGGTATATTTTTCAATATTAAAAACAGAGTCTCCAGGATTTCTTTCTCCATCATATACCTGCTTAAAATGTCTGAGCCATCCTTCTTCCTGTATCCCGCAGTCAAGCTCACTATTTTTTGTGTCTTGAAAGAAGAGCCGATTGACCACCGCCCAGAATTTGGCGCTGTTGTTGACCACATCTACAGATAGGAGCTCATTCCAGGCATCCTCCCTGATTTCTTTTTTCCGCTTCCCTTTTGTCTCTTTATATAGTTTCTTGAGGGTAGCTATCTCTAGTTTGTCGGGGGTCCTACTTTCAATGCTGCCAGCAGCTTACGATGGTCTGCAGAGCAGTTGTGGTCAAACCACTTCTCCCCTGTCCTTTCCTGGCCCTTGCCCAAGATTTTTAGATCACTGCTAATCTGAGTGCAGATTTTGGTGTAGGCCTCCAGGACCTCATTGTCTAATTTGCCGTCTGTTAGGCAGAGGGTGATTTCGTGCCCAACCTTTGCCCGTAGATTTTCATGAAACTCCTCTGGCACCACCCGGCACCATTTTAATCGCCGGGCCTGGTCAGTGGGTCTGATGTCTAACTTGCCAACTGTTGTGTAGGTTTTGCCCTCTTTCTTTAGGTCGTCTTCCAATGTCAGCGTTACCGGGTTATGGTCACTATAAGTTGACCAGGAGACACTGTATTGCGTTAACCTTCTTGCCACAGCGGAGCTTACAAAAATATAATCGATGGTTGAACCCCGACCATTTCCTCTAAAGGTCGGAATTTCCCCCCTTGATTGTCATGGGAAAGTCAGATCATTACCCACCACCAATTCCTCCAAATAAGACCACGCTGGAGTATGCTCAAAATGTATGTTTTCTTGCACAGCCGGACCCAAACAATCCCAGACATAACAGTTTTTTGTACAAGAATGAACATTAAAATCGCCCATTACTACGACCGAATAACAGCTTACAGTGTTTTTACTGTATGAATCTAAAAAATCATGAAGACTGACTAAGTGCTCGTTAAAATAAACCTTATCAAAGGAATTATAAAAATTGACCACAAGCCAAATGCCAACGGCTTTACTTGAGATTTGAACGGCCAGGCAGTAAGGTGATCCTGTTTCTACCAAGGTGTAGGTTCCCCGAATTTTCAAAGAGATTAGGGTTAAGAGCCCTCCCTTCGCCCTTCCCATATGGGTTGCTACTGCCGGTGAACAAAATGCTGCATATCCATCCAGGAGAAAGGTATTTTTGGCATCCCACGTTTCCTGGAGCCCAATAATGTCACACTCTATGAGGCAGGTACTCCACTTTGGATCATTTGATTTGGAGTTTAATCCCGCGATGTTCCAGCTAAGAAACCTGGTCCCTGCTTGAGTAGCCCTGACTGGCATATTCAATAAAAAGGGCAGCTCAGTAGCTGCTACCTCTCTAGATTGCATAGGCTCATCTACTGCTGGGTGATCCAGTCAGTCATTTTCCTCAAGGTTACTAAGAGACCCATATCTATTTTGCGTAGGAATTAGGAATTTGTTTATAGCCTGTGCATTGAACTCACTTCTGGACAGCCCACAATATGGATCCATGCTATTTAAAGCTTGAATATTGTTTTGCAATGGAATAGCAAAACCAGGCCTAGGAAAAGGTGAAAATGGCTTGGGCTGATTAATATATGTGGGTGATATATTACTAAGGTGGCTGTAAAAGAAGCCAAGAGGACGTGCACATACAGTGTTATCGACAAATGGTAGGGAAGCCGCTCTAAGCAGAACTGTAGCAACATGTTGGGGGTGCTTAAAATTAACAATGATACAGTCCCCCCTACTGTTCTTTCTAGAGTTACCTATCCAGCTAACTCTTCGAGTAGATAATATGTCATTCGAATAGGCAATTGGGAACCCACAATTTTTGTGCAACCATGATACTGATTTATTTTTCAGGGAGTCGTGGGTTTCTTGCCGAGGCTCAGTGATATGGGAGTCCACCCCAGGTACGTTAGTTAGTACATCCACGTAGGGAGCGCAATCTGGGGGGAGATTAGCAGAACGTCTTCTCCTTACTTCATTACACCCCTCGTTATTCTCCACTACTGTGGTTGGTTGGTTACTTAAACTCACGGTGGGTATTCGATCGGCTGGTACTGTTTGAATAGCCCTAATCCCCCCTTTGGAAGGTACAACTACATCCTTATTTATGTTAGTGCCCACTTTTATAACCTTATTTGTTTTGGAAAGGGCAATATGAGAATTCAAAAGGCCACCCAATCTAGTTACTTCTTTAGAGACATGGTCTAATTTGGCCACTAGGGGTTTAATCATCAATTCCAATTTAGTTTCAATAATACTGGCCAACAAATCAAATTGATCCGGGTTCATATTAATCATCCCATCCTTATTAGAGGTCTCGTAAACTCCCTCTGAACTTTTTGATGGTGTACCAACTCTTTTAGTTTTCCTGTTACCCCCCGCTTATTCGGTAACTTCCTGCAGGCCCTTACTACTCTACGTGCCGGGGAAGGTTGTTGTGAAGTATCCGAAGGGTCATCCAACACTACCTGGCTTTGCACTGGAGAACCATATATTTCATTATTAATTATTGTTTGAAAGCCTTCATTACAACTGTTGTCTAAAGCGGGAGCTTCTAGGGGGGCAGACAGGCTAGTGGGTGAAGCCGGAGGACTTACCCGGCTTAATGAGAGACGTCGGTCTTTGTTAATTTTATTTACTACTTTAACCAAGTAGTTATCCAACGTGGTGGTCACTAAGGGGGTTTTGGCAGATCTAAGTTTGGACATTGTTATATGTCAAGGTAAAACCTACAAAACAATATCTAAAAGCACCGTAGCTATCATGAATAACTCACACTAATATGAACTGAGATAACTAAGGATCTGAATATAATAATACAAAGTACATTAAAACATAACATAGGTAGTCTCACAGATTTGGGGTAAGTCTGGTCCGCAAAAGTCAAAGTCCGTGGCCCAGCCCAGCCTCGTTCAGCCCCGGACTACCACAGACTGCCCCGCCCTTGTCCCGGGCTTCTCCCGGCGCTGCCCGCGTGCTTCCCGCGACGCGGGAGGGGCAGCTTGTCTTTAGGCGCCTCCAGGCGCGGAAGTGGCTCGAGGCAGGCGGCGTCCTGGTTCCCGCAAAGGATGCTGGGAAGTGTAGTTCAGTTTCCCGGGCTGCAATCCCCACTCAGCGGCCGTGTTGGCAGGAACAGCGGCGGAGGAGAGCAGCTACGGGACCCCTACGGGCTTTTTCTCAGTTGCAGGTATGATTTCTGGCCCCACAAGTGCTGATGACAGGGAGCCCCGCTTCACCAGAGGGGCAACTTGTCTTTATGCGCCTCCAGGCGCGGAAGTGGCTCGATGCAGGCGGCGTCCCGGTTCCCGCAAAGGATGCTGGGAAGTGTAGTTCAGTTTCCCGGGCTGCAATCCCCACTCAGCGGCTGTGTTGGCAGGAACGGCGGCGGAGGAGAGCAGCTACGGGACCCCTACGGGCAATTTCTCAGTTGCAGGTATGATATCTGGCCCCACAAGTGCTGATGACAGGGAGCCCCGCTTCACTGGAGGGCCAACTTGTCTTTATGCGCCTCCAGGCGTGGAAGTGGCTCGATGCAGGCGGCGTCCCGGTTCCCGCAAAGGATGCTGGGAAGTGTAGTTCAGTTTCCCGGGCTGCAATCCCCACTCAGCGGCCGTGTTGGCAGGAACGGCGGCGGAGGAGAGCAGCTACGGGACCCCTACAGGCAATTTCTCAGTTGCAGGTATGTTTTCTGGCCCCACAAGTGCTGATGACAGGGAGCCCCGCTTCACCGGAGGGGCAACTTGTCTTTATGCGCCTCCAGGCGTAGAAGTGGCTCGAGGCAGGCGGCGTCCCGGTTCCCGCAAAGGATGCTGGGAAGTGTAGTTCAGTTTCCCGGGCTGCAATCCCCACTCAGCAGCTGTGTTGGGAGGAACGGCGGCGGAGGAGAGCAGCTACGGGACCCCTACGGGCAATTTCTCAGTTGCAGGTATGATATCTGGCCCCACAAGTGCTGATGACAGGGAGCCCCGCTTCACCGGAGGGGCAACTTGTCTTTATGCGCCTCCAGGCGTGGAAGTGGCTCGAGGCAGGCGGCGTCCCGGTTCCCGCAAAGGATGCTAGGAAGTGTAGTTCAGTTTCCCGGGCTGCAATCCCCACTCAGCGGCCATGTTGGCAGGAACGGCGGCGGAGGAGAGCAGCTACGGGACCCCTACGGGCAATTTCTCAGTTGCAGGTATGATTTCTGGCCCCACAAGTGCTGATGACAGGGAGCCCCGCTTCACCGGAGGGGCAACTTGTCTTTATGCGCCTCCAGGCATCAACTAGGGAAGAAGGGAATTGGGAGGGAATTTATCCCTATATTACCCTTCTTCTATTGAAACCTGTGTTAAGCTGTCATTACCTAAAAAGTGTAATGGTCAGATAACAACAGTATCCAGCGGGTAAAGCTTCAGGTTAGATCTTCCACCGCAAGTTTGGGAGTGCCCGAGCTGCGTTGTCAGCGCCTACCCCTCGCCGCTGCATCCGGGATTCCCTCCCAATTCCCTTCATCCCTAGTTGATGATGTTTTGTACCCACACTGCTGTACACACACTACAGATTAGGGAATTAGAGTAGACAGTTTTCCCCTCTTTTAGACACTAGCTAACTAGTCCCAGTGGTCCTGAAGAATCGCTTGTTTAAATAACGCCAGCGACAAACATGTTGACCGGACAATAACACAATCTGGAGGATCTCTGGAAGCATAATATTCCAGCCCTCTTCTCTAGAAATCCATTTTTAATTAAAGCAGCGGACCACCTGAATAAATCATTCCCGGTACCCCTAGCTTTATTTTAAGTCACACTCCAACGTCTACCAATCCATTCTGGCCCCATACCCGCACTTCATCCATACGGCTGTTGGAAAAAGATCTCCGCCAAAGAGCCCCTCTTTGAGGTTTTGCCCGTTGGGTATTGCACCGCCGACCCAATGAGGAGCAGGCCCAAATGATGAAGCATGACACCTGAAAGGGTGTGTGAGGGCATTAAATCCAACAAAATGGATTCCCAGGGTTAACCTCTTTTTACCCTGACAACACCACTCGCAACACAAACTGTATAGATCTTTTCCTCCTCTCTCTCACCAGGAACAGCACGGCAATCTTTGCATTAGCAAATAAGAAACCCATAGGAATTATCACACTCAAGGGAAAGATCAAAATAATCTCTAGAAGTATAAGCAAAATGATGGGGAACATGAGAAATTAATGTGCAAATTACGGACAAAGAGTGGGCAAACATATTAAGAAAAAAATACATGAAGCTGTAGTAGGTACTGAATGAGAAAGTAAGAAGATGCAAAAGGTAACGAACACAACTATGAGAAGAGGCAGGAGGAGAAAAGAGGAGCAAATAGCTTTAAATTACTTAGGATAAAGAAGGAGTGGCTCAAAATAGTGTGGCCCCACCGCCTCTGACCCTCACAACCCGACTCTATGCCATCCCAAATACCCCCCAAATCTCTCCACCCCCGCCACTACCTACACTCCCGCCGTACCTAGCTCCCCCTCTAGCCATGACCTCTCTCCCCCCACTCCCTGCTCCCCCCTCCTGGCCCCCACCCCTCCCTCAACATCTCCCCCCTACTCTCTGCACTCAAACAACTCCTGTCATACACCCCTCCCTCAACATCTCCCCCCCCATTCCCTACTCTCCCGCCACTCATAGCCTTCACTCCTCCCTCAACAGCGCCCCCCACATTCTCGGCGTTCAACCCATTCCAGACCTACACCCCTCCCT
The DNA here is from genome assembly GCF_964261635.1 of Lissotriton helveticus. NCBI lineage: Eukaryota > Metazoa > Chordata > Amphibia > Caudata > Salamandridae > Lissotriton > Lissotriton helveticus. The sequence continues at coordinate 1,237,895,110 of NC_136057.1, forward strand.
CAACTTCTCCCCCCCACCCCCACTCAAACAACTCCTGACATACACCCCTCCCTCAACATCTCCCGCCCCACTCCCTGCACTCCCGCCACTCCTAGCCTTCACTCCTCCCTCAACAGCACCCCCCCTATTCTCGGCACTCAATCCATTCCAGACCTACACCCCACCCTCAACATCTCCCCCCCCACCCCCTGCACCCCCGCCACTCCAAGCCTCCACTCTTCCCTCAACAGTTCACTCCCCACCCTTAGCTCCCCCTCCACTCCTGGTCCCCACTCCCCCCACAACATCTCCCCCCACTCTCACTCCCCATTACTACACTTGCCCCCCCGCAACGACCAGTCTCCACTCGTCCCGCTGGCCTCACCCCTCCTGTCACTGATTACCCTTCCAATAACTCTATCCCCATTCCCAACGGCACGCTGGACACAATCATGACCACCCTCCTCCGAGTGAAAGAAGAGCTCCACTCGCTCAAAGAGTTACTCCTCACGCACACCGACCATCCCCCCCTCACCACCACTTCTCAACGAATCATCAACTCCCCCCCACATCCTAGGCACCCCTTACATGGGACTTCTATCCCCTCTCGCAATACCTCCAACAGGCCTAAGCGCGCTATCAAGACACATCCTAATCGCTCCTTACATTGGACCTCTATCCCCTCTCGCAATACCGCCAACCGCCCCCAGCACGCAATCAAGACTCTCTCGGACCGCGACATACACACCCTACTCAGCACATATGTCCCGGCAACCCAAAACAGCTTAACCACCACGCACATGTCCATTTCTACGATTCTCTCCAACCCTAATAGGCACCCCACGCATAGCAACAGAGGCTCTGTTCCCAACAACCTCACTAAAGTCCCTCTCACTACGGAACCCTCCACCTCCCCTTGCAGCCCCAGACTCAAATGCACACTTCTCAACTGTAGATCGGCCCAAAAACACTCGACGGACGTCGCTGACCTCATCTTGTCTAGGAACCTTGACCTGGCCATACTAACTGAAACATGGTTAACTGAATCCTCCAATCCTATCATGGATATCCTAGTCCCCCCCAACTACTGCATCACTAGACTTGACAGGTCCAACAAGACAGGTGGCGGAATCGCCTGCATTTACAAGAGCAACCTGTCTATTAATAAAGTCACCGCCCCTTCTCTTACCTCCTGTGAATACTTCTGCCTTGATGTCACCAGTGAGAACAAACCTGTATGTTCACTACACATCATGTACCACCCCCCGGGGGACAACCTCGTCTTCTCCCAACAACTCATGGACACAATATCAATCAACGCAGGACGGCAAAACACACAAATTTACCTTGGTGACTACAATCTCCATTGGAATGATTGCAGTGACGCAGTAGTTAATAGCCTCAAAAGTTTCCTTACCGCTACTGACCTCACTCAAATTTGCAACACCCCGACACATGACAAAGGCTCTATCCTCGACCTGGTCATTTCCAAAGAAGGCACCACTCAACTCGACTCAATCCAACCTTGTGACTGGTCAGACCACCATATTATCACATTCCTCATCAAGGAAAAAGTAAAACTCATCCCGGTGCAATACGCCATGCCCAAAGTTTGGAAAAGAGACATGAGGAAACTCAATCCAAACTATCTACCCCCCAACAGCTGCAATCTCCTACTCCCCCCTACCGACGCTACTGACGTTCAGGACCTAACTGACCACTATCTCAACTCCATGGCCTCAATAATCAATGAGGCCGCTCCAATGCAACTGAAAAGAGTATCCACTAAGATATCCAACCACTGGTACAACGGGAGTCTCAATGAAGAGAGACGGGCTATGCGAACGGCAGAGCATACCTGGAGATCAGTTCCCTCGACATTGCATCTCAAAACTCTGAGGAAAAAGAGAAATGCATACTTCAGGAAAATAAAACGCTCAAATTCAGAGTTCTTCAGAATCCAGCTAGACCAAGCAAAAAACCGTCCAAGTAAATTGTTCGAGCTAATCCGATCTCAATCTAAGGAACAACCCCCAGCTGTCGACATTATGAGCACTACTCCATCCTGTGAAGATTTCTCAGCTTTCTTTAACAAAAAAACGGACAATATAAGGAGCGACCTCCTCAATGACGCAAGCCTTTACTCAATACCCAACTGCATAACACCCAATAAACTAAAAAACAATGCGACATGGTCATCCTTTGACACCTACTCTGAAGAAGAAATTGACAGAATACTCAGCACCCTAAAACCATCCAATCACCTCACTGACCCTCTTCCTGCTAACGCCGTAAAAGACTTCATCCCTTTGCTACTCCCACTCTGGACTAAAATTATCAATAGCTCACTACAACAAGGAACCATCCCGGACTCCCTCAAAGTTGGACAAGTTACACCTTTACTGAAGAAACCTACAGCCGACCCCACTGATCTAAACAACTACCGTCCGATTACCAACATTCCCACTCTCACCAAACTTTTAGAAAAATGCGTCCAACTACAAATGACAAAGCACATAGAACAGTTTGATCTCCTCAACCCACACCAATCAGGCTTCCGAGCAGGGCACAGTACTGAAACCGCTATGACTCACATAATTGACGACGCCATCCAAATCTTAGATCAAAATAATACCTGCCTCCTCATCCTTCTTGATCTCTCTTCATCATTCGACACAGTGAAACATGAGAACTTACTCGAACTCCTAAAGACAAGAATGGGCTTCTCTGGGACTGTGCTTCGTTGGTTCACTTCCTTTCTACACAACAGGTCTCAAAAATTCAAGAGCAAAAACCTGATGTCTTTCCCAGACCGGTATCGTTAGGTGTCCCTCAAGGATCCTGCCTATCCCCTACTTTGTTCAACCTAGTTATGGAACCTCTCACCACCCTGCTACAAGCATCCAATGTACACTTTCACATGGACGCCGATGACACTCAAATATATCTCAAGTTACAATCCCCCAAAGACATCCTGAGTCTGAATTCAACGATCAGAAGCACCCAATCTTGGCTGGCCGATAACCACCTCAAACTCAATGCTATGAAGACTGAGTTCCTCCTAATCTCACCTCCCATGAAAATATCTTCCGCACAAACATGGCTTAAGCACCTAACAGCACTCAATGTCCAACCGACCATCGTGGACTCAGCAAAATCCCTAGGCATAACACTCGACACCAACCTCAACATGCAGCAGCATATCAGCAAGGCTACTAAGGGGGCGAACTTCCAAATAAATACCTCGAGGAAACTGAAACCCTTCCTCCCAGCAAAAGACTTCCAAACAGCAGTACAAGCTCTAGTCATCCCTCGCATAGACTACGGCAGCGTGGCCCTCTGCGGCCTCCCCCTAACGACAACTGCACCCCTCAGAGCGTCACTAAATGCGGCTGCAAGACTCATCACTGGATCAAAAAAGCATTTGCATATCTCCCCTGACTTCAAATCCTTGAACTGGCTGCCTCTTGAAGCCAGAATACAGCTGAAAATTGCCTGCATGACGCACAAGGCTATACACCTGAAATCACCAAGCTACCTCACTCATAAGTTGACAATTTCTGGTGGGTCCAGAACTACCAGGAGCACAAACAATCTTCTGCTGAAACCGCGAAGATTCCGGAAGGAAAAAACTTACAAACGCTCCTTCTCTGGAATGGCGCCCAGGATCTGGAACGCACTTCCTCCTGAAACGAGGCTCATCTCTTCCTCCCTTCTTTTTAAGAAAGAAGTCAAAAGTATCCTTATGGCTAAATACACTTGAACAATTCGTTTGATTTACATTGCGAACAGTATTACCAGTATTTTGTTATGATATTGCCTATATATTCCTATGCACGTGTGTTTTGACTTATATTAGTCTAAAGTGCTTAGATCCTTGCTCCCTCATATCAGTTTTTTCTCTATCTCTGTATTATTTACAGCGTTTTGATGGCCTACGCTCCACCTATGCCTTGCTACCTCATACCTGTACTATACGCACTATTTTTTTATAATAATAATATTCTGTATTATTTACAGCGTTTTGATGGCCTATGCTCCAACTATGCCTTGCTACCTCATACCTGTACTATACGTAATATTTTTGCTATGTACATGAACTTGATGATCTACCTCCCGACTATGCCCCCTTGTTCCCCTACCCTTCCACCTGCCTTTGTAAAGCGCTCTGTTATCTGCAAAGATCTTGTTCGCGCTATATAAAACTCTCAAAATAAATAAATAAATAAATAAATAAAATAAAATAGGACTCAAAGAGAGAAGCGAATGAGAGCATAGAAAACATCATGGCTGGTAAAAGGAAAACAATGCATAAGAAACACAGTAATCAAGAGGAAGCAAGAAATACAATGAAAAGAAAACACTTGAGTAAGAGGGTTAGAACAAACAATCATTGCCAACCCCATTAGTTTCACTTTGCCAATGCTTTATAGTTAGCACAATTGGCTTTGCTTATGCCATATGCTCTTAGAAAAAAACAGATTTGGCGAGGCCAACAGTATTGGCTCTCCATCTTGAAAGTTTTTTTTTTCACTTTCATGATGCCTGTCGCGTTACATGAAGCAAAGTAATGAGACATAACGATTCAGTCATTGTCAACATTTAGAAATTAATGTATTCATGCTCTCAAGAAGACTGTCATGTTGTGCAGTGCAATGTGACATAACGCAATGTGGTGGTCAGGTTGACAGTACAGTAAAAGAAATTTTCTATGCTTTCAAGATAAGTGTTACATTGTGCGTAGATGCAATGTAATTGCAATCTTAACAATATAGAAAAATAACATTTCTGTAGTATGTATAGCACCACTACTGTCGTTCGCAGTTCTGGTGTCATTTTAAAAGCATTTGCCTAATGTGGTGTGCTGTAGAAGACTGGCAGATAAGTAGAGAGGAAGATGGAAGAGGGGACTGAAACGACATAGGGGACAGAGAGCCCGACACCAAAGCATGTCAATCCTCATTAGCGGTATTGGAATCAGAAAAATGCAACACAACTTAGAGTGGGAAAACAGAGATAGGAGTGGAGCGGGAAGAAACAGCAAGCATGCAAGCATTCTCTTTGAGCAGAGAACAAGGATTATACCATTCAGTATCATGAAGTGCTAAATGTGAAGTGAAAGAAAAAAGAAGAATAGGTCCATGACAAGAGCAGTGGAAGGATGCAAATTAGACAAATGCAAGGGACAAGAAAAATGCTTCAGTGGCAGGATAAAAACACTAACAGGAAGGAAATGTATGGGCCTTATTAAGAGTTTGGCGGTGCAGGAGCATGTCCGCCATGCTCCCGCACCTCCAAACCCATGTTTGAACTTACCACCTGATTAGGGGTTTTCTCCTGTCTGGCGGGCTGTTCTTTGGCGTTCCCATGGCAGTGCCTATGGAATGCCATGCGGGTACTGGTGTGCATGCACACAAGGGTGCAAATGCTGTGCCCCCTGTGTGCACCCACATGGCATAAGGCACCAGTGGGCCCTGTACGGCCCCCTTTGTTTCCTTTGCATGAAAAGTGTGGCAGTGAGAAAACTTGTAGTATGCGGCCTCAATACCGTTACACCACCACCAGAGATCTCTATTCCCTGGTGATTGCGGTGGTCCCACGTTGATGCGACCACCCTGGTAGAAATAGGGTAGTTGGAAGACTGCCACTGCCGAGCCCCACAAGTCTGGCAGTCCCTGGACTGCCAGACTCGTATAACCCCCTAAATAAAGAGCAGAGTAAGAAAACTATCCAGTCATGAGCAAGGAGCAGGCCAAACCGTACTGTTATTTGATTTGTAGTTCACTTCTGTAACTCAGTACCAAAGCAGGGTTGATTCAGTATATTATGGGTCTGGTTAAGTCCCAGCAAGATTATTTGTAAGATACTCCAGTGCCGTTGCAGTTGTATAAGGAGGCAGTCAAGCATTCATACAGGAGAAGTAAAGATTAGCTTTTTCCCCTACTAAAGAAGTGTTACATTTCAAATGTTTTCCTTTGTATTGGCATGAACCAAAGGGAGTGCTATTGGTGTATTTGTGCTAGACCACGGTGTTCAAAAGATACCTGTTGAATACTATTCTTCTGCCGTTGATCCTGTACCTGTCACCCTCCACCCATGAGTGCAATCTGTGGCGGCGACCACCATTCTTGTAGAAGCTTATGAAAATATTGTTCTGAGTTCTGAATTAATGGATGCTGTTCCTCGTATAAGGTGATGGAGAGCTGACTGATGCATCAGTTTCACTCTGCCTTTGTAGCTAAACTTCTTGTTCTCACACATTTGCATTTTGGATTCACACAAAAGTATTTCTGTATTTACTCCTTCTAAATATGCACTAGGTGAGGACCACAATTTCATTATTTTTTTTAGAACCCCTATAAATATTGGGGCATATGTTAAACATTTGTGAGACTCTCTTATGTTGGGATGTAAAATTGGCATTGTTAAATGTTATGACAACCAGTTGTCTTACAATTAAGTTTCTCAAGGTAATACATTTGCAGCTGAGATGGCTAAGGAATCAGCTCTATCTCCAAGTCATAAAATTCCTGGGTATCATATTCAATCTAACAAATTTCCTGTAGTATGTAAAATAGTCATGGATCAAACAGAATTGCAAAAGATACCCTGATGGAGCATGGAGGGATTGAACAGCGAGAGTGATAGCCCAACATGTTTGATTTCCAACTTCACAAGCTTGTACCACTGTCACGCACATGTCATAATGAACAGTCTGATTTGGTCCCCAGCAACTTATTGGTTTACACTCTTCTTTCTTTCAGCCACCCGACACATTTGTCATTCTTTTGCTACATTTCCATCTCACAGTGCTGGAAAAGGGATTGCGACCACTTCCACAGCCCACCCACCCATTTGGAGGGCCTTCACCCACCTGCAAATGGACTTTATTCAGATTCCTAAGTATTCCTCCTATTCTTATGTTCTTTGCATGTATTACGTCTGGATTCAGGCATACCCACATCCCATCCCAATGCTATTCTGGTGGCCGGGAAGCCACTTAGACATTTCATAACAAGGCTCAGGGTTTCATTAAGCTTTTCTAATGATCAACAAACTCATTTTGTTCTTTCACTAATTGTGTAAAGCAATAGGGATAAAACAGCATTTTCAATATGTCCATCACGTTGAATCCGTGGGTAAACTGGATCATTTCTGCAGTACACTCAAAAAACAAGTGGCCAAGATTTGCACCTAGACTAACCCTATGTCACCCAAAGCACTGCTCCAGGCACACTGGTCAGTCTGAGCCATACTCTGCAAGAAGACCCAACTTTACCTATATCAGATCATTACAGGCCACTTGTCCAACCATACTACTTCCCTTAAACCCTACTGTCTCTCCTGCTTCTTTTGCACTGCCTCTGCATTATGATTTATGTGAGACCTTGCATCTTTAGCATGGTTCTCCCCTGACGTTTGGCCTTCAACACTTCTTTTTTGCTAACTTCATTTTTGCTGGCTTTTGGAGTCTGGACACTTTACCACCACTAACCAGTACTAAAGTACTTGCGCTCTCTCCTTGAAACACAATAGAATTGGCTTACACACAATTGGCACATGTAATTTACTTGTAAATCCCTAGTTAAGTGGTGCTACATGTACCCACTGCCTGTAAATGTAATGCTACTAGTGGCCCTGCAGCACTGTTTGTGCCACCCACTTAAATAGCCCTTCAAATAGGTCTCAGGCCTGCCTTTTCAGCCGGTATGTGCAGTTTTTGAACTGCCATGTCGATCTGGCAAGTTAACCATCTTGCCAGGCCCAAACCTTCCTTTTTAATACATATAAGTCACCCTAAAGATAGGCTTCGGACTACCCCATGGGCAGTGTTGAGTGTATTTAAAAAGTTGGACATGCACTTTTAAGATTTACATGTCTGGCTAGTGAAAAACTCTTAAATTAGTGTTTCACTACTGCAAGGCCTATTTCTCCCATAAGCTAACATTGGGAATATCTTATTACATTTTATAAGTGTAATTTCCACTTGGGAAAATATTTGGGAATATCTTATTACATTTTATAAGTGTAATTTCCACTTGGGAACATATAGATATTTTGAATTTGGTGTCTCTGGACTCACAATTTAAAATCACAACTTATGGTCAAGATGGATTTTAAGTTGTAAGTCTGAAAATGCTACTTTTAGAGAGTTCAGCTTAGTTGTGCCAATACAGAGCTCTGCTTACATATTCATCCATTTTACACCCATATTTTCCATGTACTCCATGCTTGTAATTCCACGTTGTCTAAAACTAGACTCCTATTTGCTCCACTTGCGGAATATCATGCTATTTCCGTAGCTTCCCATGCTCGAGTTCTGCCCCTCCGGACCTCTTATAAGAACAAGAACTAATGCATAATTCGTCCACGGCAGTGTTTATTAAAAACCCAATGCATTTCGGTCTACCAGAGCCCTTCTTTGGGGTCACTATAAATAACAAAAAAACATTTACAATTACCATATTATATATTATTATACATCTTACATCATCAATCCTAACAGCACAATATTACTACAGCCTAAATGCCGTGTCTCTGTCAAACCACCCTATGTTTCTCCAATTATAAGCCTCTCCATAAGCAGATTTGATGTTAGCCCGCCATTCAGCAAGCACCATTTTCACTTTAAAGTGAACCCAGTACTTTACCACCTTCACCCTTCGGTACCCTCAGCTTACTCCACCAGACATTTCATTCACCAGTATTAGCGTCTCACCGCTACTTTGCTTAACAACTCTATCACTTATCAACCCTTGTCTCACCGCTACTTGTCCTACATCTCTACTGCTTTTCAACCCTCTCAAGCTCACCACACTCTCAATAACCCATATCAATCTCTAGCACTCGCTACATTTATACAATTTTTCTTCCAACATCCCACAAACGACTGCAATTATTTGCACAACTTCCCATATGCCCTGACTCACACTCTGCACACTTCCCCTTTCATCATACACAACCCTACACAAACTAACACTTGTTTTCTGCATGTACTTTTGATTTTGACTAACTCTTCTATACAACATTCATTCCTCAGCCATCTCTGTCATCACAGAATGTTACATACCTGCCACATCAGTTAAAACCACTCAATACCCATGTAGTTTCCAAATAAGTGGTACGAACTTGCGTCCTCCCTCCACATTTAAACCAGATGCATTCACCCAAGTCCCTCCCTCATACAGGTTACCTGATTGGCTAACTGCTCTACCTTTCCCGCCAACAGACTGCTTTTAAATGGGAAAAACTACACTTCAAATAGTGCTGTAAATTCACGAAAGCTCACTCTGGAAAAATCATCATTCACAAAATATAAATGACCATATGTTGTTGAAAATACAACCACTGTTGTCACCTTGTATTTGCCAGCTGTCTAATATAAATGTCTTAGAGTGCATTTCAGTTGCTGGACGAACCAAGATGTTTCACCATACATGTGGAACCGTGCGCTATTATTAAACAATCTTCTTCTTTGTCCATTTTTGCTGCCGGGTGCTATCCCAACGAAGGGCGATTTTCATGAATGTTCATTACCGGTAATGGGATGCACACCTATTTTTGAAAGGTAGTCGGTATTTATCCAATTTAAAAAAGACGCCTCACATCATGTTGTTGTAGATCTAAGTGCCATTTGGGCATGGCATTACCCAGTGTGCACGCACTCTTGGAGGACAATTGGATAAATACGGACTAACTTTCAAAAATAGGTGTGCATCCCATTACCCGTAATAAACACTTTTAGAGAGTTGGCATTTTCTTAATTTAACTATTCTGTGCCTAGTAATGCACGATTCAAGCTAATACAGTTCTATTATCTATTCTACACTGTATATATTTGATTCCTCAACCGCGAGCACGGTTCACCCCTGGGTTGTCTTCTGCATGTCCACGATGTGGCAAGGACTCCGCCACATTCTTGCACATGGCATGGATCTGGCAGTGGCTGCAGCAGTATTGGCTCCTGGGGGTGCTATCTCTTTGCACGGCTACGGCGGTGCGTTTTGATATTTCCAGAAAACACTGTCTTTTGGGGGTGCTTCCGACACCCAAGAAAGGGACTAGGATGCGCTATAAGTTTGTGCTACTAAGACTGGTTTTGGCTAAATGATTGATAGCGATCCATTGGATACACTGAAGACCGCCTGTGTGGAACAAATGGAGGGATGACCTGCGGGAGTACGGGGTAGCTGAAGAATGCCGCCTCAGAGCAGTACAGGTTGATGAGAATGGGGAGAGTGAACTCCTTGAGTGGGGCAAATGCTGACCGAAGTGTCCACAGCAACGAATGAGGGTGAGAACGAGAGCATACATAGCTCGCCGAGCGATGGGCCCACTTTGACACCTCCAGAGGCAATGCTATCACCCACACCCTCTCACACCATGAACGCATGACATATAAGCAAGCTATGATTGCACCACTAGTTTTCCTTTTAATTTAGCGGTAATGCGCCACCTGTATGTTACTGCCATGAGGGTGGAGGGAAGGGGGGTAGGGGTTGTATTTAGAGAAGGGAACTAGATTCCCTGTTGTGATTATTGTTGTTCCAATGTCATTCAGTATATTGGTTCTATTGTTAAAAAAATTGTACTGCCATTACTAATAAGAGTAACTCGGCTCACGAGTAGTGAGTCCGTGCAAAGCCAAAACATACAATGTTAATAGCGCTGTATGTGTATTATGCTATAGTTTATAAAAATGCACATGTATGTCCTTGTTCTGGATACATTGGAAGAAATGATTAAATAAAAACAAGTAAAAAAATATATATTCTTGTCTCTGAATACGCATCTGGAGTTGGAAGCAATGATTAAATCAAAACAAGTTTTAAAAAAAAATTTATTCTGTGCCTCTGCCTATCTCTGAATACACATCTGGAGTGGGCGACAGCTGGGCTTTGTGCATTCCCTGTTGTCATCCACACACAAAGAGATCTTAGGTGTTCCTTATGGGCCATTCACTTCACGATGGGTCATCACCAGACTGAATCACCATCCTGGGCAGAATGGGAGGGAGGAGCTGACAGAAGCACCTGAATAGGGCTGGGCCTGTCACCACACAAAGAGCTGCATACCCCCCTATAATGGAGCCACGGTAGAAAGGGCAGGGACCTTGTGCACTTCAAAGGCCTCTCTGAAAAGTCACCCTCACTTGGTATAAGGACTGGATCCCTGACTTCACCAACTGAGTACACTTCAGGACCTGAGGACATTCTGCCAGGGAGAAGGACTGCTGTGCTGCTGAAAGGACTGCCACTTTGCTGGACTCTGCTAGACTCTGCTAGACTTTGCTGGACCCCTGCTTTGCCTGTCTTGCTGCCCTCCTTGCCCGGGAGTGAGAAGGATTGGACCTCCAGCTCTACATCCCCAGAATCTAAGTGACTCCATGGGCTTGCTGGCTGACTTCCTGTTCTGAAGTCTCAGGGACATCAAAGACTTACAACAACCATGCTGCAGCCTCTGGACTCTGCCAACTTTGAGTCCTGCCCTGTTAAGGGGTGCCCAACCAGTCCTGTGGGTTTTCTGGCTGTTTTCCTTTAAAATCCACACATAGTCGTTGTTGCACCAGTTGAAACCAACGCATCTCCCTTTGTCACTAGTAACTTCGCCACTGTGGCTGAAGGCAAAGACATTGCATTGCCCGCAGCACATCCCAAAGATGACACATTGCCTTTATTGTGAGTGGTTCGCCGACGGCACATCTTTGGCTGGCCTGATCAAACCTGGTGCATCGCCTACAGGCAACCGGATCAACGACGACGCATCACCTCCTCTACTCCTCACATCAGGACTTCAATGACTACGCATACTCCATCTAAATGTACTCTTTTAGCAGTAGAAGGTTGATCCTTGTATCTGACCCACGCACCATCGCGGTCGGCCTGAACTTTTGGATTTACCCTAGTCAATTATGACCAGATGCCCCATTTTGGAGTTTAATACTTATAAACACTACATTTCAATTTATTCTTGAAATATTCATGCCTCCAGTTCTACTATTTGGATTTTTGTTGTTTTAATCTTGTTTTGTTCGTTAAATTAAGCTGTATAATTAAAATGTTTTTGTGTGTGGTGTTTTCACAGTTTTACTGTTTTAAGTGTTGCACAAATACTTTTCACATTGCCTCTTTAGTTAAGCCTGTCTGTTCTGTGCCAAGCTACCAATGGTGTGTATCTGTCTTTCCCTGATTAGGATTGTGGTCTTGGACTGGATGCATACCTCTGCCAGCTAGAGAACCAATTTCTACCAATGCCACTATTAGAAAGTTGACATTTTCTTGTTCTAACGATTTGGTGCCTGCAGCCTTTGTCACATGACTAGGCATAGCTGACAGTTGGTCTTTGTGTATTGCTCCCATACAGCGAGACAAAGGGAAAATATGTGTTGGCAGTTAAAAAGGGTGAGGAGCTGTCCTCTACAACACAAGAGCATCACAAAGGCACTGCCTGAGCACTCTCACAAAGGGAGTGTCACCAGTATGTTGGGACCTCAGACAAGAAGTGACCATGACAGGAAGGAAGGGGAGGCCTGACACCTTGTGGAAGGGGGATGGAAACCTCTAGAAGCTTCCCACACTTCAAAGTGGGTCTGGGGTTGTATTACGAATACAATGCACTTACATTATTCCCTCCACTGCGCTCCTTTCGAATGATATGCCTTGTGCAAACAGGTAAAATATGGATTATTACAGTAAATGCGCTGCCTCCAGAGCAGGCACAAACTTGTGTCACCCCAGGGCAGCGCATACAAGTGAAATACAGAGCAGCTGTTTAAAAGCTGCTCCATGTTTCTCAGTGCAGGCAACAACTTGTCTGCACTTTTAAGGGGGAATAGAGATCCCCTTATAGGTGGGTACAGTGATTGAATGCACCCACCTACAGGGGAATGTCTGAGGGGTCCACGGCACCCCGTTTCTCCCCCAGAGAGCTGCTTTAGTAGGTGTAATGAAAGTGCACCACCTATTTGTGCTGCACTTTGAGTGTACCTTTTAAAGGCATGTTTGCCTCTGCAACCATGTCGATGATATGACGTAGCACAGAGGCACAGTGATTTCCTTATTTGAATGGGGCCATGCCTCAATGCAAATAGTAGAACCCCATTCTCATAATAGCGCTGTTTAAATATGTGCGGCAGCGCTGTCTGTATTACAGAAGAGGACACAAAAGCATCTGTGGCCCCTTCTGTAATACCACTGTGCTCTGGGGGTGCTCAAAGCAGGCACACACGCCTGTTGAACCCCTGGAATGATTTATTCACATGAGCATAGGCAATATAAATAGTATCATTCAATTTAGATTCCAAAGGAACACAAACCAAAATAATAGTCTCCGGTAACCTCTTCCGATAAAAATCAGGGACCAACGTTGTCCTGAAAACGTGTTTTTAAGTTGTTGCTGAAGTCTTAGTTTTCAGCCACGGAAACAACGGAAACAAAGTAAATTATCCCCCTGGGAAGGCGTTCAATTTCTACGTCCTCCGGCAGCGGCAGTCTTACCCGAGACTTACCCGAGACTACTAAAAAGACTTCAGTAACTTTGACATTATCACGACTTGCAGGACAATGTGGGTCCCTGATTCTCATCAGGCACCCTCCAGCCTCGATTGGAAGAGGTTGACCTGAGGGAATTTATACCTCAATTTGGGCTGTCTACTACCCTCTAGCATTGAAGAAGACCCGCCATGACATCAATGAATTAGGCTGTCGTTAGGGTCGAAACGTCAGCTTTACACGTTGGCTCAGCTACACCAAGTCTCATGGTTTAGAATGATGAGCACTTTTGCCTTCTACCAGAGACATTGAGTTAATTTGTTCTGACCTTTTTTACCTTAATTGTAAATCCAGTCTGATCATTTGTAAATATTTTACCCACCTGTATATAAAACATTCACGTCACCACAGTCACTGAGCACTTACTTCACTGTACTATATGTCACTGTTTATTTTGACAGCCGTAGAAACTAAAATAACCATTCTGATTGTATCTGACATTTCTGAAGTCATTTGTATTCTTATGTTGGTTTTTGTTCATTTGGTATCTAAATTAAATGATACTATTTAAATTGCCTAAGCTTATGTGAAGAAATCATTCTTGTTCCCTACGGAACCACTTTAGTTTTGCTGCTATATACCTAGGTTCTGAGGGACACAGGGTTTCCCCATTGTTTTTGTGAAATGTTGAACCCCTGGGGCACAATGTATAATACGGATTCTGGTATAAATATTGAACCTTGGACCCCAACTCTTCTGTAAATTTCTAGACCTTTGGACTCTGCCAGGAAAAAGGACTGCTGGGCTGATGAAAGGACTGCCACTCTTCTGGATTGCTGCTCTAAAGGACTGCTGCCCGGCTGTGCTGACCTGCCTCCTGCTGTCCACTTACCTGGGTGAGAAACGACTGGACCTGAAATCTATTAAACCAAAGCCCCAGAGTAACTCCAAGGGTTAGTTGACGGACCTCCTGACTGGAATATCAGGGACAAAAGCCTCCAACAAACTTTAACCCAGTACCTGGCCTCTTTTATCTGTGAAACCTACCCTGCCAGGTAGTACCACCCAGAGGTCCTCAAGGTGCTTTGCCAGACTATCTGTGGATCCACCTGAACTGACACATTGTCTCTGTTGTGTGGACTTTCCCGATGTTAGGACTTCACATCACAGCCTGCAGCCCCTTCGGAACCATCAGTGCACTATGCATCTCTGACGCAGGCCCTCATATCACAAGCCTCTCATTGAGGGCAGTCTTAACAACAAAACAGGACTCCGCATAGCAAGACCTGCAGTTTCTTCAGAACCAGACGGTGTGCGATGCATCCTTGATTCAGTACTTCAAATTGCAAGCCCCTTCGTCAACAGCCTCCTCGATGATGATGCAGGACTGCACATCACAGCCTCACAGATCCTCGGAACTGACCCTGTGTGACACTTCTCTGACCAGGACCTTCCATCGCCTCAGGTGCGCGAAGCATCCTTGACACGCAACTCTGCTACGCGTCGCAAGCAGGATTTAAGGTACTCTTGCTCAGCAGACTTAGCTGAGTCCTTGTAGCCTGCCCGCAAACCATCAAGGTCGACCTAAACTTGTGAGTTTGTACCAGTCTAGTGCAACTAGATATCAGCAGTTGATTTTTGGCGCTATAATCACTGAAATCTTTACAATTGCATATCTCTGATTCATCTGATTGTATTTTTGCCATTTTGGTCTTGTTTAATTTATTGAAATGTAATCTATTTTCCAGAATTGGTGTGGGATTATTCTTGTGTTGTGTGTTCACTTTATTACTGTTTGAAGTGGGCATAAATACTTTACACATTTCCTCTGAGCTAAGCCTCACTGCTCTGCACCAAGTTACCAGAGGGTTGCACACAGGGTAATTTGGGGTCTGCTTGTGTCTTAACCTGACATGGATGTGGTTCCTCCTTGAGCAGGGTTTCACCCCCCCCCCCCCAACCAGTAACCCATTTTCCTACAATATGGTTCTACAATACTGAAGATAAATGATTAGTTATCTCAGCAGTTTCTGTTCCCTAGTCCATGCTGCCCTGCTGGAGTGCCTGGATAAAGCCTGCCATGAGCACTAGTCCAGGGAGTGGATCCGTATCTGGCTTCAACAAAGAAGATCTGCTTTACAACTCGTGTGAAAGGGTGCCCTGCTAGATCCTGCTCACTGCAACGATTGCTGTGAAGTGCCATGGAATGCATGCCTATATTCATTCCACACACTGCAAGATCATGACTGAAATTCTGGACTCGAGCTTCTCCACTCTTATTGTGCCTCATACTCCTGCCCTGCCCTTCTCCACTGAACCAACATGCATCAAGGTTGCAGGGAAGTGCTCAAACATCATTGTAGTTGCAGCTTAGACCTTCTCAAGTTGCAACTCCTCCTTATCATCATTAACAGCTCCCTGCTAGGACGTTGACCGGCCATCCACTAAAGGATCCCACAGTGGCCCCTAGAGAGCTATGTTTACAACAAGGCTTATTGTTTGTTTAAGATACCTCACTGAAATCAACTGGTGTGGGCACCATGAAGTAAACTGCACCCTGCCAGTTAATCTCGGAAGGGAGTGCAACTCTGTACAGCGAAATCACTAACTTGCAACCCGTGGAAAAAGTATAGACTTGACCTCCACCTTTCCTCCAGTTAGATTTTAATTAATTTTCCCATCGATGCTTGACTAGATGTGCTCAGATTCTCCATCCACTTTGAAGAAGCAACTTGCCAATCTGTTCTTTCCTGGTCACCTTCCTGATGAGTACGACAATCTTACTATCCGCATACCCTTGGATACTGGCTCCTACTTCCCCAATCAATGTATCTTATCTGATGCCATCCTTTTTGCTGACACTGCTCTCAGCCTAGCTTCTGAGTCCTAAATGGCAGCATCTTTGTAGGACACAGTGAGTGTGATGCACTTTCCCTGATTCGGAGGAAGGCTGCTCATTCTATGTACCCTCAGGTGTCCGTATTTTAGCAGTCACGTCAATCAGCAGTACAGAATTTCCTGTGTTTGCAAAAACTGAGCCTATACTTGACTGCTCAGAGATTGAACATATTACCCCGCCTACAATATCTCTGACTTGTGTCATGCTTCAATCAGACTTCCTCACCATAAAAGACCACCCACGTCTATTTCAGAAACTGTCTGTTTCGTTGGTATCATGTTCCAAGTGTATGGCAATAAACTGACCAGCAATGAAGTTCACGCCATCTCTAAGGTTCTTGAGTAGGAAGAGAATGCCAGCCCCCTCACTGTAGGACTAACATCAGTTAGGGGCACAGGAGACTTTTATGTTACTGAACTCAATGGCTGTAGATCGTGCCCTTGCTGCCAAGGGTGAAGTGTGCACCATAGTCGGTGCAGAATGATCCCCTAAATCAATCACCTCGTTTATCCTATAACACCTTCTAGAGCAATCACTAGCAAATAGATCCATGTTAGAACAGTGTGAAGGAGCTGCATAAAATAAATAATATTTTGATTCAAATGGAGACAGTATCTGGATGTGGTTGAAACGTATTTTGGAGGATGTAGATGAGTCTTTAAATTGTGCTAGCTGGTTTAATTCTCCTGATTTTCGTTTACATTTTTATATGAATTAGCATGTGTACTATTAATCAGCTCAACAAAAATAAAGCGCCGTCCCTTCTTTTTGTTTGACTATTTTAGAACATGATTATAGGCTTAATAAACAATTCTGGATGTAAGATGGAAGGTTTCCATGATGATGAGCTGAATAATGAAGTAAATGGATTAAAGTCCATCACCGTAAAAGCTGAAGCTTCTTATGAGAAAGATGATCTGAGTTTCGGTTTCTGAACAAAATATATATAACGTCATGTAAATTGGTGCGGGTTAGCATTAGCTGTAAGATGTAAATGTTGAATCTTTCCTTCGCGATGTGGGCTAGATGTATGAAGCCTTTTTGCAGTCTCAAGCTGCTCAGTTTGCAGAATATCAGATTGTGAATGCAAAAAGGTATTTTCTAATATATCAGACAAAACTTGTGATTCTGTAACACATATTCAAATCGAAATTAGGGGTCGCAACCTAATATTTGTAAGGGGCCTGTTTAGAGCATGCCTTCGAAATACCAAATCATAGTCGTATGTCTTATTACTGTTTTGTGACTGAAATGCTGTCACAAAACAACAATTCTTTACCACCAACCAAAGTTGGTGGCAACCCAATTGCAAATGGGAAGGGGTCCACTTTGGACCACTTCTCCTCTGAGAATGTTCCAAAAAAAAAAAAATGTTAAGGAGCAGGCAGTGGTCCCATAGACCACTGCCTACTCTTGGAAAACAAAAACGAATCATCTTTTTTTTAGAATTTAGCGCATCCCAATATCCTTTGAAGAAAACAGACTGCATAAAAAAAAAATAATGATTGGATAATTTAAAAGCAATCACAGACATGGTGGTCTGCTGACCCCAGCAGGCCACTAATCCTGTGATGGAAGCAAATCCTAGTTTGTCACAAATTGCGACCTAACTAATTGATATTCATGTGGTAGGTAGTTTAATTCTGACTAACTATGAATCGGTAATTTGCAAAACGACCTATTAGTACATATATCACATCAGAAATTACCACACTGGTTGTAAAAATACTGGTCACAAATTGTGATCAGTACTATGCACCCAGTTGTACATAAATGTAGCTTATTGTACTTCTCTTGTTTTGCTGAATAAGTTGAGGTAGAATTCACGTAGGGTACAAGTAGTCCATCTCATGTTTGATAATCAGAACAATAGTACATGCCAATAAAAAACAAACTTGTTAAACAATGGCAAAATGTACTGTGGCTTTTTCAAGCAGCACAACAGTGCAAGTGAACATTTTGTGCCCCACTTAACTGTTTCCCCTCCTGATGGATCAGCACGAATTTGAACAATATCAAGAGTAATCTAAACATGTTAAGTGTCTGCCAAACATCATGAAATTCAATAAATGGCAGTAAAATTATAAGCAATTCACAAAACCACCTTTTCAGCTGTCAAGACATCACAATTGTAACCCTTTGAGGCAGTTGATGCCTTTTTAAAATGCAATTAACTCAAAAACTACTGAATGGATTTATACCAAAATGCAAAGTGTGCACATTGTGAGTGAAGCTCTACTTTCATGTCAAGTTTGGTGTAAATCAGTTCTGAGATTGCTGTAGCGGAGAGCAACATTTCCCATGGGAGTTAAAATTGGAAATGCATATTTTCTCTCTCCTCCTCTTTAACGTTTCCCCCACATAGACCAGCATTAACCATAGACGGTTACGGTATGTTAAAGTCACATATCTTGCTAATTCATCAAATATCGCTAAACTTATAAGTGACCTGAAATATGCATTTTGTAATGAAAAGTGACTTCTAACCTGCCTATAAGCACATATATTGTTTGCTTGGATGTTTTTGAGACACAAAATGCAAGGGTATAAAACCCATTCTTCACAGGGAGCGTAAAATATGGAAAATGTTTGATATGGTCCTGTTGAATATGAAAATATTTCCACAGTCCATGTGAAATATGGGTTTCATTATCATAATGATAACTCTGCAGCGCTTTACCAATACCATTTTGTAATTTAGGTCACTGCCCATTGTTAGCTGTACCTTGCAGAGAACGGTTTTACCAGTCTCTACTTTCTACATATTGGATTTGATTTTTAACAAAAAGAAAAACTGTGTTGTTAGTTCTAAAATACTACATTCCTATCTGCATATTTACCTTTGTTGGTCTTTTTCTACAGACAACCAAACAGTAAAGTCCAGTATTTGACTTAGAGTCTTAAATAAACATGTCCATGTTTGAAAATCAATTCTATCAAGCTAGCTGCCTCAAGGAAATATGTAATTAGGTCCCATATTCCCATGTCAGGGTTCTAGTAAAGATTACACATTAATTGACCTGGATCTCCTAGTTTATGATGTCCTTAGAATCCCTTAATGGAAATATAAGCCTATATTACATGATTATCGGATATGGTTTCTCTACGTATAACATGTTTGGATGCTTTCATTTCACAAAATGTAGTGGTATAAAAAACATATTCAGTTCGCAGGGGATGTTATCTGATAGATACTGCTGAAATATGTTTTTATTCAACAGGAGGCCTGGATTCAGTCTAATCTCCTGCCCTCAAGCTAATTAGTTTCTAAGCATGACAGTGCCCTTAAAGAGAGACCTAATCCACTCAACTCACTTCACCATTGCAATTTATTTTTTTGCAACTTCTTCATGAAAGCTAAGCAAGACGTAAACATTCTACCTGAAATCTGTGCCCATTGTTAACTGCATATTGCAGGAACTGTTTAAAACTTATCTTAGTGTACCCCTGCCAATTGCCTATTCAGCAGTCAATTCCTGGCGTTTTAATTGCAATCAGTATCCAATGTTAGGTCCATCTTACAGCTTTAAGCATCTCTTACTTCGAAAGACATAATGTGCATTTTAACAAAGCAACGCCTGGTATCTCTAAAATCCTGCATTCTTAACTACATAATTAAATACACTTCTCTTCTTTTTGAAGGCAATCTAAGTATATAGCCCAGTTGTTTTCATTAAACATTTCCCTCTTTTCAAAAAACATTGTTATCATGAAAATATCAATGCTATCATCCCAGAATAATGATGGCTTTACAGAGAAGAGCAGTAACATTGGATTGTCCCCGCAAAATGTTGGAATCCAACAGTTATATATATTTTTTAATGAGTAAGTGAGCAAGATCACAATTTTATAATGCATTTGAATTTCTGTACTTAACATCAGATGGGCATAATGTCGTCTGTAGTTAGTGATTCCCACCCAATCTACCTTAAGGCTGTGTCCGTCCATTTAAGGACGTATTGGGAGCATGCCAATATTTATTAAAAGAAGCGAGAACGTGCCCTCTGTCATTTGTGCAATTCGGGCATACATGATTTAAAGAATGCATTACTTAAATGGTCTGATTCTATAGTATTGGCCTTGGCTTCTGACTGGTGAATCTAGTAATGTTAAAATTCTTCCTGGAAGTTGTAGGAATGCATAAATATATAATTTCGCTATAATGTTTGTTGAGCATCTTATGTCTTTCTTACAGGGAAATAAAAGGTAATGTTTGCAGTCTTTTTCATCTAATTAGCTTCTGTAATATTAAAAGTCTGATCTATTGTGTGCGGTGAAAGCCCCTAAAGCACAGTTTTAATAAACTTGTAAGCGAGTTCGTCTAATTAATAGAAAGCAGCCCGTGCAGGTTCTGGATCGAGGACAGAAATGAGCTGCCCTTTCCTGTAAAGGTCAGATCACACAGCCTGGAAGTGGGCGGTGGGAGACCTCCCCTGCCCCCTATAAGAGGCTCTGCTCTCAGTTTCAGGGGTCACTGGCTACCAGGCCTGCTGTGTGGCTCGGCTGTTCACAGCTTCTGGCGCTTAATGAGCCCATGATGTAGCAGTGAAGCACAGTATCTAATTATTCATGCGGGGCGCTCGTGATGGGCCAATCTGGCAACCCTGCCAGGCCAGGAAATGCAAAAAAAAAATCATAATCCAAGCCAGCAGAACAGAGATGTATCAGATAGTTGTCTTTCTGAATGGATGGTCCATAGGAGAAGGGCAAAGCATCATTTTATATTTTGTGAAGAAACAAAAGTGAAGGAAAATGGGCAGATATTGATTGCAAACATGTTGTGCGTCTGCTGGGGTGGCTGTGGAGTGTTCGGCCTCCTTTAACCAGCTGAGCTCTAGAAACATGCCTTCAAGGCTGGCCTCCCGTTAAATATTTCATAATCGGTCAAAAGTACCTGCTCCGGAGAAGGCTGTTAACTCCGAGATGCCAGATTGCCCGAGGCAGCAGTGAAGTGCCCGAGGCTCGGTTACATATTTATCTTTATTGTTAAGAAGCCTCAGTACTATCCCCTGTAACTCAGCCCTAACAGGTTCACAGCACTCGGTCACAAAAGCCGGCATCTTTCTTGTCACTTGGCAACAAGAATCCTCAGTAGCTGGTCCTAAAAAGATGCGTTTCTTGTTCTTACAGGGAAGAAAAGGAGGAGAACGCATACAAGGAATGCATTCCTGTTGTCTATGTCTAATCCTTTAAAGCTCTGTTAGGACGACGTGCTCCTACAAGTAGTGCTATAATACTAAATGCAACCTACAGACTAAAAGCCCACAAAACGAGTGCTACACTTACCTACTGTGCTTTATAGCCGCTGATAAGAGATAGTATTTACTACCCAACTCAAGGATACTCATGTTATTAACTTCACAGGGATGTATGCCACAATCTAATTATCCTGATACCCAGGGCTCTAAGTGGAATGAAAAAAGTGTGTGTGTTTGGGGGTCTCTCAAAAGGGGCGTTGCTGATGTAATTAAGGGCGTGCCTTAAAAACCCAGCTGAAAATCTGTGCTTAGCGTAGGGTGTCGTCCTTTACATCACAGGCAGTGAAGGGTGGTACTGCTGCAGAGTTAAGATTTGACCTGAGGGTGATGGCAGGAATGGAGAGCCCGATAGGGACCCGCTCAGCACCTGCTATTTAGAACTGTCGGTGTTGAGCACCAGCACAACACGGCCCACTTAAAGCCCTTCAGATACCCCTGGATAATACTGGTTTCTGTTTACCTAATCAAAACAGTGCTTAATTTGAGCCAGGGGCTTCCGGTGGGCAGCAGCGCTTAATTGTCAGCACTACACTTAGGACACTCTCCCACATGGAGGCGCTGTTTGGCTAATTTGCAAATGAGCGCAAAAGCAGTTGTACAATATACATTAAGAAAAGCTAATACATGATTCCCAAGCTATTCCTATAGCTTTGGGGACTTGGAATATTCTGAATTGTCGCGCTTGCAGGAATGTGATGTTTAGCAATTGGGATGGAAATGTCAATGGCCTGGACGTCAGGGGCAATCGGTGGTGCAAGCTGCAGTGGCCTCCTGACAAGGGCTCTGGCACTTATTATTATTATTTTTTATTTTATTTTTACAAATTAAGCACTGACAAAGTATCTCTGCCTGCTGAGCCCAGGGTTTCAGCCTGTGACATTTAGGTAACACCCCAATCGTTCCTATAGATACATTTGTACACTAAGCTACTTTACCAGGGGCGCCTGAGTTATTGCAAGAAAGAGGTCATTGGTCTTTTAGTGCAGACTGAGGGGCATATGGTCAAGCCCCCATCGTCACCACAACGTCGGCGATAGGGGCTTAGCCCTATTCACAATGCAGCGTTAAGCCACGTTAAGTGGCTTAACGGGGCTTAACGCTGCCGTGTGAATAGGGCCCCTTCAAGCTATTTTTTGTGTGAAAGGGGTGTGCAGTTGGTGTTGAGGTGGACATTCCACCACAACACCCCTTTAGGTTGACGCTTCTTCCTATTCACAAGGGCAGCGACAATAGGAGGTTGCGCCAAACTTAAGACAAGGAAAAATCTGGTCTTAAGGTGGCGAAACGAGGTGAAATGCTTTATTTCTCCTCGTTTTTGCTTTTTTCATGTGTGCTGCCTTGTGCAGCACACATGGAAAAAGCAAAATGCCATGGTTTGTTTATGTATAGGAAGGTGTCCCTTCCTGTACATAAACACACCTTTTTTTAAATGTCGGTTTGTAACTTACCTGAGTGCTGCATGAAGCAGCACACATGTAAGTTACAAACTGGCATTTAAGGTTTGTTTATGTGCAGGAAGGGACACCTTCCCGTACATAAACAAACCTCCCTGCTTGCAGACACCCTTGCAGACACCCTTGCACTCTGCTGCAAGGGTGCCTGCGTTGACGCTAAGTTGTGAAACTTAGCGCCATCGCAGCGGGAAACACGAGGCTGCACCATATCCTTGAGAAAAGCTGCAGCCTCGCGTTTCCGAAGTGGCAGAGAGAGGCATTAAGCCAAGAAAGCTAACACCTTTCTTCACCACTTCCTTGAGAATATGGCCCTGCGTCTGTTGAAACAGAGGACCCTGACTTTTAAGGTCTGATTCACCATGCTCGAGGCTAAACAGTCACAAGGCACCTCCCTTGAGTTTACTCCTCCGTTTGAAGACGCTTTTCGGACTTTTAAAGTGATTCGCGAACAATCTCCAGAGTATTTAATAAAAAATCAACAGTGCAAGTTTCCTCGAATACTCCTCCGCGAAAATTGGATTCAAATGTAATTTTCATCAGGTGGAAAATTCTACAGGAGCTAATAAATCTCAGGCGTACAGTAGCGTTTGAATAAATCTCTTTTCTGCACAGAACATATATTTTTCTGCGTGGAAATCCTTGTTACTTGCATCCCCATTAAATATCAGGCTAATTCTTTCATTTTCATATCCTTGAAAGGGACATATTTCTACCTTTCACATGAGCAAATTGGAGTGTGCAACCTGTGTGGTAAGCTACCAGCAGGCGGTATGCAAATATCTGAAGTGTGTTAACGTGTTCACTATGGCGCCTCAGCAAGAAAAGACCAGAATCCTGCCATTAAACCTGAACTACAATTATTGCATTTATTTTGTACTTTCTCTTTCAGTAAGTGCGCTTTATAGATTCCTCAAGGAGATGCTCACAATATGAGCCACATAGGTGTGCAATATAGTTAGCAAATGAGGTCCATGCCATTTAGATGAAATCTAACTGAATAGTTACTTGTGTTTGTGAATTTATTCTTCAAGTCTGCCCCCTCTGCTCACCCCTTATTTTACTAGTAAGCCTCTTTGTTGTGGGCTTTTACCAGAGCTTAATATGTAGAGGTGTGGGCACCAAGACTCATTTTTGGGGGCTGACACCTATTTTATTAATTACTCCTCAACCTGCATTTGAGCAGACAATTCACGGAGGGATTTACTAGAAATAGTTTCCAGTACAGTACATACTGCTAACATCCCCTCTGACAGTAGCTGCAAAAAGTGGAGATCGCATAGAAAACCTCATAGTTAATCACCTTGTCATGGGTAGGTCCACAACCCTGCAGGAACCGTGATCTTTAATGCAACGTTGTCTGTGGTGGGGATGGCTTTGTCTGAGAGCCTTCCCTCTAGCAGGGAGGCCTAAGGGGCTGTACTGACATGAGTCAGGTGGTGTGTGTGACATCTACACCTGTCAATGCTGGGCTCAGTACATGTCAGATTCCAGTGCTTGCCATTGGTCTCCCCATAGACATGGAATGATTGCAGGGATGCCAAAGTGGCTGAGGTGAGTAGTACATTCCCACAATCATGGAAGTCCCAGAGCCAATTAGCCCACATGTAAACCTCTGTAAGGAAGGACAGGGGAGCAGCATCAGGCGTCTTCATTTTCTTGGCCACTTCATCTCCGGATGGTCAAACAGGTGAGAGCAGATTTCCACCCAAACATGAGCCCTTGATAGTCATTTCAGGATTGAAAGATATGTTCAAAACTATTAATGAGTCTCTGTGAGAAAAGGGGTTATTAATTAGGGCGGATGTAAATCCTGGCCAAGTAATACATCCCAAAATCCTGTCAAGTCAAGCACATTGTTCCAATAATTTAAACCTGAGCTCAACCCCTGGTCCTTTTAGCACAAAGCAGATAGGCTTCACTTAGTAAAAAGTTCAAAGTATGTAGCAACACTAAAACAGTCACAAATTATCAAAACAAAATACAATAGCAATTCCACAACCAATTTCTAAAAAGTAAGAAATATTTAATAAGAAAAGTGACACCAAAATGACTAAACTCCAGAGGGGGGGGGTTCCATCTAGATGTTAAACAGAAATAGAAAGGCATCATCCACAACTCATGCCACAGCTGGGGAAAGACCAGACCACATCTCTGATGAATCTGCTGAGCTTGTATGGCACAGGAGATAATAATGTACCACCAGGGTTTATTCTTTTGTGGATTTCTGAATAAACCTAAATCACAAATGCAGGACTAGCCTGAGTAGGGGTAGATTTCACAAAGTACATTTAATGTCAAAATAAAACCAGGAAGAGGACCGGGGTTTATAACCTCATTGTATTCCTCTTTGTAATCCTTTCTAGGATGCTTCATTCGTGAACGATTTATGAAGTCATTTAAACACCTATTGTTGTAAAGTACTCTTCCTTCTGAATATTTTGCTGTGAGGCAACCTTAGGTTGGGTGGTTTCTTATGCACATACCTCTAACAGAAACTACACGCAGATTGAGCTGCTGCTGAGATTCTTCCCTGAAGGCCATGTTCCACTTTTTCTGCTACCATGTACTTCAAGGGTGATTTAGCGAGTTTGGGGCCTTCTTTAATTGTTGCTGGCTACCTGCAAATAGACTTGAGGCAAATGTTCTGTCTCACAAGAGTCCTGTGTTCCAGATTAAAAAGAAAATTCTATCAACTGCAGTTAATTTGAGAATTATTATATGAGAATAGTCATATATTGCACCTTTTCCACAGGGAAGTCAATTGATTAAGAAACCTTTATAAGGAGATTGCTCTGGTGACAAAAATCCTTGGCTGTTTTACCAGATGTCTCATCACGTCCATAAATTGTCTTGTCTCTGTATTTTAAATCTGTGGCTGCATTTGAGGGATCTAGCTCTTACTGGCTACAAGCTAAAAAATCTAGTTCTTTCCAGGAACACCCTCGGTAACACCTATGAAGGAGGAAATATAGGATGCCCCCATGTATACCAGAAGGAGGTAACCCCCTGACCCCTTATATTGGTCCTGGCTCTTGGAAGCATTTCTTTAGCTTTAGCATTAGGCAGAAACACTCACGGTTTTTGCTTACTGTACTACGTAAATTAAGTTCAGTGACCTCTAGTACCAGAACTCCTTTGTTGTTATAATAATGCTTGCGATCATGTGCACTGCATCTGTCATTAGTGTACCCTGAACTACATCACAGTCTCTCTTTTGAAAAGGATGAGAGTAGTATAAAGGATGGCACTACCCAAAGAAAATGTTTCCCTGTTTTTTCTTTCCCAGTAAGGTGCCTGAATGCGATTCACAAATTTTCTCACCAGCGCAGCCCATCACGGTACTATCCATCAGTGACATATGGGCGCTAATACCTCCAAATGCATGATGGGACCAGTCATTTTAAGGATTTCAGGGGCCTTGATTAAGTCATATATTGGGGGCCCCTTTGCAGAACACATTTTAATTTTACTTTTACTGCTAATTCAAGCATGCTTGATGCCAAACAATACTACCTTGTATATTCAACTTTATCAGGGTCACAGGAAACAGTTGAAATATGTATTGCTGGGACACAAAATATCCTTAAGACGACGCTGGGTAGAGAGACAGAGAAAGATGGAGGCAACGAAGGAAAGGAGTTTAGATAGAGCATTAGACTAGACAAGGGTGTAATAAAGAGAAAGATCAGTTTCAAATATTTAAATATAAAGGTTGAACTGATCGGATTGGCAGTGAGCTGTTGCCTAAGTGTGATAGTCTCATAAATAGGATGGTGCACTATGCTGCACCGTATAAAACATCATATCACAGTCCTATAATAACACTGCCCTGGTTCTTACCTTTACAAGGGACGTGAAATGCTGCCTGGCTCCTCTAGGCTGGGTCTAATGTTGTTGTACTGTTGAAGCTCAGCTGGGCTGCTACTCTGCTATCTTTACCTATTTGGAAGTTTAAAGCTAGCCCATTGTTCGAGAAAAAGCTATCCACAAGCAACCATAAATTCACCCATCCTTCACTAAAGACCTCTTCACCTTGTCCTGCTCCTGGTACCCAAAGGCCTTCATCCAGCATGGCATGAATAAAATGATTCACTAACCTTGGTGGTATTGGTGTTGATGAACCGTTGTAGTATTCTAGACTTAATGCCTTTCATCGCATTGATTTTCCCTGCTCTGTTGCAGAGGTCTAGTACCCAGGTAGGTTGCTTTGTAGTCATCTCAATAGGTTGATGAAGGAAGTTTGAAGTCCTTTGCATGCTCCTTTCTCTTCATGGCCTCACATTCCATTTACTCCAAGGGTCTGAGCCCAGCCTGACACATTACATTGAGAAGAGCTGTCCTTCCTGAACTTGTGAATACTCTTCAATTGGGAGACATCGCAGGTCAAAATTATTCAAAACTGTAACAGGTACACTGAGAACCAATACATAGTTATGTCATAGTTTTAACAAGACTTTCTGTAAGAAAGTCATCCTTTCATTCTGACCACCCCTATTATTGGACTGATACTGATGGTTACTGACTCTGAATGTGCCCTGGACTCTACTAACTAGGCCCAGGGCCAATGCTCCATCCTCTAAAAGGTATGTGGTAACTGGTATAACTCTAATTGATAAAGACAACCAACCTATATAGTAGAGCATGTAGGTTTAGAGACCCCAGGGGACCTAATGCAGTTAGGCGTGCACTGCTGTGGTGACTGGTGTCATTTTAAAACCAGGCCTGCCTTTATTGGGCATCACCCCTGAGCAATACAGGATGACGTTTAGAGAAGACAGTTAGTACCAAATTCTGAGTTGACTTTTTAGACATGTCTGTCAAGGCACTAGAGGGCTGGATACAAGTAACACTTACAGAGAGCTGGCACAGCAAGGTGTTGGTGTTAGCCCCTTTGAGTTACAGTTTTGCCACCATGTAAAAGGGCCATTTAGTTTGGTTAGAAAGGCTTGAGAGAAGACTCTCAAAGAGCCCAAAGAAAATGTGCTGGATTATATGTTAGGCTATGATCCTGCATGGCAGAGATCATGAAGAAGGCAAGCAGCGACCTGGAAGCCAGACAAGAGCTCAGGTATGACCAGAAGGCAACTATGTCTGAGCACCATCTAGGACGGGAAACATCCTTAACAACGAAGTGTTTATCACTACTTACCTGAACAACGAATCCTGAACCACGTCTTTCCTAAAGCACGACTTTCCTTAAGCACGACTTTTCTTACCACGACTTTCCTAAACCACGAGTCTCTCCCCTCCGCTCCTTCTGCCACACGGTCCTGCCAGCTTGGTAATAAGTGGCAAGTATCTGCAGAGGCATTGCCAATAAATCATCCCATGAACTTTGGGCTTCGGGGTTATATAGAGGCTATGCGTGGGCAAAGACATCGGGGAACAAGCTGTTTAGGAATTGTATTTAAACTTAAGATGTCAGTCATATGTATTGAGGCAAAGTATATTTTCTGTGTTTACAGGAGGAAGGTGCAATTCGTATAAAGAAAATAAACGGTGATGAATGGTCTGAGGGGGGCCAAAGAAGGACGTGCGTCAGTTTATTATTGTTGTTTGAGATAAGATTTCATCCCAGGCCTTTCAGAAAAACAAGGCATTAAAAGAATGCTTTTAGCAGAAGATGATTGAGCTAGTTTATATTTCAATACATCCCTGGTCAGTGCCAAAACACGAGTAAAAAAGCAATTTTAACTGAATTCTTGAGCACACACTACAAAGTAACATTTCAATAAATATTCAAATAAAACGTTGTCATCTTCAAAACAACCCTCATCAATTTTGATTTTGATGTTTAAAATCTTTTTAATAAAAATATTTAAAATGATTGTATCATATATTATGAAAACATATGTTTTGCAGAACAAATCACATCATTAGGGCATTATTACTATATCTGTCTAAACATTTAAACGCAGTTATGAGAAAAGTGAAAAAGAAAAAGAACTCCTAGCACAAAACATATCAAATAATACAATTTTGAATCACACTCAGAAGTATTGGTATTACAATAGTGCCATCTATTGGCCAGTAACGAGGTGGATTAATTCGTGGTTTAGGAACTCGTTGTAAAGAAAGTAGTGATTTGGCATTGGTAGTTGTTAAGCCTTCGTGGTAAAGGTATTCGTGGTTTAGGCAGTAGTTGTTAAAACATACATCCATCAAGGACATTTGGTGTTGGTTTTAGAACCTGTGGGTTTCAGGACCCTCCAGGACAAATAGACTGGGCCCACCCTTTTTGGAGAAAAAGGGTGAAGTCAACTTCTCGGTGGACCTTGGAACCCTTAGGAGTCTCCACCAGGTACTCCATGTAAACAGATTAAAACACCACCAAGACAGGGCAGACATGATCAAGCTGATGGTGACAGATGAAGGAGAGGAGGAAGTGAGTAAGCCACTGCCAGACATCCTCTTTACTAATACACAAGATGGGTCAGTGGAGGAAGTGGTACTCTCCCCCAAGCTGACAGACCAGCATCATAGAGACTGCAAACAAGTGTTGCAGCAGTTTGGTGGGCCGTTTTCCCTCACTCTGGACTCACCACGTGGTGTGTCCATGATATTGACACTGGTGACAGCCTATCTGTAAGAAACAAACTGTACAGGCTGTCTGACCGAGTCAAAGCCAGCATTAAGGTTGAGGTAGACAAGATGCTTGAGTTGGTGGCAGTTGAGCCCTCTGACAGTCCATGGGCCAATGGACTACAGAGGTTTGAATGCAGTCACCAAGACTGATGCTCACCCATACCTAGAGCTGATGAGCTCATAGACTGGTTGGGGCTGCAAAGAACCTGAGTACATTTGATTTGACATCAGGTTACTGACAGATTTTCCTCAGTCCAGGATCACAGGAGATGTCAGTATTTTCTACCTCAGAGGGCCACTTCCAGTTCAAAGTGATGCCCTTTGGCTTGAAGAATGTCCCTGACACCTTGAAGGCATTAGTGAACATAGCCATGTATGGGTTGGAAACCTTCAGTGCAGCTTATTTTGATAATATAGCTGTATTCAGTTCCACCTGGGAGTAGCACCTGGTTCACCTGATGTAAGTGCTTCAGGCCCTGCTGCAGATAGGCCTGACTTTCACGGCATGCAAATGCCATCTAGGCAGGTTCAGTGGTGCACCCGGGACACCTTTTAAGTGGAGGCCATGCACAACCTCTGCAGCCCAAGATCAGGACCATCTTGGATTGGTAATCTACTAAGACCCAGGCCTAGGTCAGGTTCTTTCTCGGCCTGACTGGGTACTACAGAAGGTTTGTCAGGAACTATGTTACCACCAGTCCTACTGGCCCCTGACTACAATAAGGAGTTTGTGATCCAGATAGATGCTTCAGAGCAAGGGACTGGGGCAATACTAACACAAGTAAATGAAGAGGGCCAAGATCAACCAGTCGCCTTCATTAGCAGGTGACTACTCAACAGAGAGCAACAATGGGGTGCCATGGGGAGGTAAGCATTGCTGTATTCTGGTCCCTCAAGAAGCTGAGGCCATACCTGTTTAGTGCCCGCTTCCATGTTTAAACTGACCACAGACCTCTCAGATGGCTCATTCAGATGAGAGGGGAGTACCTAAAATAGTTGTGGTTGTCCATTTCTCTGCAGAGGATGCACTCCACAGTGGAACACAGACCTGCCACTGCCCTTGCCAGTGCAGATGGACTTTACAGTGTTTTCCACTTAAATGATGAGGAATACCCAGGACATAGGTTAGCTATCCACCTCCTTTCATCTGGTGCTGACTGATGCTGGTATTTACTGTTGGAAAGTAGGTTACTGGTAGTGGTAAATGTGCATGTACCACTGGCAGTAAGGCCACTAACACAGTCTAGGGCTCAGAATAGGTCTCAATATTGTTTTCCCATGCACAACCCTTGGTAGCTTGGCTGAGAGCAGACAGGCTTAACTTAAGAGACAGGTATGTAAAGCATTTAAAAATACCAGTTCAGTAAATAATGAAGACACAACGCACAGTAAAAATCCCACACCAATTTATAAAAATAAGAAATATGTTTATCTTTGAAATTACAAAAATCCAATGTAGGGAACCGAAGATATGATTTTGTAAATATTTCGCACTGTATAGCACTTAGAAACCTATAGTGCCACCTAGGGACATCTGGTCACGCTGACCTGGACAAAGTCAAAGTTTATGTCCGACCGCGATGGAGCCATGCTCGGATACCACTCGCAGTAGGCCTTGGTCAAGAGTTTACCTTCGGACGTAGGAACTTTTCTGGATCTTTTTCTACTGGGGTCCCTCGATGCTCTTCACCAGTCCGGATTCAGTGAGGGTTCACCAGCTTGCTTTCCAGGGAGCTCTTTGTCAAAACCCGGAAGTCAGACCTCTGCAGCTTTTCAGTGGAATGAACCAGCAGGGCAGGCAGGCTCACGGTTGAAGGTCACCGGCTTGGCTCTCGCAGTTGAGTCGGTTCCCTTATGGAGCTTTTTTCCAAAATGTATCCAAACTTCTCTAAACTTCTGGAACTTCTTCCTGAAGTTCTTTTGGGGGGTCCAGGGTGTCTAAAACACAATCCAAGGGTCTGGAATCTTCAAAAGGGTCCATGAAGGTTTGGGACTTCAGTTCCCACGCTACACTTGGACAGAACCATAACAAATCCACTGGATGCAATCCAGGCTGGGGATTCTTGGTGGTGAGGGTCCAGAGGAGCTCTGTTAACCTGTAGCTCGTAGGGTGTCCTTTCTTTATTTCTCTTGAAGCAAGGTTCATCCAAACGGCTACAGATAATGTAGCAGGTGCAGTCAGTCAGAATGCAGGGCTTAGTGGTGCAAATCAAGTTTCCAGCTTGAGAAGCCTTCTTCTTCTGTTAGTTTCAAGAGGCAGATTTGAGAGATCTCACATAGTTATTCATTGTACTCTGGGGTCAAGAAGGAGAGCACCCCTAGAGCATGCCCACTTCCTCCAAATTATGGCATAATCATTTCCCAGAAAGCACTATTCTTCCAAAGTTCAGTATGGCCGAATTTGTAGCAGAGGAGAAAGAACTAGTTAAACTAACCTCCAGTATGGCTCCTTTCCATAGCTCTCCCCTCTATCACCTGCAAATTCCTGTCTTAAGCATGCCATCTGCCCGGGGTTCGGGAGCTAGTGGGTAGATGGGCCTAACATTCCCTGCCTGTTATATCCCCCTTTGAAGCTCCATGGTTTAGGACCGCTCGCCACTGCTATTGTATTCCTGTGTAGCAGAGCTACATCATCATCAAAGCATCCTGGCTAATCCTCGTCACTCTGACCAATCAGGGAAGACCACAGAAAGGGGGAATTTGGTATACAGACAAGAAAGTCTCATAAATTCGTTTCTGAGTACTTTAGAATAAATTCAACAATATCATATTGTTGGATTTATCAATACTATTCTCCTAAGTCCTAGAATGATATTTGTATTAATTCCTAGTGACAGTTATGCATTAATAAACTATTGCCATGTTAACCTATGTGGCTAGGGATCTCCAAGGGGGGAAGTGCATTGTGCAATTTCTCCAACACCAGGTCATATAAAACAGGTCCTGCTTATAGTTACATGACACCCCACCCCTGAGACACCCAGGGGAGACTTTAGATGTACTGAATATGCAAAAATAGTGTAGATCCTCACTCCATAGCGCTCCTAGCACCAAAGTCAATTTTGCAAAGCACTTTACTACAATGGGAGAAGTGAAATGTGCATGTAAAACCTCTTTTATAATGGCCCTCCTTTTATGTACGTGCCCCTCACCCCTGGGCCATCTAGGGTAGACCCTGGGGGTACTTAATATGCCAAAATATTGATGTATATCACTTTTTAAGTGCTCCTATCACCAAAGTCGCGGTGTCACTGGATTCAAGCTTGCTTGGCTGATGAGGGGTGATGCCCTGAAACTAGTCCCAAGCTGCTTGTTTCCAGTCCAGGGAGGACCAGGCTTAGCAATTCGGCTGGACTGTCCCCATGAGGCGGCACAGGATCAAGACTGATTTACATATGGTGGGGACTAAACTGGGGGGGCACGTTGAGCAAAGGAACAATGGATTTAACCCAGATCTATTGACTGGGATTGAATGTTTGATTTGCTCTGCATTCTGTCCATCATCTGTGTGTCTTTTACAAGTTTGGGCACATTTTACATTTAAAAGCAGTGATGCAGCACAGGGCTGCTTTTTAAATGACCTCAGGCTCTCAGCAGTGCACACATGCAAATACAGAAAGGGCTGCTGGCCTCTAAACTGCCACATCCTATTATGTACTAGAGACTTAAAGGTAGTATTAGCCCCTCTTTCCCTATTATGTTCTAGGGGCTTATAGGGTAGGTTATGCCAATTATAAATTAACCCTCATATATAGTGAACCCTCCTGTATGTGTGTGTGTTTCAGCGTGGTGTCAACATAACACTGACCTTGGGTCTGGTTATGCAGAGCCCAGGGACAGTCAGAGTCAGTTACCACCAGTACCAGTCAGTAAAAAAATGGGGGTTCACAGGGCCCACAGGATGAATTTGCAACCGCGAGTTGACACTTAGTGTGCCCTGGGTTCTGTTAACCAGGCTCAGGGCCAGTGCTCTATCCTCTAAAAGATATATGGTTATTGGTGTAATTCTAATTGGCAAAAACAACCTACTCCCATGTCCCTAGTAGATGGTAGGGCATGTAGTTTTAGAGTTCCAAGTGGACCTATTGCACTTACGTGTGCACTGCTGTTGTGTCTGTTGTCATTTTAAAGCCATGCCTGCCTTGCAGGCTGGTTTTAACATAAAACCATGTCCAAATTTGACTTTGGAATTAAAAGTACTTATAAAGTCCAAAACTACCTTTACATTATTTATAAGTCACTTCTAATGTCTGTCCTAGCTACCCCGAGGGTAGGGAGCATTGTTTTAAATATAAACAGTATAAAAGATGTTTTATATATACTGGTTAGGAAAAGTAGCAACGTTGTTTATCCCTACTATAGCGCTGCTAGCCCCTTAGGCTAACATGGGGAAAGCTTTATTAAATTTAAAGTCTATCTTTGCATTGGAGCTAGCTAGTAGTACCATTCAAAGCATCAAAATAATGGTTACAATACATTCAAGAACTTGCAATGGTCAGTTTCAATATAACAATTACTGGAAAGCACTTTTAGAACTTACTATCATGAAGGTACCTTTAAGCAGCCCTGTAGCACCCTCTTCTGATTGGTCACCCTTAGACAGTCTGATCCAAGCTGCACCCTGAGTAGGGTAGAACAGGCCTGGGGATGCAACAATATAGCCATTTGATGGGAGGAGATTTACTTCTGGGAAAAGCCAGGGAGTGGAAAGGGAATGTGGTGATAAGCTGGACTTCAAAGGATGGAGCCTCTGCACAAAACAGATGTCACAGGACCAAGAGCACCCCACTTCCTTGATCTCTAGCCAGATGGGAGCCCCCCTAATTAGATCAGGAGAGGGGATGGAAGGGGAGTGTAATCTGTTCTTAGCCACACCTTTGGAGTGGGTTACACAGACACATACACTATGGAGAGATGTTCTCCCATTTGATTTTTGGGAGAACAGTGCCTTCTGCGTCAAAAGTATGCCACTCTTTGCATTCTTCCCGAGTGGTTAAGGAGTCCACCCTCCTGCCAGTCTAGAATAGGGATAACTATGGAAGAGCTGCAGGAACTCCTCAAAACACTGCCTGGAACAAAAGAATGGCCCAGCCGGACCCTTGGACTGCACCCTAGAAGATCGGTACTCTGAAAGACTGCACCGGCTGCACTCACAATGCTTTACACAAAAAGGAATGCGTCTGACTAAAAGGAAAAAAAGGAGTGGACTCCCTGATAAGCAACAGGTACAACAGAGCTGGAAGAAGTCATTTGCAAAGCCAGATGACCTGTTCCAATTGGATGTTCCTGGACTGCACAAGTTCACTGTGGGAATTTGAGTCTTAGCCCCTAAGAGGCAATCCAGCGTCTCTTAACCCTAGGCCTGAGCTAGTGGACCCCTATTGTCCCAAAAAGAACTCATAAACAAAAAGATTTCAAAGTTTGGAAACTTTCTGCAAAGTTTTGCAGAAAAGCTCCAGAAGAGCGGCTTGATGTCGAGAGTCAAGCCTCAGTCATCCTTTCGCAAATCTGCTTAACCATCCTGATTTGTCCCAAGAGCTCCTAACTGTTGACATTAAAGACAAAGACTTCCAGAAGCTCACAGATGCATTGCACTGCAACAGGCCCCTGTCGTCAAACCAAACCCCAGATTCGAGGAACCCGAGGACTCCTCATCAAGAAAAAATCTTCAGGAAAACGACAAAGTCAGAAGGTACATTTTTTGGCCAGGACTTAGCCGCAGCCTTCTGACCCGCACTCCACCATGGTCAGCCTAAAACGTTGTCGTCGTCTTGGTCCAGTGCAACCAGATAGCCGAGAGTGGCGCTTTAAGCTTTTTGGCACTAGAATGCACAATTTTTGATTTAATTTTTAAAAGTTCATATCACCAGTTCCCTACATTGGATTTTGGTCATTTTAGTATAATTTTGAAGCTAAAAAAAATTCTTTATTTTTATAACTAGCTGTTGGATTTTATTGTGTCATGTCTTTTACTTATTAAATATTTCAGTGATAATAAATGCCTATTTCCTAAGCTAAGCCTGACTGCTTGTGTGCCAAGCTACCAATCGCTGAGTAAAAATTAACTTATTGAGACTTGACTGGACCTATTTAGTAATAGGGGTATTGTTGCTAGTTGAAGATGAATACCCCTACCTTTCAATAACCCACTTTCCTACACTTTTCTATGTTAAATGTAATGTATTGTTGTTTTAATAGTGACTGCAATATGCAAATAATCATTGACAGTTCAGTCAAGGTGATCAATTTTTTTAACAGATGAATTATCTGACTCTTCATCGAATACTAATACATTTTTTCCAAGAGCCAACATATCTATTTTTGCATTTGAGAGCAGTGGTTTCCAGTCATTTATAAAAGGAAAAGGAGTTTGATTCTTATGATTTATGACCTCAGGTTACAATTATCATAGTGATTGGAAATAAAACTTTTTCAGTTTATTTGGGAACTAATTATTTATGTTTGAATGTGTCTGTTGTATTCTTAAATTAGCTATGATTGTCGCCCAGGGTTTTTTTATCATCTTGAAGGTCAGTCATTCAATATCTCTGTCCTCTTCTTACTCTGCTCCTGTCCCTCCCTATATCTGTACCACTGTGCTATTGGACACAACATCCGTTACCCATTTTCTTTCCCAAAATCATTCTCGAGCTAAAAGTGCAAACTTCATAAATTGTATGGAATATAATATCTTATTTAATGAACTGAAAGTGAGCATTAATCTAATTTGCTGTGCTTGCAGGGTGTACACAGGCAAGATGTGTACCATGGTGTGGTTTGCATGAGATTTTGTGTTTGATACTAGGAGAGGCTACTTGTCGCACAATCAAATAAATATACAAAACTGAGAGTTAAACTGGATATTCCCAAGTACTATTCAATGCACCCATAGTCCTTCAATTACCTGAAATGTATTGAGGTACATGTGCAATTTTCTATGTTTGCTTGTAGGTTTGCAGTTACTGCGTACATCTCTTGCTCCCATGTTCTTTCCTTTGAAAAGTCTGCAAGCACAAGAGACCAGATGCAGCTGAATTTTCGGACTTTCCACACTTATCCAATTTTGAGAAAAACAGATGCACACAAGTCGTGTACACTTTCTCATAAGCCGTTCTCCTTTTTATAAGGCAGCAATTTGTAAACAAGCTTCTGTGTCTTCTCGCCTACAGCAGGGAGATTGCTAGTGTAAATATTGCACTTACAAGGACTACTGTTTATGGATTACCAGAGGAAACAAAACACAACAAAAATAATAAAGGAAAATGGTAGATCAGTGGTGGCACGTTTTTGATGTCGGGAAATATGCAAGTTGTATCATAACCCCGGTTGGAAACTACCGTGGCATTCATCTAAAAGTCCGGAAAGCTAAACTTACAGCCAAAATACAGGCACAACAGTTGGTATGCAGTTCACTCTCTGCTCATTTCTGCGTTGAGCAAAAAAGAAATAAGCAAACAACCGTGCCACAGATATACGCTAGGGTCCTACCAAAGGATCCCTAAATATACAAACGGGTGACAACAAATAGCACCAGAGCCAGATACACATAAGAACTATTTTAGGATTTTTTTTATCATTTATCATTTTATCACAAAGATTATTTTTTTTAAATATCAAAATTATTCGTTTAGGATGGAAAAAACATTTCATGGGTTTAAAATATATACAATAACACAAAAATGTTGGGAGTCCCACACACACTGTTCACATCAACATTCACTTCCCACTATCACACATTCAAAGTTGTACTCATATTTCATAGAGAGCATGGGATCCATGTTTGGGTATAGATGCCACACTAAGGGTGTCACAGGGAAACAAAAAAAGGGAAGTTGTTGTAATGAAAGTAGCACAGTCCATGGAGTTTCTTGTAGGTAATTTATTCCAGTATGATGGTACACATCAGAACCCCACCAGGAACAGCCTTACTGCTGCTCAGCTCCTCATCCAACTGACACACGAACGTTCCAATCACCAGCATTCTCACAAACAGTCGCCCAGGCTAAGCAGCAGCAGTACAACAGAAGTCATTAATTACTAATGCCTCAGCAACTGACAATGGCTGTGAACCCCATTAAAGTCCATCATTTGTAGGTCTTGTCTACGACAGTATATGGGCTGTTGCCTGCGATGATCTATTCTTTAAAAAAAAAAAAAAAGCTAAAGATGGGCTTTTAGCTTTAGCCTGCCTATATTACTTACCATTGGATAACTTCATCATCACTCTCCTTTCCTTGTTTTCCTTACCTGGTAAGCAGTCGAGTTCACTAGCTTCTTTAAAAGTTTGTCCCTTCGATGATACATGGCCGTAGTACTGAATAATTTCTTTGTTTGTGGCCATCCGCTTCTCGCGGTGCAATGGAGGCACTTTATTAACCTTTCTTGTTTTCCTGGTTGTATTTGCTACTTGTTGCCCTGTTGTTGTTGCTTCACCCTTTCCTACCTCTAACACTGTTGCTGGCCTGTTGTTACTGCCCCTTCCCCCTCCCACTGATAACCTTTTTAGGGTCGGGCCTGCGAGTGCATGCGTCACACTTGCAAGACACAGTTGTATGCAGAAATGGGCTTAGAGTCCTCCCATTGCTTGCCGTTTATTGTCTTCAAGGATTTTCCTCCTGCTCTGGTCCTGTAGAAAGGAGGGATGGTGGCTAGGATGAGATCAGCTGAGCGGAGGTTTCTCTTTGGGGAGTGGAAGGACATTCGGTCGTTGAGGTATTGGGATCCGGTGTTGTGGAGGGCTTTGTAGGTGTGTGTGAGCAGCTTAAAGGGTATTCTTCTTTTGACGGGGAGCCAGTGGAAGCCGCTGAGGTGTTGGATGAGGTGGTTTTGTCGCGGGATGTTGAGGATAAGTCTGGCTGCGGTGTTCTGAATAGTCTGAAGTTTGCGGAGTAGTTTTTTGTTGATTCCTGCATAGAGAGTATTGCTGTAGTCCAGGCTGCTGATGATGAGTGCGTGAGTGACGTTTTTCCTGGAGTCAGCGGATTCACTTGAATGTCTTGCAGAGTAAGCGGAGGGTTTCGAAGCATGCGAAGGATACGGTGTTGATCTGGCGATTCATGGTGAGTGAGAAGTTGAGTATCATGCAGAGGTTGTGTGCATGGTCTGTTGGGATGGGTGGGTTTCCGAGGGCGGGGAGCCACCAAGTGTCGTCCCATGGTGAGGGGGTGGAGCCGAGGATGAGGGTTCCTGTTTTCTCCGAGTTGAGCTTCAGGCAGCTGTTGCTCATCCAGGTCACAGCGGCTTTCATCCCTTCTTGGAAGTTCCGCCTGATGATGTCGGGTTCCTTGGTGTGGGAGAGGATGAGCTGGGTGTCATTGGCGTAGGAGACAATGCTGAGCCTGTGGTTTCTGACAATGGTTGCGAGAAGTGCCAGTTAAACGTTGAAGAGTGTGGGACTGAGTGAGGATCCTTGGGGTACTGGGCATCTGATCCCTTTCAGTTCTGAGAGGAAGGGTGGGAGTCCTATTCTCTGTGTTCTGCCTGAGAGGAAATACCTTATCCAGTCTAAGGCTTTTCCTTAGTTGCCGGCGTCATGGAGTCTAGTGGCTAGTGTGCAGTGCGAAACAGTGTAAAAGGCTGCTGATAGGTCCAGGAGGATGAGGGCTACTGTGTGGCCTTGGTCGAGAAGGGCGAGGATATTGTTGGTGGCGGTGAGGAGGGCTGTCTCAGTGCTGTGGTTGCTCTGGAATCTGAATTGAGAGATGTCTAGGATGCTGTTGGTTTCCATGAAGTGGGTGTTGAGGGCCTTTTCGATGACTTTGGCAGCAAAAAGAAGCAGTGAGATGGGCCTGAAGTTCTTGAGGTCTGTCGGGTTTGCGGAGGGCTTCTTTAGGAGGGGGTTGCCTTTGGCGCTCTTCCAGTTGTTGGGGAATGGGGTGGTCTCGAGGGAGCAGTTGATAGTTCGGCATAACTTGACTTGACTTGACAATGACAATGACGACCATGTGGAAGATGTGTGGCGGGCAGGGGTCAGAATGTGCCCTGGAGTGGATGCTCTTCATTGTCTT
Source organism: Lissotriton helveticus (assembly GCF_964261635.1). NCBI lineage: Eukaryota > Metazoa > Chordata > Amphibia > Caudata > Salamandridae > Lissotriton > Lissotriton helveticus. The sequence goes on from NC_136057.1 coordinate 1,237,934,782, forward strand.
TAAGGTGTCTTCTGTGGTGAGAGGGGTCCAGGTGAGAAGGGTCTGTTGGTTGGTTTGTTGGGGGTGTGGGTTGAGGTGGTGTCATTATCTTGGTCATCTGAGTTGTCGTACAGTGTCTTCATTTTGAGGTGAAAGAAGGACCTGAGTTTGTTGCAGAGGTCTTGGGAGGGAGGGAAGTCGGTTGTTTTGCTGTTGAGTTTGGCGAACTCCTGTATGATGGCAAAGAGTTCTTAGGAGTTGTGAACATTGGGGAGGATTCTGTCTTGGTTGAAGTTTTGTCTTTGTTGATTTGATGAGGTGATGGTGTGCTATGATGGCTGTTTTGTAGGCGAAGCGTGCTTCCAGAGCTTTGCTGTATCTCCACATCTTCTCCAGTCAACAAGAGCACTTGGATTCTTGGAGGTCCGAGATGAACCTGTTGGCTTACTTGTTGTGTCATCTCGTGGTGGTCTGGAGGGGGGTGAGAGTGTTGGAACAGTTGGTAATCCTTTGATAGAGGTTGCTTGCCACTGTATTGCTGTCTGTGGTAGTTGGGAGAGGAGTGCAGGTGAGCATGGGGGTGAAGTGTTCTTCTGAGATAATGGTCCAGCCTTTGCGTGGGAGGCAGCGCGTGTGCTTGTGGGCGGTGGGTTTTGTAACGGAAAAATGGATGCAGTGGTGGTCTGTCCAGAGCAGTTCCGTGGTGTGGCTGAAGCGAATGTTTTTTCCTCTGGTGAATATGGAGTAGAGTGTATGTCCTGTTGTGTGAGTGGGGGTGGAGACAAGCTGCTTCAGTCCTATGTTGGTGAGGTTCTCCAGGAGGGTGGTGGCGTTGGGATCGATGTGATTGTCCAGGTGGAAGTTCAGGTCTTTGAGTAGTATGTAGTCCATAGAGGTGAGAGCATGGGGTGCGATGTGGTTGGTGATGACGTTGTTGATGGGGGTGCAGGGTCGAGGAGGTCTGTAGGTGAGTGTTCCGTGGAGCATCATTCTGAGGTTGGGCTGGATCTGGAAGTGGATGTGTTTCATGGGGGGATGAGGCGTCGTCCGAGTTGGTGGTTGTGAGTTGGAGGGAGCTTTTGTGGACGATACCGAGGCCTCCTCTTGCGTGGTTCGGGCAGTCTTTTCTCAGGATCTTGTACCCGCTGGGGATGGCGGTTGCGATGTCAATGCGTAGCTGGCATTGGTCCAGGACTCTGTGAGGAAGGCGATGTCAGGCGTGTGAATGTTGTGGAGGTCGCAGATTTCTACAGCGTGTCTGTGCAGGGAACATAGGTTAAGGAGGATGCAGCTCAGTGGCTTGTGTGCGGTGGTGTCCAGTGGGTTAGGGGTAGCTGCACCACCAATTTTGATGCTTCCAAATTAACATCCTCTCTAGGCACAAGCACGAGAGTAGTGTTTCACAGCGCGCATGCCTGGTACAGGCACTCTGCCCAACTTTGCACCATAATTTAGATGATGAGCAGGCTCCCCAGGGCTGCTGCAGCCTCTGCTGAATTAAGCTGATTTAGTAAAATTGCATTTACTGGTGTTCTGCTATGAAAAAAAGCTCATTCAGGTGATTTCTCTGTCTATCTTTTCGTTAAAATATTAGAAATATATTGATGGCTTTTCTCCCAGACATCTTTCATCTCAAGGCAATTGCTGCATAACAAAAAAAAAGGTTTTTAGTAAAATATCCTCAGCATGCCCACTCTCGCTCCACCTTTGGAGGAGGCAGTGGGTGTCTTAAATCTGGAAAAAACATGAACAGATTAGCCGGAAAGGAGTGCAGTCCTGTATGTCAGGTTCTCAATTGTTCTCAGTTATTGCAATTAGAATTTGAAACTCTACCTCCAAACCTTCGCACCACCATCTCTTTCCGGATCTTCAAAACAAACCTCACAACTATTCCCTTTCAAAGACATGTTTCACAATAACACTCCTTGCCAATCATACCACCTGGCATACGTCCTCACATTTAATTGCATGACCCTGACTGTTGCAGAAAGGCTCTTGAGAGCTATAACTCTGTAACTTAACTTAACTTGTATTTAACCCTGTAAATATGTATCTGTGTAACCTTAATCACCTTATAACTTTTTTAAATATGTAACCTATAATGAATATGTAATTTGTAAATATGTAACTGTTACACCTGGCGTCTTTGGCGGGTTTCCAACCTGTCTTTATGCTTCTGACTTCATATTTTTGACGGTGTGCTGCATTTCGTTTTTGCTGGTTTTAGGACTCTGGGCACTTTACCACTGCTGACCAGAGCTAAATTGCAAGTGTTCCCTGTGTAAATTGTATTTGTGATTGGTTAATCCGTAATTGGCATATTTGATTTACTAGTAAGTCCCTAGTAATATGCATCAGGTGTCTCTGGGTCTGTACATCAAATGCTACTTGTGGGCCTGCAGCACTGGTTGTGACACTCACCTGAGTAGCTCTGTAAACATGTCTCAGGCCTGCCACTGCACTGTGTGTATGTGCAGTTTTAAACAGTCATTTTGACCTGTTAATTGCACCCACTTGCCACCCCCCACACCTTCACTTCACATACATGTAAGGCACCCCAGGTAGGCCCAAGGTAGCTCCATGGGCAGGGTGCAATGTATTTAATCTGTAGGACATGGTGTGTTTTACATGTCCTAGTAGTAAAATACTGCTAATTTCGTTTATCACTACAGCAAGGCCTCTCTCCCATAGGTTGTCATTAGAGCTGCCTTGCAAGATCTTACAAGTGCATCTTCCCATTGGAAGCAGATAGAGATTTGTAGTTTGGTGTCTTTGAACTTACTATTTGAAAATACATTTCTTGGTAAAGTTAGTTTTTAAATAATTTTTTGAAAATGCAGCTTTTAGAAAGTCGGCATTTTCTTGCTTTACTATTCTGTGCTTCTGCCTGTCTGTGGAACCCACGTCTGGGTTTGGCTGACAGATGGGCTCTTGTGCATTCACTCTAGAAAGTCGCACAAAGGGAGCTGCAGTGTGCCTTGCATATCCTGATGGGCCATCACCAGGCTGATGGGCCTTCCTTAGCTAGAGTGATGGGAGAAGTTGCCACTGACACCTGAATAGTGCTGGGCCCATCCTCCCACAAATCTGTCTCCACCCCCCTGTAATGTATCTGGAGCCAGGTCAGGAAAAGGCAGGGTCTTGTGCCCTACAAAGACTTTCCTTTGCCTACTTCAAATGCAGAAAGGGGTATAAGCACCTGTTAACACTCTCAAATCAGAACACTTCCAGACAAAAGGACTTTCTGCCAGGAAAATGAGCTGGATGCGGCAGGAGGGACTGCCACTCTGCCTGTTGCTTTGTTGTGCTGGCCTGCTTCTTGCTGCTTCTGTCCTGGGTGTGAAAGGACTGGACTTTGATTTCTGCATCCTGCTTCCATGGTTCTCCAAGGGCGTGTGCATGCCAGCCTCCTGTTTAGAAGTCTCAGGGCCATCAAAGACTTCAACTACCAGTGCCTGGGCTCTTCTGCTCAAAGTCCTGACTTGCCGTGCCAAATCCAGTTTCTGGGCTCTTGAAAGTGTAACCAGGTGATCTTGAGAAAAAAATCCATGCATCGATGCCCAGCGCCTGTTATATTGAAGCATCACTTCAGAAAATCAACACATCACCTCCTCTTCCAGTAAGGAACCAACGCATTACCTCCCCTGACAGTAAGGAACCGACACATCACCTTCCCTGCCTGGCAGTAAGGAAGCGATGCATCACCTCCCCTGGTAGACAGGAACTGGCGCATCACCTCCCCTAGTAGTAAGGAACTGGCGCATCACTTTGCTTTTTCCTGCACCTCTGTGCCTGTACTTTGTGCTAAAAACAACACATCCACAGAGTTCTATAGACTGAACTTATTTACCCTTTGAAAAGTGATATCTTTACTTGTGTATGTTGGATTTTTGTAATTTTGGCCGTGTTTTATTCAGATAAATATTGGTTATTTTTCTTGTGTGGTGTTCTTTTGTAATGTTTTTACGGTGTTTCTGTGTGTGTATGAACAAATGCTATACACATTGCCTCAGAGATAAGTCTGACTGCTCGTGCCAAGCTACTAAGGCATTGAGCAGGGTTTTTCTTAGCTGTATGAGTCCCTTACCCTGACTATAGTGAGGATCCCTATTGGACAGGGTGCAAACCACTTACAGCTAGAGACCCCATTTCTAACTGTAACTCTGACCATGAGTACCTGTAGTAGCTATACATAATGTCTTCTACTACCCGGTTACACTGAATTTCTCATGTACTGTTCTTCGATCTGGGTAATGTCCACGCTACATAAAATCGCATAAATAAATAAATGTCCACATTAAAGCCTCTGTACGGACAGAAGTAGGAAAAACAGTTGAGCCCTCCTTTGGCTGGATCACATCTGCTCGGAACAGCAGGCTGTTCCCTCTTGACAACAGTTTCTAGGAAAGCAGCATGGAGGAAGGGGTGGGGTGTTGCACAAATGCAACTGTTAAACACTTCCACCGCGCTTCTCATCAAATCCTGCTTCCAATTAACACCAGATTGCACCCTTGACTGCAAGGGCTAATAATGCAAAAGCACTCACTCTGTGAAATTATCATTCTGTAGCCAGGAGAGAGGATGTGATGTAATGGCCAGAGCTATTGACTTTGGAACTGGGGAACCAGGTTCCAATCCCGGCGCGTCAGTGAAACATCCTGTGATTCTGTGCATATCACTTAATCTCCTGTGCCCAAACAAAAATGGCCTTGTGCTCATGTAAAGCACTACAGGGCCCTGGAGACGAGTTTGTGCAATATAAACACCTAAAAAAAGAAAAGTAATGGCAAAGCCAGTTGGTTTTGTCTATGATAGAGATCTATTTGCTTTGTCAATGTTTTTTTAGCTATGTTGTACAGTATGGCTAAAAGTACAAAAAGTGGTATCACGCATTCAATGCTGGCTGCTTTATAGTGCTTTTTTTTACTTTCAACAATGCTGCACAGCTCTACTTTTTGGATTTCAATCTTTTCCTTGCCACGTTATACAGCTGCCTGGCTGATGTGCAGCATAAATGAAAGTTACAAAAAAAATCACAATAAAGTATCTGGCATTGGCTGCATAATTGCATTTTTTTGTACTTTTAATCACGCTACTGTGCAACATGGCTAAAACATTGACAACGCTGCCAGTGCTTCCCTGAGATATAACAGGCGGCTTGGGGGCCACGGCAGAGGAAACGCAGCCAGTGCCACAGCCTGTGCCATAACTCTACCCAGCGGCGGGCGACTGTCAGCCCACGTGTGCTCGTGACCCGGACTCACACATCCGCATAGCCTGGAGACTGGGAGCCGTAGTGCGGAGCACAGCCGAGGAGTCCTCGCCATCCGCACACCAGCCCAGGACCTGCCAGTGTTTAAACCCAGCAGCGCAAACCTCACCAGAGTTTACACCCATTCCAGGAGCACCCCACAACAGCATCGGAACCCACAGCTTACACCCAGCACAAGTCCTACCACACCAGCCCTGGGCCACCTCCCACCCTTCTCCGGACATTCACCGAATTACTGTAACCCTCCCGGAATTACTGCACACCCCACTGCTCCCCCATCGTTGGCACCTTCTAGAAGAGGAGGGTGCTTTGCCGTTCTTACATTCACCTTGGGGGAGAGAGGAGGAAGACTGTTGCCTGTTGCAGCCTTGTTGGAGAGAGGAGGAGAGAGGAGGAGGACCAGGTCTATCGGTCGCAGATTCCCCTGTCGCCGCCAACATCAATTTGTTTGCACCTGGAGGCGCTTAAAGCGGGAAGCCCATCTCACCACTGTGCCTGTTGCCTATTGCAGCCTTGGGGGAGAGAGATGGAGGACCAGGACTATAGGTCCCAGCCCCCCCTGCCACCGTCACCACCAACTTCACTTTGTTCGCGCCTGGAGGTGCTTAAAGCGGATCGCGGGCTCCCGTCTGGGCGTGCCTGTCTGTGCCTGTCAGAGCCTGGAAGAGGCTGGGCCCGCTCCCTAACCCTAACGTGTAGGGTTTAGTGGAACAAGAGACCCGGGCCCGATATATAAGATGGTGAAACTGAAAACGACTGCTACAAGTAACGGAGGTGAGCCCACGAACACTTTACACTCCTTTCTCATTAGAGCTACTGATGCACTTGATAAGGAGATTTCATCTGTTGAACGAAGGCTATCTATTGGGAGGCAGGCTTGTTGATTGCTGGGACTGAGCCTACAAATAGGGAGGAACATATGTTAATAACAGACTCGCAAGTTACAAACCCAGAGCCTCCGACTACTTGGCCCAAACCCATGATCTCCCACGTAACCATCGCCTTACTCTCCCCTCCGGGCACATTTGAACCACCCCACAAGAAGAAGAAAGGCAGGGTGAGGCAAACAATGGAAACAATTGCTACACGACAAGAAATAAATGTTTCCCACCCATTTTCTATGGTGCATAAGATAGAGCAGTCAATTACTGTTTTACTGCAACCGTTAATAGATAGACTGACTAGAATTGAGACAAAAATAGAATTTAGCCCATTGGCAGGGGGAGATCGTAACGAAGACCATATTGGGTGTCGCGTGAACTATCCAGCTAATCGGGATTTACAGACTTCAGGCAGAAACGCGATCCATGGTGTCACTAACACAGGGAAAAATGTAATAGATCCCGTCCAGCCGCAACATGTTCCTCATAAGACTAACTCCACGGCCCGAAAGTAACCACACCAATAACACTGGTAACTCACAGCAAAGAACAGTTAAGGATACCACCTGACCCCCTGAAAGACTTGAGACAAGATCACATCAAATGACAGGACTAGCCCAAAGTTACCCAGATGTTAATTACACAACACAAACACCCCCCTGGCAGCTCGCCCATATGTTGTAATATTAACAGATGCCCCGAAATTAAACAACGTATAAGTGGAGACAACTGAACAATTGACATCTAAAGCAAGTTTTTGGTTCAAACAATTTGAAGGGGGCCATAAAGCAATGTTGACAAATATTCTAATGGCCAGAAGAGTGGGTTGGGTGGGAGATTCGGAGAAAGATATTGAAGGTGATTGTGTGGTGGTTCATTTTAATTCATCTCAATTGGTACGCTAACTATTTCAAATATTACCTACTGCAACAACACCGCTTACTCAAATATTTGACTTACCATTGAGATATTTTTATAAACCCAACATATTGGGGCCGCAAGGCCAACAATCTCCATTATTGGACTTGGCTATTCCTTTGTTTACTGCAACCCATTACCCTCTGGGTCCGTTCTCTGCCCCTCTTCTTACATATAATAGATTCAATGCACTTACAGACTTAGAGGGCTGCGATTGACACAAGCCGAGCAGGAGTGCTTCTACTCCTGTTCGAAGCTCACCTTTACAGGTTTCTGACACACAATTGCCAGTACCTGAATATCAGAGCAATATAAAGGAATCACATTTGTGTCATGGAATCTTGCTGGACGAGGCAGAAAAATTCAGGACCCAGATTGGATAAATATTATAACTACATATGACCTGATTTTCCCTCAAGAAACTTGGGAGGTCAAGCAGATGGACCTGGATGGCTATCGCTCATTCTATACCCCTACCCACCCATCAACTTCAGGCAGAGCTGGGGGAGGTATCTTAACCCTGTTACGAAACACTCTACGGGTAGAAGTTGTCCTATTTTATAATGTTTCTCCTTTTTTCCCTTATAATTTTTAAAAGGTCGAGAGGAAGATATTATTGCTTTAGTTAATTTTTATAATAATAACTTTTCAGGTGACATGAAAGTAGTTGTACACCAGGTGGGGACAGATATTAACAATTGCACTGCCATTTTAAAAATCACCCCAAGAATACTTTGGTTTGGCGATTTTAATGCACATTGTTGTCAGCTATCAAACTCAGCAGCATGCGGCTTAAATGATGCTGAAGGGGACCCCTATATCATTTTAACCATAATCTTTATGGAGAATCTCTGAATAGACTTCTGGTGATTAATAACCTAGAGATTTGTAATCTGATTGATACTTGCTCTGGTATGTTGCATAATACGTTTGGTACGCCGTCCCAAGGTAGTACAATCGATTACATAATCGCAGCGGAACCTCTTAGAGAATTGATCTTTGGCTGCGAGATTAATTATTTAAATTTTAGTGATCACACTGCGATTACTGGCAAATTGAAATGGGCAGGTATTCATACAGAGCAGATAAGGCATATCACACCCATGATTGCAAAAGCTAATGGGATAACACTAAAATAGGCCCTAGCAGATAAAGCATAATTTGTTCCACAGATAATTAAAAAATTACAGAGAGACATTTTAACATGCTTAGAACCTGCCTCGAACTCATCCCAAATGACCAAGTCATTTGAGGCCATATTAGCTGAGGTTAGACACCATCTATCTAGGAAGAAATCGACGGACCTAGATGGTTTGATCATGCGTGTACTAAATCACTAACGGCTTTGCACCAGGCCCTGGGAGTGACTCCTAGAGGCAAAACTGTAGTGAAGCAACTCCGTTTCCAATACAATGAGGCCAGAAAAAAAAGAATAACAATTTTGAGGGAGAAATCATGGAAACAACTGTACCAAGTGGCTGCTACAAAATATTCTAAGGATTTTTGGAGTATCGTTAACGCCCCCTTCCTTAAATCCCCATCACCTCCTACATTGGACTGTCATGTTGATGAGGAATCGCGGGTCGGGTATTTTTCCCGTATATTCGATTCTAACATGGAAGGGGTGTTAACACAGAATGTACCCGTGAGCCCTTTTGATGATCCACCACTGGTCTTTGAATATTATGAAGTTACAGAAGCCCTAACCCAGTGCTCTATTAACAAAGCGCCAGAACCGGATTGTACTCCCATAGATTTCTTTGTTGATCAGTCAGATCTGTGGGGTCCAGTGCTGACAAATGTTTTTAATGCAGTTGCAAAAGTGGGCCCACCAGACTCATGGAAGAAATCAATTTTGATACCAATTTATAAGAAGGGAGACAAATCCGAACCTAAATATTATAGACCAATATAGTTGTTGGTCAGCACACCCACAATTATGGGAAAGGTTTTACTGAATCCTTTAGGGGTAGGGGCAGCCAACTGCAATGTTTTAATTTCGATTCAATATGGTTTTAAAAAGGGTATGGCTACTCAAGGCATGTGCCTGATTCTCAGTCTGCTAATCGCCAAGTACACCCAAGCAAAGTCTGGCAAACTATACCTGGAGTTCATGGATTTGTCCGCAGCCTTTGACTGCGTGGCACATGAACACCTACGAAAGAAATGGGCATTGATGGGTCGATCATATCAGGCAGCTTTAGTCATCAGGGACGGAATGCGTCAAATACGGGAGAGAAGGAGAGTGCACCAGGGCGTTCCCAATTAACAGAGGGGTCTGTCAGGGTTGCCTACTTGCCCCATTTCTTTTTTCTATCTATACTCATGGGGTAGAAGCACCGCTGACGGATTCTACACTAGAAGTCCTAAAAATTAACAATGTTTGCACAACGAACTTCCTATATGCTGACGATGCAGTGTTAATTGCCCGTACTGGTCTGGCCCTACAAAAGTTACTAAACACCTATGTAACTTATATGGAAAAATTAGGGCTAAAAACTAAAGAGTCAACATCTTTTAACCCCTGGAAGGAAGGATAGGAAGGTTCCGAGTTTTTATATTTCAGGGAGAAAAATTACCCTCACTGATACTTTTTCATAACTAGGTGTAACATTTGGTAGGCAGCTATTATGGTCCTGTATGCGTGTCATTAGGGGGCTATCATTAGAGAGAAGCATTATTGCTCTCCATTCTTAAATCAAAAAATTGGGGGCGAAGCCTATTGACATGGTAAGAAAGGTCTCCGCAGTTAAATCAGTGTTGGTAGCATCTTATGGGGAAGGTATATGGGGTCACACTAATCCATCTCCCCTACAAGTAATAGAGGACACTTTTTGGAAAAAGCTAACGGGTCTTCCCATAAGCTGCTCCAATTTTAATACCCATACAGAATTGGAGGTTCCATATCTGTCTGACACAATCTCTGTGGCACCAATAATTCTGTGGCATTCCATCTGGAGAAGGGAGTCTATTCAGACTACCCAAAACCTACTTGAAGATTGTTTAAGCATGGAAAATGTACATAGAATTCCATGGATTTCATATATCAAATCAACCTTCTCCACTTTAGGTTTGGAACGCCTATTTACTAACCCCAGGGATTGCATGTGCATCTCAAGGCGGGAGGTAAAAGCCAGTTTTTTTAAACAAAGATCAGATGCCAGATTACAAACAAACTGTACAAAGGTGTTGGTGAAACTATATCTTGAAGGTCCGAATCCTGAGGAAGGGATAATGTCATACCTATGCACTGTATCAAATGCATGTCATAGATTCCTCCTAATCAGATTTCAATTAAATCTTATTCCGTGCATGTTGGCACATCCTGCAGGTATTTACTCCATGAATGACTTACCCTGCTGTCCCTGTGACAGTTCATCTGTACAATCAAAATTTAAATATTCTTTTCTTCTGTAAATGTTATACAGACCCCTGTAAAAGATTCATTCTCCCCCTGATATGCAAATTTCGTTAGAAACAATGTCGCATAGCAATGTTCTTTTTACAATCCCTGCCTAACCCAATGGTTTGTTTGTTAGTAGCGTCTTTTTTAACTCAATCATGGAAGATTAGGTGGCAGTACAATATCACTAAATGAATTCCAAATAGTTTTTAATTACTACTGTTATTACTTTTTCATTTTTACTTACAATGATATGTATAGCACTCTGTTTCTGCACTGATTGATTGATGCCTTTTAAATTGTATTTATTTGTATTGTGCTGTTCTTCAACTGTATTCATCTGTACTTTTATGATCTTACACTATAAGTATCGAATAAAGTAATTGATTGACTGACTGACATTGACAACCCCAATAGATCTGGTAAAGGAAATACCTATTTGCTTTGCCAATGCTTGTTTCTTTTACTATCAAACAAACCAAAGGTAAGTTCAATCTTTGCTTGTTACGATCAGCACAGGCTTGGCATGATACATTTTAAAGCATAAAAGCCATGTGAGGTTGGGGTTCGGAGCAAAGAAGTTTGGACTTGTATTTTTGCTTAAACCACAGAAAGTCTCTCTTTTAGCGTGCAAATTTATACACAGGACACGGGTTGGATTCGATTTTTAATTATATTTTAGATGCTTTCAGCTAACGTCTAACTTCCTTCCATTTGGCAAGAAAAAGCCAAACTTGAACAGCGACCCAGGAATCCGACCTCCATGGTCACATGATGTCACGTCATCTAGCGATATTAGATCACTTTGGTGCTGAAGCTTAGCAAAATGCACCTTGCTGTTACATTCCATAATCCTCCTCTTCTGAGTGTAGCTATTCTTGCTGATGCTCTGGCCGTTGTGCTCACAGAGTGCAGTCAGTGGTAGTGATAACCGCCCTCTCTCCTCTTGTGTTCAACTGTGCACCCTGTAGTGTTTAGTTGCCTTGTATCCCATACATTTTAGACTCCAAACTAAAAAGCATGCCATGTTGCTAAACCTGCAGTTATCATCACCATAAAAGGGCTAAATCGTTTGTAGGTCAGGATGAAATAAGTTTTAGTTTTCTACGCTTTAACTACCTGCTATTAACTTTAGTATCTGCTCTGAGATTTTGCTAACATTTAATGAATGTGGGGGTTTAAAGGAATCTAAAAGGATATTTGTGCACTTCTTTAACAAATACAAACAAGAACATTAGGAACCTCTGGAAAGGTCATGGTGATGCTTGAAGATGCCCCGCATCACTGAACATTGTAGGCCAATATGTTCTACTTGCTGATTGCCTCCATTTATACATCTTATTCTCCCAAAGTTATCCAAGCTTGTTAGGGGGCTTGGGCTTCGATAAATTGCAGCTCTGTGATGAAAAGGTCCACACTTCTATTATGATGTTGCCATTCAAAATAGCTTTTTGTATCAGGGATGCTGCAATGACTTTGGGTGCCATGAGAGAGTACTTCTAGGTAAATATGTTTTCTGAACCAGCAGTAGGACAATAATGTCAGCTGCTGGTGGGGTTTCTAGCACGCTGAACTCTGGTGAACTTGTTGCACATGGAATGGAAGAGGGGTTTTTTTGTTTAAGAATTTTATTAGATTTTCAGTAACAAGAAATACAAAAAAGAAAGCAATAACAAAAGCAAAAGCAAGAAAGAAGGAGAGATTGGATTTTAGTAATTAATGCAAGAAACGTATATTTAATTGTGGTAGACAAAGAAGCAGAAAACCAAATACCAAGGTATTTAATTTTTGTGGGGCACCAGGTAAAATTAGTATCATTAAACATAAATTGGTAACATAAGGAGTTTAGAGGTAAAACCTCTGTCTTGGAGAGGTTTAATTTATACCCAGAGATACTAGAGTATAACCGGACCTCATCTATAAATGACGGGAGGGAGGCAATGGGGTTTGACATGCAAATTAACATATCATCCGCATATGCTGATATTTTGGTTTCTATGGAATTATAAGTGAAACCAGAAATATTTTAATTAACACGGATGCGTTCAAGGAATGGTTCAAGGCTTAAAACAAACAATAAAGGAGAAAGGGGACATCCCTGTTGTGTACCTCTAGATAACGAAAAAAATCTGGAAAAATGATTATTTACAAAAATACTGGCTTGTGGGCAAGAATATAGTAATTTAATATAAGAAATAAATGTAGGTCCAAAACCAAACCATTGGAGTGTTCTTAACATAAATGTATTTATTTTATTTATTTAAAGGCTTAGATAGCGCTAGACTCAACTCCCGAATGAGTATCTCTGCGCTTGGTTCACCTGACGGCTGCAAGACAATGCTCTAAAGGATATACAAGGGCTTATATTATCTGAAACAAAAACGTCTTCAGTAACTTCCTGAAATTTAGGTAATTGTTACATTGTCTCAGGTTGAGAGGCAATTTGTTCCACAGACTGGGGCCCAAGAACGAAAGTGCTCGGCCTCCCAGTCGTGCTTTTCTGATTGGTGGAATCTGAAGCAAAAATTGGTTACTGAAGCGAAGAGTGCGTCCTGGTTTGTAAGGGATGAACTTTTCAGCCAGATACAAAGGACCTGAACCAAAAATGCTTTTATGGATAGTACAGCAGGTTTTAAACTTAATCCGTTGCCGGATAGGAAGCCAGTGAAGTTTATCCAAGAGGGGCGGGATGTAGTTCTAGGCGGGGCATTAAGAACCAGCCTAGCTGCGGTGTTTTAAGCCACTTGTAGCCTACTCAGCAGGTTGTCATTTGCAGATAAAAGAAGACCGTTACAATAGTCCAAATGGCTAATTACAAGGACTTGGACAAGGGTCTTTCTAAAAGTGTCTGGCAGGAAGGGAAACACGTGTCTCAAGAGTCCAATTACCCGAAAGCAGGACCCACTCATTTGATTCACGTGTTCCCTTAAGGACAGACCTTGGTCCAGTCGCACGCCAAGATTTTTCACTGTCTGTTTGGGACTGGGGACAGGACCCAAGTCTAAAGGCCACCAGTCAGGTGACCACAGAAGTGGGGCCTCCACAAATAGCATGACCTCGGTTTTCCCTATATTGCATTGCAGGAAATTGGAGGCCATCCAGCAGGACACCGCTTTCATACCCTCCGCAAAAGAATGTTTAATTGCAGGAGTAAGAGTCTGAAATGGGAATAGAAGCTGGGTGTCCTTGGCATACGACACTGGAATGAATCCATACGCTCTCACAAGGTCAGCTAGGGGGGCCACATACACGTTAAAATGTGTAGGGCTCAGGCACGAGCCTTGTGGTACCCCCTTCGTAAGATCCGTAGGAGAAGAATGAAAGGAACCCAAGTTAACACTTTGTGAGCGGCCTGATAGAAAACTCTCAAACCATTGCAGAGCCAAACCTCCTATCCCAACCTCCCGCAGACGACTGAGCAGTATTTCATGCGATATGGTGTCGAAGGCTGCGGACAGATCTAACAGCACTAGAATCATGAAGCCCCCTTTATCTTGCGACATCCTGATGGAATCTGTCACAGGGAGGAGCGCAGATTCTGTGCTGTAGTTGGGTCTGAATCCCGATTGGGAGTGATCTAAACCTCCCGACACCTCGATGAAATTTGTCAAATGGGTGTTAACATGCCTCTCAGTCATCTTGCTTAGATGATGCAGAAGGGAAATGGGACGGAGGTTGGATAGATCTGTCCATGGGAGAGCAGAGTTCTTGCGAATGGGATTTACAAGGGCCCTCTTCCATGCTTGAGGTACTCGACCCTCCTCGAGGGAAAGATTCATCAGCGTCTGAATCATAGGGCAGAGCAAGTTGCCCAGTGAGATAGCTATTTTGGCAGGTAAGAGATCTAGTGGGGATCCTGTTTTAACTTTGCCCAGCAGAGAATGGACCTCACTCTGGCTGACTGCAGGAAAGGCGGTAAGTGTGCCAGTATCACGAGTGATGGAATGCGAGGGGGTGATAAAGGGGCTACCCTCAAGGTTAGTGACTTTAACAATTTTGTCATAAATCAGCTCTATTTTGTTTTTAAGAAAAAACGAAATGTCATCGCACAATGATTGTGAGAAAACGTCTGAGCTTTCACAGGCCGGGGGTTTAATAAAATCCTGTAGAATCCGAAAAAGTACCTTGGAGGAATTCCCAGCTTCTACCAATTGAGAAGTAAGGTGGTTCTTCCTGGCCAACCTAATGTTTTTATGATATAAGGACAAGGCATCAGAGTGACTTTTGTTACTCTCCTCAGTGCGTGTTTTCCTCCAAGTTTTTTCCAATTTCCTACAGCCCTGTTTTTCCAGTCTGAGTTTTTTCAAATTGCCAATTGATATGATCAAAAGCCTTTTGGGCATCCAAAGACAGTGCTGCAAGAGGAAATAAAAAAAAATTCCATATGAAATAATATTTGCAAACATCCAAGCATTATACGATGCTAATCTGCCTTTCACAAATCCAACTTCGTCAGTTTTTTGTTTTTTTGACAGTACATTTTATTGAAATTTTACAACAAACGGGGAGGACCCCGGGCAAATAGAAATCATGCGAGACACGAATTTCAAAACACAGAAACTGCTGATGTGAGTAGCATTTGAGGAGCAGTGTTGCATTGAACCAATAACCCCCGCCTCCCGCCATCCCCCTCCCGCGCACCGCATTACCCACTAAAAACATTGTACTAGCATAACAGCATATGAGCATATCTCCAAAGTGGTCCTTCCGCTTCTGCAAGAGAGGATGCACTAAATAGTAAGTCTGTCTATCGGGTCTGACTCTACTGATGGTGATAGTATGGAGAGGTCTATGCCACGATAGGCAGCTCACGCCTTCCAGATCTTCCCATGCTTCTGCGGGCAACCCCGGGCTTGAAACACCGCCACTTCAGCTGACATACACCTGTCTAAAGCGGATTTCCAGGCCCCCACCCCAACTTCGTCAGTTTTAACCAATAAAGGAATAATATTCTCAAGACGGGTTGCAAGAATCTTGGCAAATATTTTACAAACTTAATTTATTAAAGATATAGGGCGGAAATTTTACAAAGGAAATGATCATTGCAATGAATGTATAGAGAGCTTCAGTCAATTATCACACCTCCGCAGACATCAGAGAATAGACACAGGGGAAAACCCATACCATTGTAGTGAATGTGTGAAGAGCTTCAATCGGTTAGCAAACCTCCAAACACATCAGCAAACACACACAGGGGAAAAACCATACCATTGTGGTGAATGTGTGAAGAGCTTCAGTCGGTTAACAGACCTCCGAAGACATCAGCAAACACACACAGGGGAAAAACCATACCATTGCGGTGAATGTGTGGAAAGATTCAGTCGGTTAGCAGTCCTCCAAAGACATCAGCGAACACACACGGGGAAAAACCATTCCATTGCAGTGAATGTGTGAAAAGCTTTGGTCGGTTATCAAATCTCCAAACACATCAGCGAACACACACAGGGGAAAAACCATACCATTGTAGTGAATGTGTTAAGAGCTTCAGTCAGTTAGCAGACCTCCGAAGACATCAGCGAACACACACAGGGGAAAAGCCATCCCATTGCAATGAATGTGCGAAGAGCTTCAGTCAATTATCACACTTCTACAGACATCAGAGAATACACATAGGGAAAAAACCATACCACTGCAGTGAATGTGTGAAAATCTTCAGTCGGTTTTCAAACCTCCAAACACATCAGCGAACACACACAGGGGAGAAACCATACCATTGCGGTGAATGTGTGAAGAGCTTCAGTCTGTTAGCAGATCTCCAAAGACATCAGCGAATACACACTGGGGAAAAACCATACAATTGCAGTGAATGTGGAAGTAGATTTAGTGATTCCTCAAATCTCATGGTTCATCAACGAACACACACAGGGGAAAAAACTTTTAAGTGCAATGAATGTGGGAAGAGCTTTAGTCAAGTATCAAATCTCCGAAGACATCAGCAAAAAAATCACAAGGGAAAAAACATACAAGAACAGTGAATATGGAAGTAGTTTTAGGCTATTATCAAACCTACAAAGTCATCAGCAAACACACACAGGGGAAAAACCATTTAACAGCAATGATTGTGGAAGTAGATTTAGTGATTCCTCAAATCTCATGATTCATCAGCGAACACACACAGGGGAAAAACCATTCAAGTGCAGTGAATGTGTGAAGAGCTTTAGTCAATTATCAAACCTACAATGACATCAGCGAACACATAATGGGGGAAAACATATTTTTGGAGTGACTGTGGCAGTTTTATAGAGTCCTCAGCAATAAGGATTCATCAGCTAACTCACACAGGGGAAAAACCATTTAAGTGCAGTGAATGCATGAAGAGCTTTAGGCAAATCTCATACCTACAAAGACAACAGAAAACACATAGAGGGGAAAAACCATATAAGTGCAGCTAATGCGTGAAGAGCTTTAGTCAATTATCAGACCTACAAAGACATCAGCGAACACAAACGGGATAAAAACCTTACCATTGCAATGAATGTGGCAGTAGTTGTACTGCCTCCTCAGCATTAAGGAATCATCAGCTTTGATGTGTCCCTGCATGTACACCACCCCTGCTGGGAGATCCAATGCTGCAAAATCATCTAGGCTGAAACATCCCATGATGGCGACTATGACAGCCCCGGGGAGAAAAGCTGAGACCTAGCTACTTTTGTATGATGCCCGGTGGAGCTACCTCGCTAGCTATGGGGGAGATTGACTTTGGGCTCCTTCCTTTGACTATCACCTACCCAGCCTGACTTCGGGCTAACGCTCCCGCAACTCTCCTGACCTTATCTTCTCCCTCTCCCTTCCACCAACCCTCCCCCCTCTCCGCTCCTACTCTTTCCAGCTTCTGTCCTCTGCCCTAATATGCCCTTGCCCTTTTTCCCCACCCTGTTTTTCTGTGAACCTCTTCCCTCGCCACTTGAGACTGAACTATTTTGTCTGATGCCCGATGGAGCTACCTGGTTTAGCTATAGGGGAGATGGGCCGTGGATTCCCTCCTTGGTCGTCACCTACCCAGTCGGTCTTTAGACAGACTTCCTTTCGCCTCTACGGTTGTCTCTGTCCTTATCCTCACTTTCTCTCCTCCCCTACCCCCCACTACTTTCTCTCTCCTTTCTCCCCTCCCAAATGTATTGCTTATTGTTTGATATAATGTTTACTTGTTGATCTTTTTCTGGTATATTGTTGAACCACATTGTTGCACTTCCTTTCGTCTCTCCTGTTGTCTCCTCCCGCATCCTCCCTCTATTTATGTCTCTCCTGCCCTCCTCTCTCAATGTATCGAGACCAAACTATTTTGTCTGATGCCCGATGGAGCTACCTGGCTTAGCTATAGGGGAGATGGGCCGTGGATTCCCTCCTTGGTCGTCACCTACCCAGTCGGTCTTTAGACAGACTTCCTTTCGTCTCTACGGTTGTCTCTGTCCTTATCCTCACTTTCTCTCCTCCCCTACCCCCCACTACTTTCTCTCTCTTTTCCCTTTCTCTCTGGTGTCTGACCAGTGGCCCGGTGGCAGTGGGCTGATTGGTCGGTTGCTGGGTTAGCTGCTGCATTTCCACTCCCTCACCCCGCTGATTGCGAGCGGTGGCGCATTCCTGGCAAAATTGTATTTTAAATTTGTTTTTAACATACCTTCAAACTTGTGCAGGTACTTAATTCTTTTTGGGCATTTAGGGGTGAGCTGCTGGCTGGGGTGACCGGGTCCCTCGCGGGCTCCCAGCGGCAGCGGGCGCCATCTTGGCCTGGGCTTCGCTTCCCACTACAGCCCTGCCCCTCCCCCGCCGCTCCGCCCCTACTTAGCAGCGCGTCTTCCTGCTTGCCTCGTGTCTGACCAGTGGCCCGGTGGCAGTGGGCTGATTGGTCGGTTGCTGGGTTAGCTGCTGCATTTCCACTCCCTCGCCCCGCTGATTGCGAGCGGTGGCGCATTCCTGGCAAAATTGTATTTTAAATTTGTTTTTAACATACCTTCAAACTTGTGCAGGTACTTAATTCTTTTTGGGCATTTAGGGGTGAGCTGCTGGCTGGGGTGACCGGGTCCCTCGCGGGCTCCCAGCGGCAGCGGGCGCCATCTTGGCCTGGGCTTCGCTTCCCACTACAGCCCTGCCCCTCCCCCGCCGCTCCGCCCCTACTTAGCAGCGCGTCTTCCTGCTTGCCTCGTGTCTGACCAGTGGCCCGGTGGCAGTGGGCTGATTGGTCGGTTGCTGGGTTAGCTGCTGCATTTCCACTCCCTCGCCCCGCTGATTGCGAGCGGTGGCGCATTCCTGGCAAAATTGTATTTTAAATTTGTTTTTAACATACCTTCAAACTTGTGCAGGTACTTAATTCTTTTTGGGCATTTAGGGGTGAGCTGCTGGCTGGGGTGACCGGGTCCCTCGCGGGCTCCCAGCGGCAGCGGGCGCCATCTTGGCCTGGGCTTCGCTTCCCACTACAGCCCTGCCCCTCCCCCGCCGCTCCGCCCCTACTTAGCAGCGCGTCTTCCTGCTTGCCTCGTGTCTGACCAGTGGCCCGGTGGCAGTGGGCTGATTGGTCGGTTGCTGGGTTAGCTGCTGCATTTCCACTCCCTCGCCCCGCTGATTGCGAGCGGTGGCGCATTCCTGGCAAAATTGTATTTTAAATTTGTTTTTAACATACCTTCAAACTTGTGCAGGTACTTAATTCTTTTTGGGCATTTAGGGGTGAGCTGCTGGCTGGGGTGACCGGGTCCCTCGCGGGCTCCCAGCGGCAGCGGGCGCCATCTTGGCCTGTGCTTCGCTTCCCACTACAGCCCTGCCCCTCCCCCGCCGCTCCGCCCCTACTTATACGGACAGTATGAGGCAGCGCAGCGGGCGCGACGGATGCGCGCCGGAGTTGCGCCTGAGTTAGGCCCGTCTGCGCCCGTCCGCGGCAGGCCGGGGCAAGGGGCACGGGACGTTGCTGGTTATACCTCCTATACCCCATCTCAATTATGCCTCCTTTGGTCCCCCGGCTGTATAAATCCAGCCACTACTCTCGCCTTGCAACATCTAGGCCTATACTGTCCTCCTCCACTTCACCCCCCAGTCGCGTTTTAGTCCCTGTCTCGTCCGCCTTCACATCCCCCTCTGCCTCTCTCTCACTCCCAGACCCCCTGTTCAATTGCCCTTTACTTCGGCCACCCTCTTGAACACCAGGTCTGCCGTAAATCACCAGTACGAGCTATTCGACTATCTTGATACCAACAAACCAGATCTCTTGTTCTTAACTGAGACCTGGTTCAAGACCGACTCCCTGCCCAATGTGCTTGCCGCCTTACCACCTACTTATTCCGCCATTCGTGCGGACCGCCCTGACGGCAAGCGGGGAGGCGGAGTGGCGCTAATAGCTCGCTCTGATGCTACTTTTCAAATTCTCCCTTCCCCTCTTATCACTGATGTGGATCTGCTTGTAGCCCGTTCCACCTCCCATCAAGTTCCCTTCACTTTTGTTCTTATATACCGTCCTCCTCAGCCTACCCCCTTATTCCTTCCCGAGATTCAGACCCTTTTGGCCACATTGGCAGTAAATCACTCCTCTGTGCTGGTATTGGGGGACCTCAACTTCTGGCCTAACGACCCGGCCGAAAGCCCCCAATCCAAGGAATTGACCTGCCTTATGGAAAATTTGAATTTTGTACCGCTCATTCACAGCCCCACCCACCAGCATGGCCATACACTTGATCAAATCTGGACTTAAATGTCCCATCCACCCCTCCTACCATTCTCCCCTGTCCTTGGTCAGACCATTTTACCATAGCTTTCTCCCTTGCTCTATCTCTCCCGGTCAAACCCCCCCTTCCCAAAAATACCTGGGTTCGAAAATGGGGTAAGGTCAACATGCCCTCTTTCTGTTCGGCCCTGGCCACGTCCAGCCCGGACCTTACTGACATGACAGCCGGCCTTCAACTGGCCGTAATTAACAACTGGCTCACGAGGGCAGGAGACGAATTCGCCCCCTTTAGGCGTCTCTCAGTAAAACGGGCCCATGCAGCCAACCGTTGGTTTACTCCCGACTTGAAGGAGAAAAAACTTGCTGCAAGAAGGGCAGAAAGAGCTTGGCGTAGAATTTACGATCCTGCCTTAAAAACAACTTACCTGGCCACCCTGCACACTTATAAAAAGAGCATCCTGGAAGCCAAGGCTGAATATTACACCCACAGGATACTGGTTGCAGAGTCACAATCTAAGGAAATTTTCTCTACTGTCCATGAGCTCGCCTCATCCACCAGAGCCACATCAACGATCCCTCCGTCTCAATCCCTCTGTGACTCGCTCAATGAGTTTTTCATAGATAAAGTTGAAAAAATCAAACATGACAGCAGCGGGCGCCATCTTGGCCTGGGCTTCGCTTCCCACTACAGCCCTGCCCCTCCCCCGCCGCTCCGCCCCTACTTAGCAGCGCGTCTTCCTGCTTGCCTCGTGTCTGACCAGTGGCCCGGTGGCAGTGGGCTGATTGGTCGGTTGCTGGGTTAGCTGCTGCATGTCCACTCCCTCGCCCCGCTGATTGCGAGCGGTGGCGCATTCCTGGCAAAATTGTATTTTAAATTTGTTTTTAACATACCTTCAAACTTGTGCAGGTACTTAATTCTTTTTGGGCATTTAGGGGTGAGCTGCTGGCTGGGGTGACCGGGTCCCTCGCGGGCTCCCAGCGGCAGCGGGCGCCATCTTGGCCTGGGCTTCGCTTCCCACTACAGCCCTGCCCCTCCCCCGCCGCTCCGCCCCTACTTAGCAGCGCGTCTTCCTGCTTGCCTCGTGTCTGACCAGTGGCCCGGTGGCAGTGGGCTGATTGGTCGGTTGCTGGGTTAGCTGCTGCATTTCCACTCCCTCGCCCCGCTGATTGCGAGCGGTGGCGCATTCCTGGCAAAATTGTATTTTAAATTTGTTTTTAACATACCTTCAAACTTGTGCAGGTACTTAATTCTTTTTTGGGCATTTAGGGGTGAGCTGCTGGCTGGGGTGACCGGGTCCCTCGCGGGCTCCCAGCGGCAGCGGGCGCCATCTTGGCCTGGGCTTCGCTTCCCACTACAGCCCTGCCCCTCCCCCGCCGCTCCGCCCCTACTTAGCAGCGCGTCTTCCTGCTTGCCTCGTGTCTGACCAGTGGCCCGGTGGCAGTGGGCTGATTGGTCGGTTGCTGGGTTAGCTGCTGCATTTCCACTCCCTCGCCCCGCTGATTGCGAGCGGTGGCGCATTCCTGGCAAAATTGTATTTTAAATTTGTTTTTAACATACCTTCAAACTTGTGCAGGTACTTAATTCTTTTTGGGCATTTAGGGGTGAGCTGCTGGCTGGGGTGACCGGGTCCCTCGCGGGCTCCCAGCGGCAGCGGGCGCCATCTTGGCCTGTGCTTCGCTTCCCACTACAGCCCTGCCCCTCCCCCGCCGCTCCGCCCCTACTTATACGGACAGTATGAGGCAGCGCAGCGGACGAGCGCAGCGGGCGCGACGGATGCGCGCCGGAGTTGCGCCTGAGTTAGGCCCGCCTGCGCCCGTCCGCGGCAGGCCGGGGCAAGGGGCACGGGACGTTGCTGGTTATACCTCCTATACCCCATCTCAATTATGCCTCCTTTGGTCCCCCGGCTGTATAAATCCAGCCACTACTCTCGCCTTGCAACATCTAGGCCTATACTGTCCTCCTCCACTTCACCCCCCCAGTCGCGTTTTAGTCCCTGTCTCGTCCGCCTTCACATCCCCCTCTGCCTCTCTCTCACTCCCAGCCCCCCCTGTTCAATTGCCCTTTACTTCGGCCACCCTCTTGAACACCAGGTCTGCCGTAAATCACCAGTACGAGCTATTCGACTATCTTGATACCAACAAACCAGATCTCTTGTTCTTAACTGAGACCTGGTTCAAGACCGACTCCCTGCCCAATGTGCTTGCCGCCTTACCACCTACTTATTCCGCCATTCGTGCGGACCGCCCTGACGGCAAGCGGGGAGGCGGAGTGGCGCTAATAGCTCGCTCTGATGCTACTTTTCAAATTCTCCCTTCCCCTCTTATCACTGATGTGGATCTGCTTGTAGCCCGTTCCACCTCCCATCAAGTTCCCTTCACTTTTGTTCTTATATACCGTCCTCCTCAGCCTACCCCCTTATTCCTTCCCGAGATTCAGACCCTTTTGGCCACATTGGCAGTAGATCACTCCTCTGTGCTGGTATTGGGGGACCTCAACTTCTGGCCTAACGACCCGGCCGAAAGCCCCCAATCCAAGGAATTTACCTGCCTTATGGAAAATTTGAATTTTGTACCGCTCATTCACAGCCCCACCCACCAGCATGGCCATACACTTGATCAAATCTGGACATTAAATGTCCCATCCACCCCTCCTACCATTCTCCCCTGTCCTTGGTCAGACCATTTTACCATAGCTTTCTCCCTTGCTCTATCTCTCCCGGTCAAACCCCCCCTTCCCAAAAATACCTGGGTTCGAAAATGGGGTAAGGTCAACATGCCCTCTTTCTGTTCGGCCCTGGCCACGTCCAGCCCGGACCTTACTGACATGACAGCCGGCCTTCAACTGGCCGTAATTAACAACTGGCTCACGAGGGCAGGAGACGAATTCGCCCCCTTTAGGCGTCTCTCAGTAAAACGGGCCCATGCAGCCAACCGTTGGTTTACTCCCGACTTGAAGGAGAAAAAACTTGCTGCAAGAAGGGCAGAAAGAGCTTGGCGTAGAATTTACGATCCTGCCTTAAAAACAACTTACCTGGCCACCCTGCACACTTATAAAAAGAGCATCCTGGAAGCCAAGGCTGAATATTACACCCACAGGATACTGGTTGCAGAGTCACAATCTAAGGAAATTTTCTCTACTGTCCATGAGCTCGCCTCATCCACCAGAGCCACATCAACGATCCCTCCGTCTCAATCCCTCTGTGACTCGCTCAATGAGTTTTTCATAGATAAAGTTGAAAAAATCAAACATGACATTCCCCAACCCTCCCCAACCTTCATGGACCCCTCCCCTCCCCCTTCCTCTGCTACATTGACCAACTTCCCACTTCTTACTATCGATACCCTTGGTCCCCTGCTCCAACGGGTCAAATCTGGCTCACCTCAGGACTTCGCCCCTGCCAATATACTCAGGGAGATTTACTTAGCTTGTCCTACACCTCCCCTGACCCTTCTCAATGATTCCCTTACCCATGGCCATGTCCCCACATCACATAAATCAGCGGTTGTCATCCCAATCTTAAAAAAATTGGACGCTGACCCTTCCTCTGCCTCCAATTACCGCCCCATCTCCCTCCTTCCTTACCTTGCCAAGGTACTTGAAACCCACATCACCTCCACACTGAGCACCCATATTGAGACAAACCACTGCCTCTCCCCCTGTCAAGCTGGTTTCCGCCCCCTGCACTCTACCAAAAAAGTGGTCATCTCAGTGATGGACAAGTTGCGTGAAGGAATTGACATCAACCTTCCGCAAGCCCTGATTCTCCTTGACCTTTCCGCCGCTTTTGACACGGTGAATCATACCATTCTTCTCAACCGTGTCAGAGCGGCGGGGGTAGAAGGCTTAGCCTTTCGCTGGCTGGAGTCCTTTCTTGCTGGGAGAACACAGGGTGTCCATCTGGCTGGCTTTGCGGCGGCCTCACGCAAGGTAGAGTGCGGGGTTCCCCAGGGTTCATCTCTTTCCCCTCTTTTGTTCAACCTGTATATCTTTCCCCTTATTTTTATGTTACAGCAACTGGAGGTCACCGTATTCAATTATGCGGATGACCTCCAGTTAATTTTCAATCTATCTCACTCTCCTTCATCTGCTCTGAATGTCCAAACCACAATGACCCTCATCCAAGACTGGATGAACTGCAGCCACCTCAAACTCAATCCGGACAAGACCGAATTGGTCCTGACCGGAGGTGGCTGCAGTCCCTGGTCTCCTTCTTTCTGGCCCTCTTCCCTTGGTGTCCCTCCACTCCCGGTTCCTAAAGTGAAGACCCTGGGTATCTTTCTAAATCCCCAGCTTACAGTTCTCCCGCAAGTAAATTCTGTGGTCTCTTCATCTTTCTTTTCCCTCAGAGTAATTAGGAAAGTTTCCCGTTTTTTTCCCCTCCAGCTTTAAAAATCATTTTGATGGCCATGGTACTGTCCCGTATAGACTATGGCAACATAGTCTATAACGGGGCCCCTGCATACATGGTTCATCGTCTACAGCTTGTGCAGAATCAGGCGGCCCGTCTGATCCATGGCCTTCCCAGATATCATCGGGTTACCCCTTTACTTAAGACCTTGCACTGGCTCCCTATAAGGGAGCGGGCCCTGTTTAAACTCGGCTGCCTTACCTATCAAGCCAGAGCAGGTACTGCTCCCAAGTTTATTTGTTCACTCATCAAACCATACTGCCCAGGCAGAGAACTCCGCTCGGCCCATCTAGCCCTCCTTACCATCCCTCGCTTTAAAAAGCAGAGGGCGGGCGGAGTGAGATTCGCTGTCCTGGCTCCAACGTTCTGGAACTCCCTCCCGATTGCTCTGCGCACCTCACTTTCCTACCCCCTTTTTCGGAAATCTCTTAAAACTTTTTTGTTCACCCAAGCTTACCCCTAAAACTCCTTTCTGCTGCCCCCACTGATCATCACTAGCGCCATGAAACCGTTGGGTATGCGAGCGCTGTACAAATGTTTTTAAATTCAAATTCAAAATTCTTTTCTCTCCTCCCCAAATGTATTGCTGATTGTTTGATATAATGTTTACTTGTTGATCTTTTTCTGGTATATTGTTGAACCACATTGTTGCACTTCCTTTCGTCTCTCCTGTCGTCTCCTCCTGCATCCTCCCTCTATTTATGTCTCTCCTTCCCTCCTCTCTCAATGTATCGAGGCCAAACTATTTTGTCTGATGCCCGATGGAGCTACCTGGCTTAGCTATAGGGGAGATGGGCCGTGGATATCCTCCTTGGTCGTCACCTACCCAGTCGGTCTTTAGACAGACTTCCTTTCGTCTCTATGGTTGTCTCTTCCCTTATCCTCACTTTCTCTCCTCCCCTACCCCCCACTACTTTCTCTCTCCTTTCTCTCCTCCCCTAATGTATTGCTGATTGTTTGATATAATGTTTACTTGTTGATATTTTTCTGGTATATTGTTGAACCACATTGTTGCACTTCCTTTCGTCTCTCCTGTCGTCTCCTCCCGCATCCTCCCTCTATTTATGTCTCTCCTTCCCTCCTCTCCCAATGTATTGAGACTGAACTATTTTGTCTGATGCCCGATGAAGCTACTTGGTTTAGCTATAGGGGAGATGGGCCGTGGATATCCTCCTTGGTCGTCACCTACCCAGTCGGTCTTTAGACAGACTTCTTTTCGTCTCTCCTTATTGTCTCTTCCCTTATCCTCCCTTTCTCGCCTCCCCTGCCCCTTCTCTACTTTTCTCTCTCCTTTCTCTCCTCTCCTAATTGTATTGCCTATTTTTTTGGAGGTATTGTGTAATTGTTGAACTTTCTCTGTTACATTGTTGATTCTCATGTAAAGCGCTCTGATACCTTCGGGTCTAGCCAGCGCTATATAAAACTCTTTAAATAAAAAATAAATAAAAAATAAGGCGTCCATAAAAGAACCAGATGCTTTAGCATCCATACTAATATTATAAAGAGAGAGCCCAAACCTTTGAGGCGGGTAATCTCAGTAACCACAGCACCAATCACAACACCCAATACAGCGTTGGAAAGGGCAGTTGCAGCAGAAGGACATAGGCTATGCAGACGGCCACCATATACATTTAAAAGGTAAAAGAACCGTGCCAGCAAAGTAGTCCCTTGTGGGCGTGTCTGTGTTGTGCTGTGGGTGTGGGCTGGGGACGTGACTAACGCTGGGGGCGTGTGGTACGGCCATCATATCGTGGGCTGTGGGCATGTGCTGGGGGCGTGACAAATGCTGGGGGAGTGACAAACGCTGGGGGCGTGTGTCCGCCCTTCATGCCATGTGAGTCGTACATACAAGCGCCAATTACATTGCTGAGCATCATCAAGGGGCACGCTGGGGGCGTGAGAAACGCTGGGGGCGTGTGTTCGGCCTTCATGCCATGGGGACGCAATTGCGCCGCATCAAGGGGCACGCGGGGGCGTGAGAATCGCTGGGGGCGTGTGCTACGTTCCGCCCTTCGTGCCATGTGGGTCGTACATTAATCAGAAGATCGTCTGCTGTGGCCGTGTGCTGGGGGCGTGACAAACGCGTTCAGCTGGAGGCGTGGTAAGTAAGTTACTACAGCCTCTCCTGCACGCTGTTACTGAACTCTCTCATTCAACGAAATTACACACGCCTGCTACCATCAACCATGGCTCTAGCCGGGCTCAGGCGGCGGATCAGTACACTAATTACACACGCCTGATAACATCATTTAGGGCTGCCGCTGGGCCTCAAGCAGTAGAACAAGCGCCTGCTAACATCAAACAGGCCGGCATCTGGGCCTCAAACGGGGGAACACGCAAATGAGCGTGTCTGCGGGGACAATTACTACAGCCTTTCCTACTCGCTGTCACTCAAATCTCTCATTAAACGGATTTACCCGCAGCTGATAACTCTCTCATTCAACGACATTACTCACGCCTGCTAACATCAACGAGGGCTGTAGCCGGGCTCAGACGGCGGATCACTACACCAATTACACGCGCCTGCTAACATCAACCAGGGCTGCAGCTGGGCTTTCTCCGTCCTGATTCTAATGAAACAAAAAATGTTGTCTACCGCGAGATTTTAAAATAAATTGCCCTGGCCAAATACACACATTACACACATTCTCTTTCATACCCGGACAACGTCAGGATGGTCTGCTAGTCAATAATAAAGGAATTAAAAAGTTTTAGGAGTTTGGGGACAAAGATGGAGATGAAAGTGGTATACAATTCAACAGAGAGACCATCAGGTCCTGGTGCTTTTGATTTTTTTAAGGATTTAATAGCATTAGTTATTTCTTGAGCTGTGACCTCTTTCTCTAATGCGTTAATTTCCTCGGGTAAAGATGGGGAGAGGGAAGACCCAAAAAAAAAGGTATCTACATTTTGAGGAGTAGGATTCGTGTCATCAGAATAAAGACATCGATAATATTCATGAAAAACTTCAGCAATATCTTCAACTGACGACACCATGTTATTAGTGGATTCATTTAAGATGGGCCCAATGTTTTTTTGTTCAGATTTAATTTTCAAAAACTTGGCTAACATCATACCCGCTTTATTTTGACCACCATGATATTTAGATTTAATTTTAAGAAGGATATTACAGGCTTCAAGTGTTGCGTATTTGTTGAGTTCAGATCTGGCCTTAATCAATTCGTGAAGAGTGGAGGACGATTTGGAAGTAAAATAAGTATGTTCCAATAATTTAAGTTTTTGTAATTGATCAGTATATTTTTTTCGTGTCGCTTTCTTTTTCCTCGAAACATATGAAATAGTGAAGGCACAAAAAGCGGCCTTAAAGGCATCCCAATTATTTGAAACAGAGGTGTCTAGTGGACTATTAAAGTTAAAAAAGTCAGCAATAAAAGCACTGGCTTCTTTAATGTATACTGTATCAGATAGTAGAAAAGTTATTGAGTTTCCAGCGACTAAATTGTAGGGAGCTAAGTGAAAGGTCTAGTACAGCATGAAATGGTGCATGGTTAGAAATGAAAATGGAACCAATTTCCGATGTTTGAATAGAAGGGAGCAAGGATTTACTAACCAAAATATAATCAATCCTAGAACGTATTTGATGAACATTAAAAAAAAAGTATATTCAAGTGAGTCAGGGTTACAGGTCTTCCAAACATCAAATAATGAACGAGAGGCAATGGCCGAACGAAATGCTTTGTGGGATTTATCAGGGTTAAATTTATATTTAGACAGTCTATCAGAAAATGGGTCAAGCCACTGGTTAAAATCTCCGGCAATAATAATATTAGGGCAATCAATGGAAGAGAGTAAAAGCTTAATGTCAGTCCAAAACTTAGGGTCCGGTTTAACAGGGCCATAAATATTTAGTAAGACCAGAATTTTGTTTTGTATAACAACCTTTGCCATTACCCAACGCCCATCATCATCATTTTGTGTAGACAGAATTTGTACAGATAACGACTTATGAAACAATATAGCGACACACCTTTTTTTGTGAGATGTAGGAGAATAAACAACTTGACCCACCCACTGTCTTTTCAACTTAAGCGATTCTGCTTCATTATTATGAGTTTCTTGAAGAAAAGAAACCTGAGAATCTAGTTTAGATAAATGAGATAATACCTTTTGTATTTTGACAGGGTTTCCAAGACCACGAACATTTCACGTGACAAACTTACACATAATGGAGGGATGGAGGGGTAATACACCTATGGAGTTGATACACGTCAGAAATACAACTAAAAAAGAGAAAACACCACAAATGAGATGTAGATATGGAAAATGCTACAGAGAAATAAACATTACTGATGCACACATGCAACGAGTTCAACATCACCACTAGAGAAAACAAATATAGAGAAACCAAGAAAAAGACAGTACAAAAGAAAGAATACAAAGAGAGAAAAGAGAAGATAGATCAAGGAAAGAAATCCAAATCTGTGAGGGATTAAAAGCAAAAGATGCATGAGATGTAGCTACAACGACAAGAGATGGAACGACAGAGAGAAAGATAAAAGTACTAAAATTACAAACAGCCAACATGAATATGATAAGCTTAAAACAAGGCAACAGGAACATTATGGATTATAGGAGGAACCAGCTGTAGAATTTGTAGAAATACTTTGGAGAAAGGTCTTCAATTTAAGAGGAACATCAAATGAACGGGAGGAACCATCATGAGTAATTTTACACAGGCAAGGATGAAGAATACCATATCGAGAATTGTTTCATCTGAGGACTCAAGGCCAAAAGTTCCTTTCTTCTAGCATTAGTGGCATTAGATAAGTCTTGAGATATGAAGATATCATGAACAGACCATTTGAGACGTCATTTAGCTTTGGCAGCAGAGAGGACTCGCATTAAGTCTGTAAATTCTAAAAACAACATAATTATTCCTCTAGGTCTGGAGACATGAGGTTGCAATCGACCAAGTCAATGAGCAGAATGGATATTTAAAGTCAGCTCCGGCTGAAGGTCTAAAAGTTCTGTCAAGAATTTCTTTAGAAAGTGAAGCATATCTGGACCTTCAAGATTTTCTGGCAGACCATAAAGGCGTAAGTTATTGCGTCCATTATGATTTTCAAGGTCCTCTTTATGAAGCTTTAAGCGTTGAATTTCCTGTTCCAAAGACGGAATTTTAATAGAGACATCATGTAAATCACTGATACTTTGCTCCATATCTAACACCTTAGCCTCCATACTAATCCATCTATCCTCTATTTGTTGACGTTTCTCGTTGGTCGTGGACATAAAAGACTTAGGAGCTCTAACTTCAACCAAGATAATATCAAGGACAGAATTTTGAGAGGACATAATGGGCGAAGGAGGGTCATTTTTGAGTCTCTTGGGTTTAGTACCTGTGGAAGAGGCTCTTACAGAAGTGGAGGTTTTGCTTACCATCTTGTAATGATGAGGTGGGCGAGAAGGTATTTTTAATACAGTTTTCAATCTGCCCATAAGCTCAGCAAAAACATTTCAAAATGAGAGAGTTTCCAGAGAAAAATAGATCAAAAGGATAATGTCACCCTCCTGTCAGCACTCAGACAATCGATATGTAAATAAAATACCAAAAGCGATAAGGCAAGTATTAAATCACAAGCCAAATTTTTATAAGGCTAAGGGGTGTGACTAAATTTAAGCCAAAATGCCATGTAATCCATAAAAGTAGCTGGTATTTAGGTCAATTTCATTCATTCATATGTTGGAGAATGAATTAAATGGAAGAGAAGAAAAAGAGTAAAACAAACTTGAGGCAAATACTAGTGAGAGTAAATATAGCAAAAAAACATGGTTTTAGGTTGCAGGCACTGACAAAAGCATTATAGCGCCAATAGAGTAATATTTGCATAAATATGCAATTATTCTGAGGAAAGACTGGCAGCAACACGTTGCCGAGCGTTATTCATGAAAACGCCGGTTACCTTGGGATATTGTGAGCTGAGCAGGCGATGTAAAATGGCGGCCACTGCCCACACTGTACTGAGGAGAAATCACCAACACCGGCTCTGGATCTCCGGTAATAGTTGGAGGCACTAAAGCGGATCAAACGCCTCTCTGCACCTTCAAATGCATGCGTCCGTTGTTTGTAGTTCCCTTTGCGGCCAAAATACGGCTGAAACCCCAGGAGAAGCTCAGCGGTCGCACGGAGCTTACGGAAAAGGCGCCATCGCCTTGCAGCGCGAGGCCACGCCCTCTGAATGGAAGAGAGTTATTTGTAGGAAAGGTGAATATTATGTGGTGTGGCTGGGTAGCCTAACTATATAATATCATCATAATCTCCCAAAGATGATCCTTGGATTCACATTAATAAATCCTGGTGAGTGCCAAAGAGCAGTCAGGCTTAACTAGAGGAATATGCGTTAAGCATTTCAGAGTACCAACATGTAGGATAAGTAATTGACACAACTCAAGAAATTTGATACCAATTTATAAAAATAGAGTCTATTTTTATCTTCATTTAGACATCGAAATGAATAGAATAGCAAACACATAACTGGAGTTTTAAATTTTTGAATACAGGTGTCACAGGTAGAGGTGCCAGGGCAGCTGACACTGGAGCACAGCGTTCATAGTTCGATCCCTGTCTCTGGCGGCAGCTCAGCACCATGTGACTCTGGACAATAGCTCACTTAATCTACAAAATGGCCCCCATCGCCTTGAGGTCCATAGGGGTGAGTAGTTTGTGCTTTACAAATACCGGATTTACAGGGACAGAGTATTTTTCTTTTTCTTTGGTGCTGTGGGCAAAGTCCTGTTGTCAGTGACACAGGTCTCCTCTTGGTCCTTCCTTTATGCACGTTGTTCAGATTTTAAGTTCGGGTGTCATAGGGGTCCTTTAAATCCTAGATTTAGGAGTGGGGAGCTAGTAACTGCAGGGGCAGCTAATCTGCCCCTCTGGTGACCACATCCAGGGGTGTAGGTCACCTTTTCTAGCCAGCACCCACTATATCTGCCCTCCTAAAAATGGCAGAGTTCTATTTTAGATGTACAGATCAGACTACCCACACTGGATGTAGACCACCCTTCCTGGAGGTGTACACCACCTGCATAACTAATTTCCTGTCTTGCCTGGGTACAAGCATGCCTGGTCAAGGGGAGGGCTGTGTTCTCCTCAGGGGGACAGCGCAGATGCATATCAGAGGAAGTGCAGCCTTTGAAGCTCACCGATCTGTTGTGTCACTTCACTAGCCTGCTGGTGAAGAGGGAAGGGAGATATGACCTCCTTCTGTCCCAGCCTTTGTTCCTGGCTCCTGGGAGTGATCACACATCCTGGCAGGAGGTCAGAATCATGTCTGGTGACAGCATGCATGGGAAAGTGTGGGCTGGTTAGCCAGAACACAGTGAAGCACGGGCAACTAGGTGCACAGCCTCTAAGGTCCCTACCTGGGTGCATGCCGCACCAACCAAGGCACACAATTCAAGTCAGCGGTGAAAAAGCACGTTGTTTGATACCAAACATTGCATATTTTAGTGATACCATGATGAAGCTGCGAATCTTGAGAGTGCCTGATTGGCTGTCCATGTTATCCTATGGACTCCTAACACTTATAATAGTTTTCAATGGGGACTGTCACCATAGGGACATATAGGCTTGCGCTTATATGCCCACACCTTTAATATAATGTACCTGCGACTTGGGCTGAGGAGGCTTACCTTAGGGGTGTCTGAGATTTATTACATGCATTGCATTTGACTGTGCCACACATGCTAAGGGCACAGTTGAGTTCAAGCACTTTACACTGCAATGGCAGGCTGGCTGTCAGTAGTTAGCTTGGATCCCCCAGGGTGGCACAAAACTGTGCTGTAGACCTTGGGACCCCATTACTACCTGTGCCCTAAGAGTAATATGGACTTATAAAGGGGGTAAGTTATTTGCCAATTTGGGATTACCAAGTCAAACATAATAGTTATGGGAGAGACCAGAGGCACTGGGGTCTGGGCAGCAGACTATAGGACACAAATTAAGTCATAACCATTGGCATTTGGACAAATAGTAAGGGTAACCATACACAAAGGGGCACCTTCCTACACCTATCTTTCTCAAATCCCATATTTTTGGAAACTGATTGACCGTACATGATTGTTCACCTGATGTGCCTTGCTAGTGTACAATCATAGATTCTTCTGACCTTGGACAAGGCAATTGCAGAAATAAGAATAGACAAGGCAACTTTGCTATGATGGCCTACTAATCACAATTATAAAGGGATCATCATTGCTTCAAATTCCAGTCCTACTTTCACATCACTTTCCTCATCCCACTTTCCTCCATGTGTACCAGGTTCAGCTCTAATGCCAACCGCACTCAGGGTCCCATGTGGTTACTAATTCGGAGGCTTGGAATCTAAAGAAATAGTAAAACATAGCTGTACATGTAGACTTCTGTAATCAAAATACTATATTCACAATTGGTAAATGGTAAATGCTCAGTTTGGCATATTTCTTATATGCCAATCAACACATCCACACCTCATTCAACATGCAACCAGACCCATCCAGATATGATGCAGAATAAAATGCCCAAATAATTCCAGAAAATGATACATACTTTTTTTTTAATTTTTATTTTTTTATTGCAAATTACACAGTTAACACAGCTGTTTGCCTACAACCCTGAGGCCCGCAGCATGTAACATATTAATGTCAACGTATGGAACTCAGCTTTTACGCCGACATTCCGGGGGACCGGCAGCGATTCCTGAACCTGTGCATTTATAATGTAATAACGTGATTATGGCTGTAGTTCTGAGCCAATATATTTGGTTTTGTAAACCAACAATATAAACAAATAAACTCCCTCCTCCCCTCCCCCCTGCCATTCCCTCAAGTTACCAGACTAGCACCTAACTCATCTTGGGATATCTTACTTGTGTTTGTTATATAACCCAACCACAATATTCCACCAACACTGTCATCAACATACAGCCCAAAGCAGCACCGTACTTGCTTCTTATATCACATGTAAAGGGTACCTATGCCAAATCCGCAAGTAGACATGTTACTTCACATGGGGTGATCGCCCCGTAGGTCAGCCCCCCGATTTCAGCCAGCTCGCAAAGTGTCCCCATATATCTATAGGTCTGGATCTGCTAGGCATTAGTTCCCAATAGTGGGATAGTTGATCTCTACAGTATGTGGCAGCGTTTAGCCCCTCGGCTATTGTAGGAGGATGCTGTATCTTCCAGTGTATTGCCACCTGGCGCTTTGCCAACAACAGCAACATGGACGCTAGTTTGCGGTAACCCCTTGGGATGTCTAACACAAAGTCCAGCAGTGCCACCAGTGGTGTAACCAGTATTTGAGTGTTGGTGATGCTACCAATATGTCTAAATACTTCCGACCAGAATCGTGCTATTGGTCTGCAGTACTATGCCAAATGTATACATTTGACGTCCTGGGTTCCACATCTCCAGCATCTTGTGTCTGGGTGTAAGCCCATGTGGTGTAATTGAGGTGGCGAACGATACACTCTGTGCAGAAAGTTGAAGTGGATAAGCCGCAATCTATAATTTGGTGAGAGGTGTTCTAGTTGTGAACAGCAGAAATGCCATTGGTCATCTGTGATCGATGTGTCAGCTTCTCTCTCCCAATCTGCTTTAGATGTACTGGAGATAATTGAGGATTCCTCCTGTGTTATGCTATAAATGCGCATTATCAGTTTGCGGGGAGACGTGTTTGACAATATATTTTCTAATGCTAGCAACGTGGAAGGTGCTTGGGGGAAGCCAACATATCTTGCCCTGCAAGCCGTCTTAAGCTGATAATACAACTGCATGTCTGATGCTGAAGGTGTTTGTGATTTGCACATCTGCTGAAGTGACATGAATGTGGCGTCTGGATACAAATCGCTGTCCTTCACAAAGTCATGAGCCCTCACCCTCATTGTGGTAGCGTTGTCTGTTAGTGGTGCTAGAAGCGGATTACCCCCTATTGGCATGGATGGTGCATATAATTTCTTTTGACCTGCCCTCTTTGCAATTCCTCTCCATGCCCAACGTGTTTTTTCAACAGTGTCTATTTACAGGTGAGGTCGCTTGTAGGGTTTACATACCACTGCATTACGTGTGATAGGAGCAACTCTATCTATTTCTATCGCCACTTGAGGCTGGTATGGAGTTGGGTGCTGCCATAAGTGTAGGTATTACGCCTGTGCGCTTTATGTGTAAAGTTCAAAGTCTGGAGCTCCCAGGCCTCCCTGAGCAAATGGCAGAGTCAATAAATTCCATGAAACCCGAGGTTGTCTGCCCGCCCAGACTAACTCAAGGATGTTAGTACGGAGTTGTTTGAAAAAGTGAGTGTTCAGTGGCATTGGTATGTTTACAAACAAGTAAAGGAGTTTGGGTAATATCACCATTTTTGTGATTGCTATATGCCCTGTTTGGGATAGAGGCAGCTGTTTCCATCGTTGTATCTTGCTTTCTATCCAATCAATCACTCTCCCATAGTTGGCTAACCATATTTCTTGTATGGACCTGCTAACCCAAATACCCAGATAACGTATTTCGCCCTCCGCCCACTGTATAGGAAATTCCGTGCCGCATGGAACAGTGCTATCAGTGAGTGGTAACATCATGGATTTTGCCCAGCTGATTTGTGTTCCTGTTAGACCTCCATACCGAATCAATTCCCTCATAACTACATCAAAGTTATCTCTATGATTCACTAAGTATATTGTCATATCATCTGCTTACATTGATATCAGTAAGCCTCTAGACGTGAATCCTATACTTCTTTGCGTGTGATGTTGTCGGAGCCTGGCTGCCAATGGTTCGGTGGCAATTGAGAACAGTAATGGCGATAGAGGGCAGCCCTGCCTCGCCCCTCTTGTGATGACAAATGGTTCCGACATCTGCCCATTTACCCGTACTCTCGCCATCGGATTCATGTATATTATGTGTATTTGTTTAATAAATATGGGCTAAGTCTCATTCGGGTCAGTAGGATGAAAAGGTACTTCCATTCTAAAGAATCAAAAGCTTTTGTGGTGTCCAATAACGCAGCCACTGCCTGGACATGGGGGGCCTGGTAATGCAGGAGTCCAAATACCGTTCTCAAATTATGAGCGGTCGATCGACCTGGTATAAACCCAGATTGATCCGGGAATGCAATCTGTGGGAGCATCAGTTGCAATCTGTTTGCAAGTAGTTTGGCATAAATCTTAGCATCAAGGTTAATTAACGACAGCGGTGAATAAGAACCTGGTTTGGTGGGGTCTTTGTCAGGATTCAGTAAGGTGATTATGGTGGGGGAGGACACCAGTGTCCATCGCCTCCAGATAAACCTGCAATAAACGGGGAGCAAGAATATCCACATATTCCTTATAAAAGGCAGCAGTGAGCCCGTCCGCTCCATGGGCCTTGTCAGCCGGCATGCTATTGATTACTTGCCTGACATCGTCCACTGTAATTTCAGTTCCATATATTTTCGGGCACCTCTTTTGAACCATGCCAACGCCACAGTATCTAGTTATTCAGTTATGTCTGACTGGGATGGATTAATTTGGGATGTGCATAACTGTTGATAGAATTGGGACATTGTATGTAGAATGTCCTATGGTGTTCTAGCCACCTCGCCCCTATCTGTTTGCAATCCGGTGATGTAATCAGATCCCCTCGGAGACCTGAGCAGACCCGCCAGCGCTTTCCTGGCTCGATCTCCCTGGCTTGTGTGTATTTATGCATATATGTCGTTTCCCTCTCTACCTCCTTCTGGAATTCCGTCAATTTAGTTCTAATTTGTGCTGTGGTAGCAGGGGATGGATTTAGTAGGAGTGATCTTTCTAGCTCTCTAATTTTGCTCTCTAACCTGTATAGTGTGTTACGTATGTCCCTGAGAACCACCGTTTTAAGTGCTATGCAGTTGCCCCTAGTGACCACTTTGAATGCTTCCCACAGCGCACCCGGTGACTCTACTGTTCCCTCATTTAACATGAAGTATTAAAAAAATGTTCACGTAGTTCTTATCGGAAGACCTGATCTAATAGTGCATGTGATGGAAATCTCCAGGTAAACGGTTGTATGTATGGCGCTGGTAATTGCAGTTTTATCTGAGTGGGCACATGATCAGAAAATGTGCATGGGTATTGTGTGGCTTCTAGAACCCAGGTGTGTATGTCCCTGGAGACCGACCAGGAATCCAGTCTGAACCATGCGTTACGTGATGCCTCACACACGTACCTTACCTAACTGTTGGATGTAATGCTCTCCAGGAGTCTACCAAATGAAGATCTTCTATAATGCCAGACAACATCGCAGCTGCTTTCGGGTGGTGTTTAAGAGACGCTCCCTATCTGTCTGCCATGGCAGAGAGGACCACATTAAAATCTCTCCCCCACAGTACTGCCACATTACCCAGTGCCTAAATTTTCTGCCAAATGTGCTGAACGAATTCTGGGCTATCTTTGTTCGGACCATAAGTATTGATTATCACCATAGGGATGTTGTACAGTGTGCCCTGTAGCAGAATATACCTTCCTTCCCCGTTTTCAGTTGTAGTCCTTTATGTATTAAGATTGCTACACCCCTGGAATAGTTTGAGTAGCCAGCTTCCACCACCTCCCCCATCTGTTATTTCGGAGTGCACCCGTTGCTGTGGCCGTCAAATGTGTCTCTTGTAGTAAACAGATGTCTACCCCATGTCTCAAGAGATAAGAGTTGATCAGCCTGATCTTTCTACGATCATTTAAGCCTCTAACATTCCACGAAAGACATGTGAGGGCCATCATGAGCATAGCATGTGATATATATGTGTGTGGTCAACGGGTCTATCACAATCGCCTGATATATAGGCAAAGGTATGCAAAGTGATGGCAGTGTGTATTAGGTCAGTCCCTTTGATCTGGTTATCTGGTGGGAATAAACTGGTGCTTAACAAACTCATTTGCCTCGTGCATCTTTGTACATGATACGGCAGGTCTGCAGAACAGAACTTGTCTCCCCCAACCTCTACCACACCAACCCCCCAATCAGGTTGTAACATTTCCTCCCCCTTCCCTGTTAACTGTAAACAAACAGTCCACAGTAGTGAACATAAGGGGATCATCCCATGGGGGCACATGGGGCCACCGGCAAAACTCTCATGCACTTGTGGCAGGGTGGCCGAGCACACATCACACTACCGTGAACCATGGAACCACTCAGTTTTACATATTCACATTCGCCAGTCAGGATATCTTAGTTAACAGACATCTCAGCGACATACCCACATACGCTTGTCCAATATACCAGCACCCAGAATGGTCCATCAATGTACATTACTACAATATTTCGTATATATCACTTATCTGTGCATCCAGCGTCCGCCCCAGTTCCATCAATCGTTATCTCTCAGATTGTTTTCAGTCTGTGAGTCGCTAGTCACCACCCGTTGTTTTTGCTCCTTCGCCATCTGTTTCGCGTATGCGAAAGCAGCTTTTGCGTCCATGAAAAAGGTGGGCTTACCATGTACTTGAGTCCTTAATTTAGCAGGGTACATCAAAGCATACTTGGTTCCGAGCTGTTGAAAGATTTTCTTTGCAGGAAGAAACTCCTGTTGGGCCGCCTGAACCTGCAGTGTGAAGTCTGGGTACATTGCAATGTTATTACCTTTATATTGTATATCTCCTTTCTCCCTCGCCAGTCTGAGTATCGTGTTCCCGTCTCTATAGTTAAGTACCCTCGCCAGGATTGGATTTGCCGGTGCGCCCGGTCGTGGCCTAGGTCCCAATGTACGATGTGCTCATTCAATTAGAAACATAGCAGACAGGTCTGGCCCGAAGAGGTATGTCATCATTGTCTCAATATATTTCTCCATGTTTTGGATATCTGTCATTTCTGCAATCCCAGTGATCCGTATGTTATTTCTCCTCGACCTGGCCTCCAAATCCTCATTCTTCTGTTTAATGGCATATAGTACACCGTCCATGTCCCGCAGTTTCTTTTCCATATCTGTTTGCCTTTCTTCTCTCTCCATCACTCTTATTTTCAGAACACCCAAGAAGCCCTCCTATTTTTCAACTTTTTGTGTTATCCTGTCCTTTCTCTCTGCAAGGGATTCCGTCTTTTAGTCTATGCCTTGAAGACTAGATTTCAGATCCTTAAACATTGCCCGAATGTCTTCTTCAGGCGGTTGGCTTGTGACGCTTTCCTCGGACTGCTCCTATGCCCGGTGTCGCGGTCTGCTGATTTGTTGGTCTTCCTGTCAAAGGTTATCCTAGCCTGGCACATGTCTGGTTTCCCCATTGCGGCTCACTGCGCCTGCCGAGGTGTTAACCCTAGCACAGATGGCTCAGTCCTTTACACTTCGCTCCTGCGCCGGGTGCCTTGCGTGGTATGTCACTTGACCTTTTATCCCCCCTGTCACCCGCCAGTTCCCTTCAATCTTCTACCCAGTGCCACGCAGGCATTTCACATCCTGCGTGCGTGCGCAGTATCCATGGGGCGCACTGCAACGTATGTCCTTACCCCAGTCACATGCTGTTTTACCCGTCAAGTGTTGAAATTGCCGTTCTTTCCAACCTGGCCGCAAATATTGTGGCCCACAGCATGCACCGTAACGGCCTCAATGCGCCCGGGCGGTACTCCGCAATGCCAACATGCACTAGTTTGTTGTGTTCAAAATGGCGGGTCCATTATTAGTTGCACAGGGCGGTCTGCCGTCTGCTGCACCCAACGTTCGCCCAATAACCAGATGCGAAGGCAATGTGTTGATTGTGGTCTTATGTATCTGTGGCTGTACTTGCGATCAGGCCGCCGCCCCCAAGCGTGCACCAACAGCCTCTGCTCACTTACACTAGTACACAAACCGGACCCTATTGCCAAAGCCAGGAGCTCACCAGTTCACCATATGATGCAAATATCTTTACGCACATTAATCCGCCCTCCAGAACAGCGATCGCCTCCTTGTATCCTTGCCATCCGCGCTGCGGCAATCCAGCGTTCAACTAGTTCTCCTTAGTGCACGTCTCTAATATGCAGCAGCCCGATTTCAGCCAGTCTTAGTTTACCCCAGTCATTATTTCTGGTTATATGGGTCTAACACTTGCATATTGCGCCTTCCCGTAGGAGTTGGAGTGGGCTCGGGCTCCACGCTGACCAGTTGTGCGATCCTTCGCCGCGTCCCACAAAATGGTGGCTCTTTGTGCCTGCAAACAGTTAGGGGATGATTAGCAGCTCTCCTCCACAGATGGCCATGGGGTAGTGCACAATTTCCATCACAGCGCCTTCATTGCCTTACGCTGCGCCCCAGTTAGAAATCAGAGCCTTGTATCCTTACTCCGTGTCTGATGGCGCTTGGCGAATCGCCCCGCTCACAGGCACCTTCAACTACTGGCACAACCACCCGCTCCGCATGAGCCAGGGCACTCCTCCCCCATCCGCAGGCTCACGATGATGCGCTCAGGGACAGCTCACCAATTTGCTTCGTGCCCACCTTGCCGATATGACTGTCTCCGTCACCCGTCCCCCGGTGTCCGTGCTCCGTGCTCAGGGGTGGCGTCAACTTGAGGTCCCGGCTTTGCTTGGAGGCCTCACGGGTAGGCCTCTCTCCATTTCGATTCCTCCGCCGGCCAGTTGCTCCGCCGTGGTCAAAAAGCATTTTCTCACACTGCTGGCTTGTTCCTAGAATGTTTCTCTATGAGTGGACCATGGTCCCGTGTATTATGAACGGATTTTGACGGATTAATTAAACTCAGCCGGCGGAGCCACTCAAATGTGCAGCCATCTCGCTGCACAGCGAAGCCACGCCCCCCAGAAAATTATACATACTTAAGTGTGTGATGAAGACACCATAATCGCATTCTGGGATAGCCACCCCAAGAGAGGCAACAACACATAGAGGCCATGCTAATATAGACTGTGCCCTATACAGATTGCAACAACATAGAATAACATCTAACTTAGATATGCTGCATCGATTGTCTGCTATACACAGTAAACAATACACAAGTGTGCTTTTTTGAGAAAGAAGGACTATTTCCCACCAGATAAAATAAATGAAGTAAAAAATGGCCAGGTATGTGGTGATGGTAATGAATAGAAAGATTGCAACTCTTAACTCAGTCCTTTGCATTTTTTTAATACAAACTAAACTGGGTCATTTGTCCAAAAGAGCAAGAATCACACCAAGCATTCCAGAATTTTCCTGAGATAAACCTATGTAGAAGGAGCCCTCCTACTGAGTATTATAAGCCATCTTCCTGAGTGTCCTCGCTAGCCAGGTTCACTGCAAACAGCTAGTACACACACTGTAGACCAAAGAATGGAGGAGTGATTAATATTGAGACCTAGTTTTATCAAGGCTTTGCCATGAGTTGATAAAACAGGAGTTCTCATGCATCCACCCATTGATTTTGGCATGTTCCCAGAATTACTAAAGCTAGTGAACCTGAGAATCTGTGAAAATGCTGCGTCTTTATTTCTCCACGTTATTTCCTCCTTCCACGTCTGCTGCATTCTGCAGCACAAATAGAAAGATGAAAATGCCTCTAAGGATTGCTCTTGTGCAGGAAAACAATCCTGCCGAAAAACAATCCTGCCTGTAACTCGGGCACCATTGCACCATTGTGCAAAGATGCCTGCTTTGGTGCAAGGCTGCACACAGTGTACCAGTGCAAGGGACGAGTGGAAATGCTCCATAACTTTGTAAATATGAAGCATTTTTTCTCCCCCCTTCACGCTGTGCTA
This sequence comes from Lissotriton helveticus, assembly GCF_964261635.1. Lineage (NCBI taxonomy): Eukaryota > Metazoa > Chordata > Amphibia > Caudata > Salamandridae > Lissotriton > Lissotriton helveticus. Next base: position 1,237,975,957 of record NC_136057.1, read on the forward strand.
GGGGATTTTTAAAGAGCATGGTCACCCGAAGGCATCCCTGTGCTGACGGACAAGGACCACTTCATCAAAGACAGAAGTGTCACCTATGGATGAGTTCCTAAAGAGCCATGTCTTAAGGGTTTTTCAGAAGCTCAGCTCATTGTTCTTGGAGTGAATAGCCAGAGAGAGACCATTCCACAGCTTGGTCACGTTAAAATCAAAATACTGTTCTAACTAAGTATACATTGTGGGATCTTAGATGCCTTTTAGGGGAGTAAGGGGCGACCAGTTGACAAGAGATTAGAGGGCCCTCCCATAAAAGGCTCTGTGCACAAGGATTTAAATTTAGTCCTGGGGCAATGACAGTCAATGGAGATTGACCCACACAAACTGTAATTCAGAATAGGTGGTTTATATGATTATGTACCCCTGCTAAGAACGATACGTGGGCATGAGCACATGAAAAATTTGTGTTAGGATCAGCGAGCACCAAAGCACTAGCGGGTGTTGAAAGAGCGCTACCCAACTGCCAAATTATTTTCTTAAAAAACAACATACAGATAGAGACCTCACATGGGCAATACTAGAGACTATCCAGCCTTGGCCCTTTATTAATGTTACTAAAATACTTCTGGACAGGGAGCAACAATGGGTATATCACCTGAAGACCCATGCAGTTGGATTGAATGATGACATTCCCTGGTTCCAATTGAATCAATGAATACCATTATTAGACAGGATGCAAAAGACATAAAAGGGGAAATTACTCACTAAACACTCTTCCCCTGTGTGGGTCTAAATGATACAACCGTCCACCAGCCCTCACTAGGGGCCAGATGTAGGTAATGTTCATTTACCGATTCTTAAATACCGACTCATACCGAATCGGTATTTCAGAATCGGAAAATGGTATGTAGGTAAAAATTTGGTAAAACTTACCGATTCGGAATGACTCGGTATCTCATTTCGGTATTTACTGAATTGGTAAATTCCGAATCGGTAAATGCTGAATCGGTGAAACCCATGCATTCCTATAGGCCTCCTGGCCCATAGGAATGAATGGGTTTTACCGATTCGGAATTTACCGATTTGGAATTTACCGAATCATAATTTACCGATTCGGAATTTACCGAATTGGAATTTACCGATTCGGTAAATGCCGAATCGGAAGCTTTAAAAACGACATGTGAGCCTGCCAACCAATCAGGGACACCCTACACACCCCACAACCAAGGCCCAGAGAATCCAACCAATCAGAATGAAGCACCCCTCCCCAGTACCTGTGAGTGGCCACACCCATGCAGGTGCATACCAACTGAACAAACAATTGAGCTGAGGTGAGAGGAGCTGAGCATCCACAGCCAAGCAGTGCTACAGAATGAAGTCTCATGAAGGGCAAAAGGATGGTAGGGAGCGCAAAAGAAAGAAAAAGTTCAGCCAAGAAGAACTTCAGGTGGCAGTAGAAGAAATAGTAAGTCACTACAACCAAATATTCGGGAGACAGTCTCTGCATGTTGCAGAGACTGTGAAGAGGAACATATGGCTTGGCATACAGGGCAAAGTGAATGCCATTGGTGTGACCCACCGGGAGATCGAGGACATCAAAAAGCGATGGTATGACCTGCGCATCATAACCAAGAGGAAGGTTGCTGCGCAAAAAAAGAATGCTGGAGTGACAGGAGGTGGCAGGAGCAAAGCACCAAAGCTGACTGAGATGGAGGGGCTTGTTGAAACCACCATGGAGCCAGAATGAATCAACGAGATTGGAGACCTGGACAGTACAGCAAAAGCAACAAAGAAACAAGGTAAGAGGCATGTACCCTAATCCACAACCATTAACCTGAATCCGTACCCCACTGTGTAGATTAATTACACTGCAGAACAGCTCATACTTGGTGCCAGCAATGAATCATGGTAGACGTAGTCATGAGTACATAGATGCAATGCATACACCACAAGACTCTGCAAGGCATGCCACACACATCACCAAACACACAATGTACACTGTGCAAAGGTGTGTAAACGATTTACTTAAGAAATACACACAGGTGAACAACAACATTGACCCTATGTCAATTTGATTCCACAGGAGAGTCCTCACGCACTCCAGCACCAGCAAGGGAGGAGAGGGCACCAGCAACTAAGAGAAGGGAAAAAGAGAAGAAAAGAACAGGTCACAGCGCTGTAGAAGGAGGCAACAACACCACTCAGGAAGCCTCATCACCAGAGCGAGCCACAACATCTGTCCCGCTATCACCGTTGTTGTTTGGATCTCCTGAATTGTTAAGCACACCGCTTACACCCATAGCAACGTCCAGGTTGGCAATGCAGGGAAGGGCAAGTAGGCCTGATGTGCCCCCTCAGAGGATCCTGCAAACCTCTGATTCGGAGGATGAGGATGTTGTACCTCAAACAATTGCACCTATGGCTGACAAGGCTAGACCACAGATTACAGCAGGCGCTGCGTGCACCAGTGTCCTTGGCAGGAGGGCACGTGAGGGCGGCGAGGGGCAGGAAGGAGAGAGCGTTTTATGTGGCCTGGTAGCCACAATGGTCAAAGTACAGCGCATGCAGGCCAAAGCACTGTTAGCCGTGCATAGGCAGGTTCGCTGCATGAACAACAAAATGACCAACATGGACAAGGGAATAGGCCACATAGCATGTAGTTTGGAGGCAATATCAAAGGGGATAACAGACATCTCCACATACATGGGTGTAATGTCGGATAAGTTGGACAGAGATCAACTACAGCGTGGCAGGGAGCGGCAGTATATGCGGCAGCAGACAAAGGCAATGAACAGATTTGCGTCAGCTACGTCACTACTGTGCCGACGCTCTATATCCATGCAGGATGCAATTGTGCACTGCTGCACAGACTTGACACGGGGCATGGGAAGAGTGACCTCTGCGATGGAGCAGATGCTAACCACTAACACAGGCAATGCTGGTGACACAGGTGTGGAGGAGACAGAGGGGTCAACCAGCAGGAGTGGCTCCAGCACACCTGTACCAGAGGTGCGCAGGAGCAACAGGCGCAGCCATGCTGAGTCAGGCCCCAGCCGAGATATTGATACCCAGGCACATCAATCGCGCAATGTAGTGCGTGGACGTAAGCACTGACCAATGCCGCAGATCCACACGACTGCACACAGTGACGGCAACTGAGCACAAGCAGTCATGGACATAGACTTTGATGGACAATGGCTTTTCCTATGTGATGATGATGTAGTGACTATTAAACTACACTCGTCAAACACTATACCTGTCTATGTGTCATACATTACCTAGAAATATCGACGTGTAATTTCTGTCCGTCTCAATCTTCCATCTGTTGCTGCTGGTCCTGTTGCTTGGGGGTCTGCATGTTCTTGGTCATTATCAATGTCCTCGTGATGTGTCACCTCCACCTCTATGCCTTCTTTGGTGGCAAGATTGTGCAAAATGGCACAGGTCACTATTATCTTGTAACACAGGATGGGGGTGTACTGTCGAGCACCTCCACTCTTGTGGAGGCAGCGAAACCTGCTCTTGAGGAGTCCAAATGTTCGCTCCACTACGTTGCGAGTTGACCTGTGTGCCACATTGTATCGCCTTTCACCTCTGTTAGTTGGGTTGAGGTACGGTGTGAGCACAAAGGAACGCAGGGCATATGCACTATCGCCTAGGAGGGAATGAGAGGTACATGAGTTACATTCACATGACACATTCATCTGCCATTCATTTCAGGGTGTGTTACACTTATTTACCTAGCAGATATCCATCAGCAAAATCTCCAGCAACAAGCCGTGTGTATATTCCGCTGTTCTGGAAAATGTAGGAGTCGTGCGTGCTCCCAGGAAATTTGGCCACTATGTCTGTGATGATGTTACCAGCATTGCATATCACCTGCACATTGATGGAGTGCGTTGACTTACGATTTCTGTAGATGTGTTCAGTGGCTGCAGGTGGGCATAGTGGAATGTGGGTGCCATCTATGCGGCCTATCACATGCGGGAAGTGTGCCAGTCCATAGAAGTCAGTTTTTGTTTTGGCAAGTTCCGCAGGTGTGTCAGGGAACCGGATGTAATGTTCCATTCTCTGCGTCATGGCATCCAGAAACTTCCTGAAAAAACGGGACAGACAGCTCTGGGATACACCACCTACTGCAGCTATCACACTCTGGTAGCTCCCAGAGGCAAGCAGGTGTAAGCTACACAGCACCTGCAGATGGGGTGGGATGGCATGGGCCCTGGGTGTTGGGTGATCCAGGTATGGGTGGAGGTCCCTAATTAAGTCCATGATGGTTCTGGGGTGTAGCCTGTACCTCTGAAGTATCTCAGGCTCAGTCAATTGGAACAGGGTGATCCTCTGCCTGTACACCTGCTCCTCCCTTCTCCATACCCTCTCACCTGCAGCCTGTAGCCTTTGCCTCCTCGCAATCACATAGAATGCTGCCATTCTTGCAACACTGTTGCATTTTGGGCCCTTTTTTATAGCCTGCACCTGGTTACCACCTGCTTTCAGTCCATGGTAAATACCGACTCTTAAATACCGAATTTCATTGAAATCTGTATTTTTTTCCTTTCCTACATCTCGATGGGCATTTTTACCGATTTCTTATTTACCAATTCGGTAAATAAGAACTCGGTAAATACAGATTCGGAAAATATGCAAACGTAAATACAGATTCGGTATTTTACCGATTCATATTTTCCGATTCGGTACATTTTTGACACCTACATCTCATTTTCTAAATACCGGTTGGTAACGGCCGATTTTACCGATTTTGGGCCGTTACCGACCGGTATTCGCCTACCTACATCTGGCCCTATGTGCCTTCATAATATAAAAAAACACTGTGACCCCTCCCCCCCCTTTGTGACATAAAAGGTTTGGAGCAAACACTTGTGGACCTAAAGGCCAGAGTCTGTGTCACCCAGCTCTATATCACAACTACCATTTGGTGTCATCTATAAACCCGGTTTGTCAATAATAAACAATCTCCCAGTAATCTTTACTCAAGAATAATTATTCCATATGATAAAAGAAAAAAATATATTTTTTAAAGATATTTATAATTTCACAATATAGTTGGACCACAACAAAACACCAGTCAGTCTTGAAATAAAAAATATCCCCGGGACACTCTAATATCTGGCGCCCGAGGCTACTACAGCCCCCATCACCCTAAGCGGCAACATGAACTGGCACTCGACTGCCAGAAGACCAGGGTGGGCTGTGACGGGGTGGGACTCCAATTCCCGACTCCCACACAAGCGAAGCGCGTAATAGTATGTGACGTCTAACACAAACACTGCCGGAACACGGTCCGGCATGGATCACTTTAAAACAGCCGGTCACAAAAACGATGCACCGACGGGAGGAAGGAGACACCAGAATAGGTGATCCTATAGGGCAATACCTTTGGCAAATTAAGGAATTAATGTATGCATGAGATGGTGCAGGTGCAGCAAACCTTTGAGGACACAAACAGATATTAATTGAGTATGTGTGAAGCAGTACTCTTGTGTTTTTTGTCTTTATCTTTGTCCTTAAGAGTTTGACTACAAGGCTCCCCTTGTCCCATTCTTGAAGAATTATTTTTCTAAAACTGGGGTAAGATTTGACTTTTGCTGGGTATTGCTACGGCTGTGAAAACGGGCACTTCCTCTTCTTTCACTTTCCTTAAACCAGATAATGCACACATGATGGGTGCTTGTGACTATTTACCACGACATGTTGAAATGGCGATTATGCTGCTTCACGAGCAGCATGGCTGTATCAAGTGAGCTGGACGATCGCCTGTCTATTCCACATTTTATTTAACTAAAGATATCCCAATGACTGATGACTGAATAACATCATTTTAAACTAAAGTTTATATTTGTTTTATGTCTTTTTAGAACCTCACCATTTACTCTGACCAGCAATTAGGAACTAGTACAATATGATTGAGTGTACACTATGTGAGTATTGACACTATTCTTGAGAATTCATAAAGGGAAAAACAGGATCCTGACCCTGAAGAAAGCCCTGGACCCTTATGAGGCCCTCGATGGGCTGAAACATGTCAACCTGAATGGGACACAGGCAACCATAGGTGGCCCACACTTGTTTTTTAATCACCCTTACACCACCTACTAATAAATATTGAATTTAAAAAGGCAGGTGTACAGGGTTCTTAAATTATAGAATTCCCCTTAGATACATCCCTATTTAGTCTCTCTAATTACAATGAGGGCAGCCCCCACTAGAGTATTCTCTGGCGATTGCTGGATGACCAATGATGAAGCAAGACACCCAGGGAGGGTGTGAGGCCATCTCGACTTTTTTGGGGGAAAATCTCCTGTAGGGTCCTTCCTTGAGCTATGGGAATAAGTCATCCCGATATTGAATGTAATGATGCATGTCTGGTTTTCATAATATGAGAGCCTGAGTTAGGGTACATTTGCTTTGCTGTGATTGTGCAGAGTTTTTCCAGCCAAACCCCAAGGCTTTTTATGGCTGGTTTAGGAGCAGCCGGACAACCAAGGAAGACCAGCCAGTCGAGGGCTCCTTGAGGCTGGGAATTAATTCCAAGAATATCATCAGCTCCAGCTTGGCTCCATTCAACTTAAGGCAGGACTTGCTCATCCTGCTAGCAACCTGTTTCAGACATGGTCCTAAGGTGGTCCCTGGATGGTCCGTGTCTGGGGCAAGAGAAAAAACTGGCTAGGTATCGTCCTCATAGGAGACGATAGAGATCCCAAATGGTGTTATGATTTCCTCCAAGAGTTGCAAGTACACGTTAAACACCATAAGGCCAAGAGAAGACCTTTGCAGTACTCCACAGGTGACTGGTAGAATCAAAGAGCAACAAGTCTTATCAAAGACTTGAAAGCGTCTATCCTTCAGGAAGTTGCCTAACCAATCCGGGACTTTCCCTCGGACCCCGGCCTTACAAATCCTCTCTCAAAGAGGGTGATGGTCTATGGTGTCAAATGCCGCACTGAGGTCCAAAAGAATAATCCCTTCTTAATCTCCTTGATCAAGTCTCTTTTTCATGTCCTCGACCACTGCTACTATAACAGTTTTGGTGCTGTGCTTAGGCCGAAAACCAGTCTGTGTGTGATGAAGGAAACAATTAAACTCAAGGAATTCACAGAGTATTTTTCTACCACCTTATTTGTACGAAAATTCCCTGCACATGCACGGTCAAGGGTAGGCTTTTTTTAAATCACTTTCTCCATGGCATGTTTCCAAGGTTGGGGGACCAGAGCCTTCTGTAGGGAGAGGCTGACCATTTTGCGCAAGATGGAAAGATAGTTCCTGCTACAAGAGCAAGAATCCTCAGAGATGCAGGGTCGAGAGGGGATCCAAATTTAATTTTCCGAAAGAGTTCAGCAAAAGTATCCAAGGAAAGAGGCAGGAATTCCAACAGGTTAAATGGCTTGAATCCCTTGGTGAGACTTGGGCACGTGGACTTAGGACAGCCCTCCCCCCTTTGAAAAGAAATTTAGATATACCAAATGTTATTATTAAAAGAGGAGGCCAGGGCATTACATTGATCATTGGAGGGTCCAATAGGGATGGCTTCCAGTAGAGTTTTGGAGATTTTAAACACCTGTCTATGGGAGTTCGCAGCTTCTTGAATTCTAACTTCATAGTAAGCGGCATGTGCAGAACTAATTTTTGATTGATACATCCTAGCTGTCTCCCGATATTTAGTTTTTTAGAATGCCCCATAATCTTTACGCCTTTCCCTTTCTGCCATCTTGAACTGTTTTTTCAGCACTCTAAGATGGGAGCAGTACCAAGGAGCCTACTTGTTTGTATGTTTCTGCATATGCATCTTCTTGGGGATGGCTAAATTAAATCAACAGAGTGGGTTGGCCATTCTGTAATCTTAGAATTGGCTGCTTGGGGATCTAGTTCTAACGACGGAGTGTTCTGACTAAGAATTCCTGTCCATTTATCAGGATTTATTTGAGACCAACATCTGTCTTCCCTGGCCTGAGGTTTGGGGGGTACGTTAGGGCCAATGTTGGCCTATCAATCAATCAAACTTATAAAGTGCCACTACTCACCCATAGGGGTCTCAAAGCCCGAGGGACTTCTGATCTGTCGCAGGCACTTTGGTTCAGTCGAAGAGCCAGGTCTTGAGGTCCTTCCTGAATATGGCAGTGAGGGTGATTGCCTTAGGTGGAGAGGCAGGGCATTCAGGTCTTTGCTGCGAGGTAGGAGAAGGCTGTGGTCTTGCAGATACATGGGTAGGCGGGCAGGGCCAGTTGGGCGGAGTGGAGGTCTCTGGTGGGTGCGTGGAATGAGAGTTGGTGGTTCGAGTATGCAGGTTCTGTGTCGTGCAGGGCTTTGTAGGTGTGTGTGAGGAGCTTGAAGGTGATTCTTTTGTTGACTGGGAGCCAGTGGCGGTCTCTCAGGTGACTGGTAATGTGGCTGTGGTAGGAGATAATGAGGATGAGTTTGGCAGAGGCGTTGTGAATGCTTTGCAGTTTCTTGAGGAGTTTCTGGGTGATGCCGGCATAGAGTGTGATGCCATAGTCGAGTTTGCTGCTGATGAGTGCATGGGTGACCGTCTTTCTGGGCTCAGTGTGGATCCTCTTAAAGATCTTTTGGAACAGGCATAGCATGTGGAAGCAGGATGATGAGACAGCGTTGATCTGGTGGTTTATTGTGAGTGAGGAGTCCAAGATAATGTTGAGATTTTGTATGTGGTTTGTGGGTATAGGGGGATCCAAGATCTGCATGCCGCCAGGAGTTGTCCAAAGTGGAGGGGTTGGAGCCTAGGATGAGGACTTTGGTCTCCTCTGAGTTTAGCTTGAGGCAGCTGTCTTTCATCCAGGGGGCGACAGCCTTCATCCCATTGTGGAAGTTATTATTGACAACTGTGGCTTCGTTGGTGAGGGAGAGGATCAGCTGGGGGTCATCGTCGTAGGAGACAATGTTGAGCCCATGGTCAGATGACTGAGAGCGGGGCCATGTACATGTTGAAGAGAGTGGGGCTCGGGTAGGAGCTCTGAGGCACTCCGCAGCTGATCTCTGTGAGTTCAGAGTTGAACGGTGGTAGCCTGACTCTCTGTGTTCGACCGGTGAGGAAGGAGTGCATCCATTCCAAGGCTTTTTCGTGGATGCCGGTGTTGTGGAGTCTTGTCCATTGAGTGTGGTGGGAGATGTTGTCGAAGGCAGCTTAGAGGTCCAGAAGAATGAGGGCTGCAGTTTTGCCTTAGTCAAGGAGGATGCGGACGTTGTCTGTGGCAGAGGGTTTTTTCAGCTAGTGGTTGATCTCTGCGTGTTTCCAGTCTCCCGGGAATCTGGTGTAGTTGATGGAGCAATTGATGGTGCAGCAAAGCTCGGAGGTTATGGAGATGCCAGCTCTGTTGAAGATGTGGTGCTGGCAGGGGTCTTGGGGTGATCCGGAGTGGATGCTCTTCATTATCTTGAGGGTTTCTTCAGTGGTGAGGGGAGTCCAGCTAACCAGGGTCTGCTGGAGTCCGGTGTCGTTGGGTGCGGAAGTTGCGAGTGGGGGAGAGGGTATGGGTATCGAGGCTGTCGAAGCTATCGTAGATCTCCTTAATCTTGTGGTGGAAGAAGACGCTAAGGTTGTTACAGAGGTCTTGGGAGGGTGGGAAGTCTGCTGTCCCTTTGCTGGGTTTGGTGAATTCTTTGACCACGGCGAAAATGTCTTTGCTATTGTGAGCGCTGGTGTTGATCCTTTCTTGTAGGGACGCTGTCTTTGTTGTTCTAATGAGGTGGTGATGTGCAATGACAGCGGTTTTAAAGGTTGACCGGTCTTCTGTGGTCTAGCTGCTCCTCCATCTCTTTTCGAGCCGTCTACAGGTGTGTCTGGATTCTTGAAGGGTGGGCGAGATCCAGCAGGGTTTTTTGGAGTGTGGCTTGCCTGGTGCTTTCTTGAGGGTAGACTGTCTGTTGGTGCAGTTCGAGATCCATTGGTGGAGGTTGCGGGGTGAGGTATTAGCATCCTCGGAAGTTGGAAGTGGGGTTTTGCTGAGGGAGGTGGTGAGCTGTTCTTCAGTGACCTTGTTCCAGCTTCTGCGAGGGTAGCAGTGGACAAGGTAGTGCACGGTGTATTTGTTGAAGGATAAGTGGACACAGTGGTGGTCAGTCCAAGGCAGATCAGAGGTGTGACTGAAGTAGGCGGTTTCACTGGTGGAGAAAACAGGGTTAAGTGTGTGTCCGGCTGAGTGGGTTGGAGAGGTGATCCATTGTCTGAGTCTGACGGTGGTGAGGTTGACCAGCAGGGATAATGTGTTCTTATCGTTGGGGTTGTCCAGGTGAAAGCTGAGGTCACCGAGGAGGATGTAGTCTGCGGTGTTGAGACTGAGGGGTGTGATGAAGTCGATGATGGAGTCGCTGAATGGTGGACTGGGTCCGGGGGGGTTGGAGATGATGTTCCCGCAGAGGGTGGTGTTCGGGTTGGTCTGAATCTGGAAGTGGTGGTACTCCATGTAGGTCGAGTGGTCATCTCAGTGGGTGGTGAGGCGGAGGGTGCTTTTGTGTATTATGGCAATGGCCCTCCTGATTTTTTGATGCTGTCCTGAATGATATTGTAGCCATCCGGGATGGCAGTGGCGATGTCTGGGGCGGAGGTGGAGTTCATCGAAGTTTCCCAGAGGAAGGAGATGTCATGGTGGATGGAGTAGAGTATGTCCCAGATCTACACAGCGTGTTTCTGGAGGGAGCGTGTGTTGAGCAGGATGGAGCTGAGAGAGTGGCTGGGCTGGTGTGCAGTGGAAGGCAAAGGTGCAGCGGCAGTTTTGGCTGGAAAAAGGGCCATGAGTGTCATTCGGCGATGCCCCGTGGCAGGCGGTGTGGTGTCCGGTGTTGAGGGCGTGCATTGACCATTGAGTAGCACAAGGGGGAGGGAAGGACAGAAGGGAGGCAGGAAACAAGGGAGAGCTGCATTGACGGGGGCGGAGCTGGGGGGACGGGCAGCGGCGGTTACACAGTGAGTAAAAGGTGCAAAAGTGACAAGAGGGAAAAGTGGAAAAAAACAGAAAGTGAAAAAAGTGCCAAAAAATCTGAAAATGCAGGAAGTGGAATGATGGCCAGATCCATAGGGATCAAGTAATGATCAGTCCAGCAGATGGATATTGGATCTGCGAACTGAAGCAAAGGAGAGTTGGTAAATATAGGGTCTAGTAAGTGCACACTTAAACGAGTGGGGCCCAGATGGATAGCCGCTAAGTCTGACAAGACGCTAGATTCCTGAGGTGTTGGTGGGTTCATCAAAATGTATGCTATACCGTAAAATGTGTATTCTTTAATGCCAATCTGGCGAGAATCTCCAGAAGCATCTAAATACATTTGCCGGAAGGGCCAGGGGGTCAAAAGAATATGATTCCTGAAAATGTGTCAGTACGTGACAAAGAGAAAATGGAAGAGCTTCACAATAAGGTAGTGAGAGTGTGTCCGAGGTACAAGAGAGGGAAGATTTCAGTGTTACTGTAAGTCCTCCACCCTTTCTATCCTCACTATGCCTACAAACTGTGTAATAGTCAGGGGGAAGAGCTTGAACAATGCCTGGCCCTGACTCCTCATGGAGCCATGTTTTCATAAGAAAAACAACATCAGGCTTTGCTTCCTTCAACACGGAGAAGATATCCAGCCTACGTTAATTCTCTTCTCACAGAATATCTGCTAACCATAGGCTCGACCCCTCTCAAAATGGTATCTGCCCCGGCCGCAGCACAGAGTCAGTGCTTTTGGCCATGACCGAACATCTCTGTAAAGCCTTAGACATGGGACAAATGTCGGCACTAATCCTTTTGGATCTTAGTGCTGCGTTTGACACGGTGTCTCACGCCATTCTGGTGAGTCGTCTGGCAGAGGCTGGAGTCACTGGCTTAGCATTTAAGTGGCTGGTATCCTTCCCCGCGGACAGAACGTTTCAGGTGATAGCCCCCCCCTTTCGCCTATAGTACTTTTCCTATAGCTCAAGGGGTTCCACAGGGCTCGTACCTGTGCCCTCTGCTTTTCAATCTTTATGTTCAACCTCTGGCCGGAGTAGTCAAGGGAAGAGGGCTGACCATGGTCTCTTATGCCGATGACACACAGTTGGTGATGGCTCTTTTGCGCGACCACAAGCGGGACGCCATGAAATTTCAGGGCGACCTCATGGCAGTTGCCAAGTGGATGACAACAGTTAAAATTGTATTTTAAAAAAATGACAACATTTTTAATAAAATCAGACATTCAAATTCAAATCCCTTCACAATGCCCCCAACAACAGATGAAATTGTGTTTTAAAAAATTTACAACATTTAAAATAAAATCAGGTAAAAAAGACGAGTATCACTACTGCCTCACAGAGCAGTACTCTGTCCGCTGCTCTCCCACTGCTCTGCCGTGCTTAAGCAAGGAGTAGTCCAACCACTAGAGCGTCAACCACCAAAGCAACTCTATGGTTTAGATCTTTATGGTTAAAGTGCTTAGTGATTCTTCAATTAACAAAAAACACATTCTAACTAAAAACACATTTAAACTCAAATTCCCTCATAAAGACCCCAACAAGGGATAAAATATTGTTTTTCAAAGATGCTAACATTTAAAATAAGCATGGGCGCAAAATCCGTTCCGCTCGCGGATTTTTCGGATTTTCGGTAATTCCGCAATCCGCGAACTCTCGCGGATGTAGCGAAAATACGCAAATCCGCACGCTGCGTATTTTTTGCTTGTGTTCGCACTGCTCGCGGTCTGCGGCGCGGGCAGCAACAATCTCGCACTCGCGAAATTACAAAAATTACAATTGGGGAGGGGTGAAGGAAGTGGCCCAGTCTCCAACTTCCTGTTCCTGTCCAGCAAGCTCCTCCCATTGCTTAGTCCATTTCCTGGCCACTTTGAATTCGATCTTGACTGGGAACGATTACTTTTTGTGGATGCTGCTGGAGATTTGGCTTTGAGGCCTTTTGGATTACTTTTGGATTCGAAATTTGATTTCACAAGTAAGTTGATAAGTTGATGTGGTTTGTTTGTGGTGATTTTTGTGTGTGTTTTTCGACTTTTTGGGGTGGGGTTGGGGGCTGGCTATGTTGGTGGGAGGCCATTTTGAGGCATGGTCCTGCAGGTCCTGGCCATGTGGATGGGGTCAAGCGGCCATTTTGAAGTCAGGCAGTGTGCTTTGTGCCCTAGGGCTACCCAGTCTGCTCTGATTTTTTTCATTATGCCCAGGCGAAAATCGGATTTTTAAAAAAAACTTTTGCCTGTGTTCGCACTGCTCGCGTCCCGCGCAGCAACAATCTCGCACTCGCGAAATTGTAAAAATTACAATTCTGCACATGAGTTGAAAACTACCAGGCTTAGTTATGGGTGCATGCATGATAGAACTGTTTTGTTGAATTTTAACATGATTCTGGCCAGGGCATGGATGACATTGGATTGTGGTGATATTTGTATGTTTTACGACTTTTTGGGGTGGTGTTGGGGGCTTGCTATGTGGGTGGGGGCCATTTTATTGCCTGGTCCCGTGTGGGTGGGGGTCTAGGGGTCATTTTTAAGCCAGTTTGTGTGCTTTAGGCCATAGGCCTGCACCCAGTGTGCTGTGATTTTATCATGCCCAGGGGGCCCAGAATCGGTCTGTTCGCGGATTTTGCTGGTTTTTCGCCACGTTCGCGTCGTGAAGCAACAACCTCGCACTCGCGAAATTGCAAAAATTGCAATTCTGCACCAGAAAACCACAAGCAGGCAGCATAAACCTTCTGAAACTTGATGGATGGCATTGGATTGTGGTGATTTGATTGCTGTTGTGTTTTTTGACTTTTTGGAGTATGGGTTGGGGGCTGGCTATGTTGGTGGGGGCCATTTTGAGGCATGGTCCTGGCCATGTGGATGGGGGTCAAGCGGCCATTTTGAAGGCAGGCAGTGAGCTTTGTGCCATAGGCCTGCACCCATTTTGCCTTGCTTTCACCCTTTGTGCCCAGGGGGAGTCAGTGGTACATGAAACTATAACCCTTTGTGTGTGTGCTATCTTGGATCAATGTTAAATTCCTGTTTCCCAAAAATTTAGCAATTCTTAATTTTGAAATTTCCATATTGTGTGGTGTGCACGTGTGTATTCATAAATGCAAACTTGCAAACTATTTATTGAAGCGCTACATATGCAACATATATTTACTGATGTTCCTCTGTCTTCGTTTGCTTTTAGGTGCACAAAGTCAATAACTCCGCATCATCGTTGAGCATCAGTGCCAGGAAGAAGTCCTGCTGCGGCCTGCTGTTCCGACATCTGAAGAAGATGGCTCCAAAAAGAGGTGCCCGTAGCTCCTCTTGCAAGAAAGATGTCTCTACTAAGGAGAAGAAGAAGCAAGTGGCACCACTTACCAAGGAGACTGGTGGCTCGACCACTAAATTTTTGTGGAAAAAACAAAGGCCCACCATGAGTGCTGCACAGGTAGCCTGTTTAGTGGTTCAATCACCAACGACCAGTGATGTTGGCTCATCGCAAGAAAGTAGCAGCACACCATCAACACAGGTTGTAACTCATCTCACAAGTACTATTCAACAACCAAAGCCGCAACAACAACTGCATGGGCTACTAGTACAAGAACAAGTACATGCGCAAGGAGCTGGCTGAGAAGGAGCTGTCCGAGAAGGAGCTGTCCGAGAAGGAGCTGGCCGAGAAGGAGCTGGCCGAGAAGGAGCTGGCCGAGAAGGAGCTGGCCGAGAAGGAGAAGGTCGAGAAGGAGAAGGTCGAGAAGGAGAAGGTCGAGAAGGAGAAGGTCGAGAAGGAGAAGGCCGAGAAGGAGAAGGCCAAGAAGGAGAAGGCCGAGAAGGAGAAGGTCGAGAAGGAGAGGTCCATGGAGAGTTGCAAGTAGAGGTCAGTGAAGAGGCCCATGTAGCAGCGCATGGAGCGGTGCAAGTGCCCACCATGGTTCTTCTTCCAGGAGTAGGGGCACAGGAGGAAATTGACTTTGGAGCCGGGGTATCATGTCAGGAAGACGAAGGCACTCCTCCTGATGATTCATTTTCTCCCAGCTCCCCAGCAAGGAAAAGATCAAGGAGTGTGTGTAGAAGTTCCTCTTCAAGCCCCGCCTCATCAGATGATCTGGATCTAGATTGGCAACCATCTCCGACGTCTGAGAGGGAGGCACACCATTCGCTGCGAAAGGTATCAAATGTTAAAAGGAAGGGCCCCGGAAAGCTCATACTTATGGATCCGAACGCCGGACTTGATGAAGTGGTGCATTCTGATGTTGATGAACAGGATCACAGCAATGACCTAGTCATCACACACGTCATTCCAGCCACACCGGCCATGCAGCAGACAGACATTTATACCCTATCCCGACGTCATGCTGAGCGTGACCCTGGCGACGTGGCACTGGTAGCACCACCAACGCAGTCAAGTAGTACAACAAGTTCAACAAAACCTACAGCTCCCATATTTTCTCCCCAGAGGGGGACTCCATCCAGCTCGACTCCCTCAAGTAGGGTTGCTGAAATAATTGCACAACCCAGTAGATGTCTGCAAGGCTCATCCACCCCTGCTTCATCTGGCATTGGCAGTATCATCTTGTGCGGCAAAACCAGAAGTTTCCAGTCCCCAGTTTGGAACTTTTTTAGTGTCCATGCAAAGTATGATAACATAGCCGTTTGTTGCATTTGTAAGACTAGAGTTAGCCGTGGTAAGACTGGTACCAACTATGGAACCGGAGGCCAGATAGGTCATCTTAAAAGAAGGCACGCTGTCGAATGGTTTGCGCACCTAGCAAACATCAAGGGAAAGCAATCCCAAAGGGCAAGTGGCCAAAATATACCCATACTAGGTGTTTCATCTGAAGATGACGGGGAGGTAGAAGAAGCGTCAGACATTTGTCCGGTTGCACCCAGTACCCCTGGCAGCACCACACCCTCCGGAACACATAGGAGGCACACAGAGAGTCTGGGAGACACACCAATGCGGAAAATGTCAACACTGAGCAGAAGTGGGTCGAAGAAGGCATCAGCATCATCCAGTAAATTTGTCCAGCGCACCATTACAAAAATGGTCTCCTCAGATGCGCAATTTCAACGCAACCACCCAATTGTACGCCTGTATAACACTAAGCTGGCTAAAATGCTAGCGGTGGACCTTCTCCCTTTTTCGTTTGTCGAAAATGTGGGTTTTCTTGAACTCGTGGCAACACTGGCCCCTAAATGGAAGGTTCCTAGCCGGTTCTATTTTGCCAGGGTTGCTGTTCCAGCATTACATAAAGAGGTGCTTGAGTTGGTTGGGGCAGCTTTGCAGAAGAGTGCTGTTCACACTATACACCTGACAACAGACATGTGGACCAGTTGCCAAGCCCTTGATTACATGTGCATCACTGCACACTGGGTCTCTTTTTCAGGAGTTGCAAAACAGATAAATGCAGGTGGTGACTTGGTCGAGATTTTTAAGGGTGCTCGTAAACATGCAACATTAGCCATGTTTGGCATGGAGAAAACTCATACTGCAGCCAACATTTTGGATGACTTTAACAAAAAGGGCTCGCAATGGCTGCCCCCAAGAAATTGCAAGGTTGGTTATGTTTCTACTGATAATGGCAGCAATGTAGTTAAGGCCATGGAGAACCGTTGCTATTTCAGAGTGCCGCACTGTATGAACCTTGTCGTGCAAAAGTTCTTGAAAAAAGAACTTGCAGTCGACAAAATACTGACCATCTGCAGAAGAATATGCACACATTTCAACCATTCTTTTAAGGCCCGGAAGGAGCTGAGGCGCCAGCAAAATGTACGTGGAATGCCAGTGAAAGCACTTATCCAGGAGGTGGCAACACGTTGGAACTCAACCTTCTACATGCTTGAGCGTCTGCATGAGCTGTTTCCAGTAGTCAATGAGTATTTCTACAACCTGGGTGGTGATACGACAGAAATGATGCTAGCGGTGGAGCAATGGCAGCTAGTTAAAAGCCTGACAGACATGCTTCGTCCTTTTGAGGTCTTCACACCTGACGTCAGCAGGGAGGACTGTTCTTTGAGCAAAGCTATCCCATTGTTGCTGAAGCTCGAGCACCAAGTCAATGTGGTGTCTTCAGAATTAAAAGATGCTGGAAAGAATGAAGCATATGAGTTGGCGCAGAGATTATTACAACGCCTAGTTAGCAATAAACGGCTTGTAAATATCAAGAAACAACAGCACTACATTTGTGCTACTATTCTGGATCCACGTTACAAAAAGCCATTGTTTGGCAAATTAATAATTCCTTTTGAAACATCAGATGTTACAGAGTACAAAGGTTGGCTAGCTCAGTCAGCCATTCGTTTTGAAAGAGAGCGGAAGGAAACTGTAGGAGAACTTGAAGACAGTACTACTAGTGAATCAGCAGGCCATCAGGCGTCCCAAAAAAACACTTCTGCATCTGTGCCTGTGGCAGAAGTGAGTGACTTTTCCTCTGAGCCGTTAACCACACCAGCAACCATATCATCTGCACCAGTCACAGGCGATATGTCTGAAGCGGATTGGCTAAGTGAGCTAGGGTTTCCTTGTCCCAGAAAGGACACAGAAGTGCAAAGTACAGGAATCCGGGAGAACATTGTTTCAATGGTGCAGGCCTATCTGGATGACTCAACAGCGGTCAATATTACTGAGGACCCATTGGCGTATTGGCATGGGAAAAGAAACATATGGCAAGAGCTCACCAACCTGGCTATCAATTACTTGTCTTGCCCACCCGCAAGCGTGTCTTCAGAACGTGTTTTTAGTTCTGCTGGTGGCATTGTGACTTGCAAAAGGTCCCGCCTCTTGCCCGCAAATGTGGAGCGGCTCACCATGATAAAGATGAACCAGCACTTCATACCACCAGATTACAAAGTACGAGAATGCACGCAGGAAGAAGAGGACACCGACCTACCTGAGGGAAGTTTTCATCAGTTACCAGAAGTACTACCGACTCAATTTGCAGAGTTTGAGGACGAGCTCTGCTTCCCTGACAGCGAGTTCTGAAAATGAGTCAATGATTCATTAATTTTATTTTTCGTCCTTATTCACTTTTATTCCTGTGTGTCTGTCTTTCTTTGTTTAGCAAGTGCTTCATCACATTCACAACAAAACTGTAATCACCCAATCAAACAACAAGCCCATCAGCAGAACTGTCTTGATTTTGATGCCGCAGCATTCCTCAGGTTCACAACAGTTAGTTGACAACTCAGTCCTGGTCGTCTATCCTCCTCCTCCAGACTCACCCTATCCATTTGTTTCCCGTAATGCTGATGCCTGGATTCTGCACAATGAAGAAACTTACGTTGACGAGTCCCCTAAAGAGGGACTGGAAGTAGTGAGTCCTCATTTAAATACATTTTGCTAAGTGTGACTTTTTTTCCCCGATTTGCTATTTGGCTGTTTGGGGGGTGTCAAACTTGTTTGCGCTTGGGTTTACGGGTCTTGGCTGGGCCATTGCTGGCAAGGTCTATTAAGGGATGAAATTGGTTAGGCATTTACTTTGGAAAACATTTGGTCATTTACTCGTGAACGTTTAGGCGTTATTATTGCTCGCTTGCCTGTCTTAGGGGTGCTGTCTGTGGGGCTTCTAGGTTTTTTGGGTCTGTGAGCACCGCTGCCACATTTATAATGTTGATTGCTTTTGTTTTGCAGAAAATCCACGCCGGGAAACTCCAGTTGGGGCCCTGCTGCAGAACGCTTTAGGACAATGTGAATTCCAGGTGGAGCCAGCCCTCAAACACAAATTACAGGTAAGATAAGCGTTTGGATGGGAGGTAGTATAATGGAGTATTAGGAGAGGCGACAGAGTGACACTGGTACTAGTAGTAAAGTCCTAGGACTCTTGAATTAACAAACTCTGTGAAAGGCATTTACTTTGGAAAACATTTGGCCAATTACACGTGAACCAACACGATGACAGTGTTCAGGAAAACGAACTTACTGCAAACCCGCCACCCACCAGGCTCAAAAGTAGTAAAAAACAAGTATGCTCAGATAAAGTTTGAAAAAGTGAATTTTTATGTCCCTAACAAAATAAACTCCCGCAAGACCCTCCCTAACCCCAACAAATAAATAGTCCTTCAAAAGTCCCCAAAAACCCCAACTCCCAATTCCCACCCCCCAAAAGTCACTAAAAAAGAGGCAAGGGACACTCTAGGGATGCATGGTGTTGACTTTGGCCTCCAGGGCATCATGCCTTAGGGCCAGGGCATCATACTGCTCCCGGAGGGTGGCGTGATCTAAACGGAGGCCCTCCAACAAATTTTGGTACTCTTTCCATTTCCAGACCTCCGCCTCCAGGTCGCACACTCGGTGGATTGCACGGCGCAAGCGAGCCTTTACAGTACTATGAGGGGCAGCCTTTGCTGCTCGGCGGTGGCGTCTGACAGCACGGCTCCGTTTCGCCGGAGCACTGCGATGACCGGCAGAACGTGGGGTCACGGAGGAGGATGCATATGTCCCATTCGATGTACTGGACTGCGTGTCGTCCCCCTCCAGTTCCACCAGCCGCCGATATTGGGCAACAGTAGCATCCAGCCTCCGTTGCCGGGCCAGTACAGTCTGCATACTCCTTGTAGGTTTTGATGTTCTAGTATGACCAACTATATGAAGAAAGAAAGACATAATCTGTAACCAATGCTCTTTAAGAATATGATTAACACAAAATGATTCAGCAGGAAGTTGTGTCACAGTACAACTAGCAACTAGCCAGCGCAGTACAAAACTATTCAGGCCAGTATCATGGGCGTCCACAGGGAGGGACATGAGTTCAACCTCATGGTCATAGTTTTTTTTGTTGCTCTAGATCCACCCCCCACCCCCACTGACCCTGCCCCCTTCGGTGCGGCCCTTGGCCACAAACCACACTGTCAATTTGGCCCCGAGAGAAAGTTTGTGAGGACCCATGCTCTATAACCACATCCTCCTGATTTAGATTGAATTGTTTTTTTCTGGCAATTTTTTATTTTTCCCTCTGTTTTAATGTAGTTGCCAGGTCGTCTGCTGTGGTGCCGCACAAGATTTTTCTCTTCCCCCTATGGGGTTCTTTGTTTATTTAAGCTCTATGTCGTGTTAGATTAAAAAAAAATGTATTTAATACTTGTGCTCAATCATGTCAGGAGTAGGACTCAGGAGATGGTGATGATGTTGCACCCCCCCTGGAAACATTTCATAGTATGTTTGTAGTTCATCCAGTGACCGTCTACTCTCTGTAGATACACATCATATGCTATCTAAGAGTCAGATAGTACCATGATCCAGCTTACCTGTACCCGCCACCACCACTGTCTGCTTCCTCACAGTCTGTTCTTGTTCCTCTTGCGCCGCCTCCTCCCCAGAGTGGTCCTCGGACTCGGAGTCGATCACCACCACCACATCCGAGCTGGCCCCGCCACCAGATGTTCCACCTACAAAGTAGATTTAAGAATGTTAGATTACACCACTCACTAGTATTTGGTCTAGGAATGAAGAATGTGAAAACAACAGAAAAAGTAATTGACTGTCTACTCTAGTCTAAAGTAAAAATGTCCCTCCTTCCAGGGAAGGCTGTTGTCTTGCTGCACTTTTTTGTCACAATTGATGAATGCTTGCTTAATTTTAACACACACCATTTTTCTCTGAACAGACAGAAACTGGACTTCTAAGGACAAGAGCAACATCAACTTCAAACCAGGTGAAAGCTCGGCTCGACCACAAGAAATGTGTTCCATTACTCATCAACTCAGCACCAAGCACTTTTCCATTTCCAGCTAACTTTATTTTAATATATGTGTTTACTTTAACTTTTAATAAAGCTTTTAAACTTGAATAGACTCTGTGGTTTTTGGTCCTCCAGACTAGAGTGACTGAGCGAAAGGTTTTGCAATTTTTGCAAGGAGGAGTCCGTGCCGCTGACACTACCAGGTTTATACAGTGTGCCAAACACGCCACTCGGAAATATTATTACTCTGGTCTTTGGTGTCCATAGTTCGGTTTGTCCCTGCAACAGTAGTATTATGGATTTTGCTCCTATCTAAACACTATTTCGAAAAAATTAAATTAGGAACGCTTGGACAACAATAGGTCCTCTATATTTAAATGAAAACTTACTGGGGCCAGCAAAGGAGCACTCGCCGCCCTGGCCTGCATCCTCCTCCTTTGGAGCCACAGCATCCTCCTTTTCGGTCCGCTTGCCCCTGGGCGGACCTGACGTACAACATGAAAGAAAGAACAGAAAACATTGATGATTGCTGTTTGTCGATGTCCTTGTCAACCAAATCAAACATTTAGAAAGAACAAGAACCAACTATTTCAGCCAAAAAGAGGGCTACAAAAGAAGGACTGCACCTGAGCCTCTACTCTAGGGGCAGATTTACAAGCCCCTTGCAGCTCTTTTGCTCCGTTCTTGCGTCACTTTTGTGACGCAGCGCCACAACAAGAGAGGCGCCATGGTGTGGCGTATATTAACAACGTGACGCATATGGGAGATGCATCCCATTCTAAAGCCCTGCGCCATAAGGGAGCGTTCCAGCGCAAGGGAGGGCGTTCCTGCGCAGGAACGCATGCTAAAAGTGGCTATGGGGAATATATAAAATTTCAATCAGTCATTTAGGACAATGATGCGTCACTGAAACCCTGCGCCTGCATGAAGCAGACGTACGGCTTGACGCAGCATTGCTGGAGCTGCGCCATCGATGCAACGCAACTCCATCAATGAGCCGCCTTTACGGCACCGATGCGTAACGCTTCGGTGATGTTTTGGGACCATGGTGTGCCGCATTGTAAATACGGCGCACCATGGGTGGTGCTGGCGTGCCGCACACTTTGCAGGGATGCGCAGGTAATTGCTAATCTGACACTTAGGGGCATACTTACGAGTTCTGGGCTGCACACCTCCAGAGGTGCACCAGAACAAATGCTTAACGCAAAACTAACCTTGCGTCACGGCAGATGCGCCGCAATTACAATGTGGCAAACCCTGGCGCAAGGGTAGGCAGATGCGTGACGCATCTCGTGACGAAAGAGGGGCGCATCTCTAGAGTCGCGTCGCAGGCGCGATGCAACTCTAGCAATGCTCAGGGCTGCCCAATACTCAACATACCGCATCAGTCCTTACGCCTGCTTCAAGCAAGCAGGCATAAAGAATTGACGTAGCAGCGTCGCGGAAGTGCCTGCGTTAAATCTTGTAGATTTCACGCAGGCACTTTTGCAAGGTGCACAGCTGCCTGACCGCCACCCCCACCCCCCCCCCTGCGTGGGAACGCACCCATTGTGGCGCAGGCCCAGGCCTTAACGTGGCGCATCTCCCTAGATGCATCACGTTGTACATGACTCGCAGGGATGCGCCACGTTTACGTCGCTGTGCGTCAGGTAAGGCAGCGTAAACGTGGCACAAGGGGCTTGTAAATCTGCCCCTTTGTGTCTAGCATTACGCAGTTCTGTAAAGTACACTCATACATTACTCAGCCCAATTAAATGAACACAAAATAGAAAACAAATAAGCAGTGGCACCGCCACAGAGAAGGAGAGCAGTGCACCTGAAATGCACAGAAGATTTTGAAATAATAATTTACCTCTTCTATCAATGTAATCGGCAGCATTATTGCTCTTTGTAAAAAAGTTAAAGCAAACATTTGCAATATAAGACACAGAGCAGGAGAAAAAACAGAGTAGTGAGTGATGAAAAAATTGCTACTACTACTCACCAAGCCCGGGGACCTCCACTCCCAGCAGGTCGAGCAGGTCGCGCTCCCGGTCCAGGATATCGGTCCAGCGGTGGGTCACCTGGTTGTAGGTGCGCTGGACCCCCGAGATGTCAAACAGGGCCTGGCACACCTGCTCTCACCGCTTCCGTCGCTCCTGGCGGTTGGTGTAGCCACCAGCGATCCTGCCGCCTGCCGCGATGGTCCTGGGGAGGCGGCGCTGTACATAGAAAACGAGTGCGCCCACCTCCTCAGGGCTGAAGATCTCCCTGGGCACCACCATTTCCGCCCTCAAACGGCCACACGGGAGCCGGGCACGGGCTGCGGGGCCCGTCTTGGGCAGCTTCACAGCTGTCTTCGCCATGGTCTGGGCAGGTGTTAGGAACAAGGAGACAAAATGAAAAAGAATAAGACTAGAGAAGAAGAAAATAAAAGTTTAAAAAAGTAGTTGAAAAGTAAACAAAAGTAGCCTAAAACACAAAATTATAGACCTAGAAAACTAGAGGGATAGAAAAAAAGTTAAATAGATCAAAAAAAATATTAAAACAAGCAAAGGATGGCAGAGATATAGAGGATAGAAACACCATGCCCAGACACATAGGAATGAATGAAAAACAAGATGGCGGCCCGATCACGTGCGCGTAAGTAAGTTCGCACGCGATTTCTCTCGCGAACTCGTGCGAACTTGCATTCGCAAGGCGCTCATTCCGCGAGATTACACATAGCGGGCAGAAACGGAAATACGTCACGTAAACAAAATGGCGGCGCCCGTATTCAACCTTGGGGTAACTCGCACGAGTTCGCGTCTTCCACGGTCGAAATCGCACGACGCCGCGCCTCGCGAATAGGGCGAAATTACTGAAAAACGAGTTTTGCAAAAGCAAAACCAACGAGCAGGTGCAAAAGTTCGAGCTCATCATTTGTAACCATTTCCCTGTAGTGCTTCCTGAAGGGGCCCTCCAGAATCCGGTTGCCTACTTGCAACTATTGTGTGACCCTGCTCTGACAGTCACAGAATAGTTAGAAGTATGCCATTGCATCCTGTTAAAAAAATTTACATTGCAACAAAAAGGAAAGGGAGCAGACAAGCAGGTGCCAGCCTTCATTAATGTCAGTTGGGGCAGGGCATGTGTTGTTGTTTGCAAAACTTAAAACACTTAGCAGGTGTGCTTTGCTTTGCCACAATAATGTACACTCACTTGTCAATCAGAGGGTGCTGTGATGACACCGAGGGTGGCATGGGTGTGCCAGCCAGAGGGTGGCATGGGTGAACCAGAGTGCCAGTGTTGACAGAGGATGGCAGTGCTTTGCTTTGCCCCAATAATGTACACTGGTGAACCAGAGGGTGCTGTGATGACACAGAGGGTGACATGGGTGAGCCAGAGGGTAGCATGGGTGAACAAAGAGAGTGCCAGTGGTGACAGAGGGTGGCAGTGATGAAGAAAGCCTTGCAAACAGGCTGGGCACGTAGAAACAACAAGTTCGCAAAACTGGCGACCCGACAAGTAAGTTCGCAATTTGCGAAATTGTACAAAACCCTCGCGAACTTGCAGAAACCCGTGCGAACACACATCCCCAAAAAAATCCGCAAAATCCGCGAGAATTCGCGGATTTTGCGGATTTTCGCAATCCGCAAATCCGCAAATTCGCGGATTGCGAATCCGCAAAATCCGCCCATGCTTAATTTAAAATAAAATCAGGTAAAAACAAGGAGTGTCCCGACTACCTTGCCGAGCAGAACTCTGTCCACTGCGTTTCCACTGCCCTGCCATGCTTAGGTAATGAGTAGTTTAACTACTAGAGCACAAACTACCAAGGCAAATCTATGGTTTAGAACTCTATGGGTAGAGTGCTTAGTTCTTCATTTCCCTCAATTGTCTAAGAGAGTTTCAAATTCAAATTCCTAGACAATGACCCCAACAACAGATAAAATTGTTTTTTTTTTTATTCCAAAATTTTAAATAAAATCAGCTAAAAACGAGGAGTGTCATGACAGCCTCGCCAAAAAGTACACTGTTTGCTCAATGCAACTTTGCTTGCTGCCCAGAGTTGCGGGATTAGTAAATTGTCCCCCAAACTTTTAACTTAACAGTTCTTTATACATGTCCTCATCGGAAAAGCCTTCTATCATAAAACATAATCAAGGGATTTACAGACTTATAGTTAAGTTATGGAAGACGGAAGTGATCTAAGAAGCGCCCTTAAGGCAAGACCACTGGACTTCTGCGGCAGTGGAGGGCCAAATTATGTGGAAGGGTTGGCTAACTTATTTGGCAAGAAAAGCAGGTTTAATAACGTAATGTGCTCATTTTGTGGAGTGCTCCATCACAAGTTTGTCAATTTCACACATATTAACGCTGAGCACAGGTTTCACCCGATTAGTATCAGTTTAACACCTAAGTGTGATAACTGAAAGGTGACATTTCACTGTGCAGTAAAGGATCTGCCACTGGACAAGATGATGGATTATATGGAAAGTGCAGCAAATCTATATTTATGTGGGAAATGCAGCGGCCACAGAAGTGCAATAACAATAAGAGCCTGTCCTTTGGTTTAAGCTGGACTAGAAGCTAGTTTATGTGACACTCTTGTGTGACACTCACAAGAGACGAGACCCGATACACTGATCAATTCACTCAAGAAATCCACTAACATTGCTTGAAGACAGCTCCACCTAGAAACAAACAGGAGTGTCACAAGACACACTGATTAGTTGCAACCTATCACCATTATCTTTATGTGTGATGCAGAGGCAGGAAGAAAAGGGACATGTTGAAGGAAAAGAAAGATAGGAAAGCAGAGACGGAAAAGAACATGGAAGAGTGAGATAAAGATGGACGAAGTGCGGGGAGGAGGCGTCAAAACTAAGTAGCCTTTACATTCGGCAACTCTGTATTCTGCGAGTCCAGCGGCTAGCTCGAAGGAAAATATTTGGGCATTAGCACTTATTTTTTTAAGTGCTAGGGAAATCCATTGGATTTTGAGTGAAATTATACTACAACACATGGTCAGCCATATTTAGAGGCCAAGCATGCATGTCATTTACTAATTCCCATTGAGCCACATTACTATAAACCAAAAAGGAGCACAGCATTGGTGAATATGTTTATTTTCGATGTCCGAAAAATATTCACTGCAGGACGGAGAGTCTGCAACAGAATCGATATGAACAAACATTAGTAAAACCAATCGTTCTTACGTTTAACAGACAAGTGCTGACTTATTGGCTTTGCGAATACTCGGTATTTCAGTGTTCTGGAATGCCTGTCAGCCATGCAGGTACTGTAAATTGAAAAAACAAAACAAAATAGGCTGTAATATGTTATTATGCATGCCCTATGCTCATGCATTGCAACTCATGAGCATGCATGTGACCATATGGTGGTGTTTTTTGGAATGGTTGAATTGCCAACATGCCAATGATGTATGGCATGCATGAACATTCGTTATGTTGCATGGCCCCACATCTGTCATGATGCATGCTTAGTGGCACACCTGTGGTCAAAGTATCATTTTTTTGAGTTTTCTGTTCCATCATGACCGATGGCCAGTTTAGAACAGGAGAATCTAAATGCAAATCGTATGTGTGCAAGAACACAGAAAAGAAACTGGGAGTCCAAGTATCCCATAATAGTTGCTGTTCCCTTAAACTGAAACATTATGTTTAAAAAAGGGGGAACGCAGAATCAGGAGCAAGGTGGGGGCAGGTGCACTAGGGAGCAACTGATGAGCAGGGTACACAGGAAGAGCGTCGGAGACCTCGAGATAAAAAAGAAAAAAAAATGACTAGAAATATATGTCTAAACTATTTTTTTAATTAGCTCACATTTGCGAAATGCCATGGACTGATACCAGCACTGGTAGACAACCCCAAAGCCAATGCCTGAAGCGAGCTGATGAACAATAGTCAATTTCTGAAAGTAGCTGTCAAAAAGCCCTTTACTCTATGTATGTGTTTTGGTTTGTGTATTGTGTGATGTGTGCGTGAAGTGTGGTGTGTGTTGTGTTACTACAAGAGTTCTCAGCAGACAGCTAAAGTAGCTTTTTGGCTGGCCTAAAGGGGTAATGATTCCTACAGCCAACTTTTATTTACGTGGGACTGAGTAATGCCTTAAGGAAAAATATGGAAGTCAAAAGCTTAGGTGTGGCTAGAGATAGACATCTCCTCCCTTCTGCATTACTCTTACACTGAAAAAATAACAAGGTAGGAAAATACCTGAGATCTGAAAACCTCAATTTATTTGTGAGAAGTTGGGGGAGCGATTTGGGGAGGGGTTGAAACTACAAAAATATTGTCGGATTATTAATATTTCTGATGATCCAAAGCTGGAAATGGTGTTTTCGATACAGTGACAACTTTGGAAGTCTTCATGATTCATATTTTGAGAGCATTTGGTGAATTCTCCGGCTATAAAAACTTCCAGAATTATCTTTACATATGCACTATTATTAATGTAAAATACACAACATATATTACACTTAAATACCCGTAATTTCTGAGGCTTCCTGTGTACAGCACTGAATGACGACCGACAACAAGTGACAATTTGGAGGGCGATAGTTTCTTTAGAAAAAAGATTTCATTATCATGGAATGCAGCCATTCAACAAACAGTCAAATAATGTAATTTTAATTTACGTTTTTGGAACCACATTTCTAGCTGTGGGTGGACAACATTCGGAACACAAAACTCAGTATCATGTTTAAAATTATTATATTTTTTTTGTTTTTGAGCTTGTCTCACCCCATCCAAACTAACTAATATCTGGTCTGTGGCTGGGCCATTGCAGAAACAACACATTTTAAGGAAACGCAGGCGATTTTGTTAAAGCCTCAAAATAATTACAGTCTTTCAACAATGAGTAATTCTAAATTGTATTTTTTTTACTGTTTAATGATCAATGATTAATTACTAACGACTAGACGAACAGCAAAAACATTTTGTCTCAATAAATTGTCGCCTGTATATTGATCGTCAAGTTGCCTCGTGCTCAATGGCCATTTTATATTTATCCCACGTCTCTAGGTTATTGACGTTGTTTATACAGGTTTATCACTCGATATTTCACTACTCTACTTACTGAAAATAGCTGTTTTTAGACCACAGGGCCAGGTCCTTAATGATAAAAGTCAGTAATTGCAGAAGCCATTTATCTTTAGCTGTGTTTTCGTGTTTCTACTGCCATCCAACGTACCCAATTTGGCGTTGTCTTGACAACTATAAAATGTGACTAAAATAGTAATAGCAGCGTCCGCAAAGTATTTCCAAATAAGTCCGTCGCGGGGAGCTGTGGCCGCCTCAAGTGCCCGCAGAGAAGAGATCAGTCCATCAATGTCAATGTCTGTAATGACAGTGCACCTGCTAATCAGACATTTTGCTTATAATATACTTAGGGTCCACTTCCTTCAATCACTGACTATTTTTGATCAGCCTGATTTAGCGATTGGCTTGAGACCTTCCTCATACTTTGATGGACAGCCCCTAAAGCCAATGCCTAAAGCCATATATTTGGAGTATTTCTCAGCTGAGGACTGTTAGCATGTCTGTTTCCACTTTCAATGCTGTGTTTCCATTGAAGGTGCAAGAGGAACTACTTTAAAACGGATGTATGACGTTACAACGCATACTTTTACAACGCATACCTTTACAACGCATTTTTTACAACACAACATCCATTACAACGCATTCCATTACAACGCATGCCATTACAACGAATATTTTTAAACTACCTTTACAACGCATTCCATTACAACGCATACTACCTTTACAAACCATACCATTACAACGCGTAACATTACATTGCATGTTTGGTAAGTATTGGATAGTGTAGGGGTAAAAATTACTATTCTAACACCAGGGGGTGCAACAGTAGGGTAAGTGTTGGATAGTGTAGGGGTAAAAATTACTATTCTAACTCCAGGGGGTGCAATAGTAGGGTAAGTGTTGGATAGTGTAGGGGTAAAAATTACTATTCTAACTCCAGGGGGTGCAACAGTAGGGTAAGTGTTGGATGGTAATGTTATGCGTTGTAATGGTATGCGTTGTAATGACTGCATTGTAAATGCGTTGTAGTGGTATGCGTTGTAGTGTCATGCGTTGTAATGGTTGCGTTGTAAAGACATGCGTTGTAATGGATGATGCGTTGTAAAAGTTTTGTTGTAATGGTAGTGCGTTGTAAAAGTTGCGTTGTAAAGGTTGTTTCCCCTTTACAACTATGGGTCTTGCTACTGTGTGTTTTGCTCTTGATTTCCCCACGCCTTGTACTCCTCTGTCCTTCTTTTTCCACTGTATGGGCTTCTTGACTCCTGCCCACTGCCCTGCTCAAGCCTACCTGCTCTTCAAATAAGTATTGCATTTGTTGTGCAGTTATGATTTGCATGGGCATTCTACAAGTTCTGGATCCACAGTACTAAAATGGTAGACAGGAGAAAAAACTCCATTAGCCAATTGCATCATACTTTTTTAGCTATAGACCACATTGTTTGTCAAAATCATTTTTTTTCAACGTAAATGCTTGGGCTCCTTTGGTACCCTTCCCCCATGGTCCTAGGTGTCAACGTATGCTTACCTTAATCCCTGATATGCCCATTTTTCTTTACTTTCAAGATTCTAGGACCGAGTCCCTGCATCGTGTAACAGTGGCTGCAAGATTTTTCAAATGTTGCAGCCAGCCAATTGGTGTGTTCCATTACTGTTGATCCACCTTTGGATCCTCGGCACCAAAATGGTAGAAGGAAGAAAGATCACCCTGATCTGAGTATTTGTTTCTTTTTGGAGCAGCAGAGGTCTGCAGTTCCTGTGCCTCAGAGCTCTCCTAACTAACAGCCCAGATAGCTCTAAAATGTAACTCCTTTATGCCCAACCCAGGCACTTTTTAAATGCTAATTTCTTGAAAACTACTGAATGGATTAACACTAACCCAACAAAAGCTCAATACAAGAGTAGATCTACCTTCATGCCAAATTTAGTTCATTTGAGAATAGCCATATTTTTTCTGTTTTACAGAGTAAATCTTTCTACGGGAATAAAAATGAGAAATGACACTTTCGAGAATGTTTGCCATAACCAGCCATTAGAAACTGGTATAGTATGTATGCATGAACACTGTTCGACCTATGAAAGGCAGAAGAAGGACTACATCTGCTGTTGAGACTGGTAAGGATAACTCTAAGGGCTGGACCCACTTATACCCTGGACACAAAAGTGAACTCCAAGGGTCAGTTGGCCTCCAGTTAAGCTATAGAGACACAAAAGCTGCAAGAAGACCACTTTCCTGTCAGGGCCAGCTAAAATGTTTCAACTGGATCTTCCCTTGACCATGCTCTTGGTTGCTGGTGAAGTGAGTCATGACTCCATAGTGCTTTTTCTGAGGTCCTGGAACCCTTGGCTTGTGTTAGACTGTACTCCTCCAGCCCAAACATCAAAATCTGGGACGTTTAGCCAGCATTTCTACATGGAGAACTGAGAGAGACTGGTGTTACCCTTTAAGCTGCAGCTATCACATCGAATTGGTGGTTACTCTCAACTTGTTGCTTTGCCCTGCTGAAAGAAATCTACCTTACAGAAAAGCCTCTAAGCCTGAAATTAGAGGGCTTGATCAGGATCGATGCCGGACAACATCAAATTGACATCAAGGCCTTCTTGTGCATGGACTCCGGACTTCGTGTGCTTGGACTTTCCCACCGTCGTTCATAACCATAACATAACCTCGCACTTCAGCAACCCGCCTTCATTGAGCGCTGCTCCAGACCCAGCTTGTTGCTATCCTCCCCAATGACTTGTCCGCAGCCACTTTTTCCCCATAAAGGTTTCTAAGTCCAAAAATAACTGTTTGACTAGGACCAAACTGGACCTGCACTCCATCGTGGTCAGCCTTAAACCTTACCTTTGACCCAGTGTAGTGTGCCCATTTGCCCACAGTTTGAACTTGTTGATGCTATTTTCATTTAAAAGCTTCAACATTCATATCCCCTGTTCCCCTTATTGGATTTTTGTTGTTTTGGTGTCATTCCTTCATTGAAGTATTCTTTAGTGATATGAATTTATTTATTTAAAAAAAAAACTTTTTATTGAGCAGGGCAGGTATGCAATTTATACAATATACAATAATTAATGATCAGAAATAAATAAAAAAAAA
Source organism: Lissotriton helveticus (assembly GCF_964261635.1). Taxonomy (NCBI): domain Eukaryota; kingdom Metazoa; phylum Chordata; class Amphibia; order Caudata; family Salamandridae; genus Lissotriton; species Lissotriton helveticus. Next base: position 1,238,006,664 of record NC_136057.1, read on the forward strand.
CACTTTAGGAAAGACAAATGAAGTCTGGATAGACCGTTTGGTCAATAACATTATCAAAAAATTACAGAAAACAATGTTCCTACTACCATAATTTCTAAACTGCTAGCAGTGCTAGATGTTAAAATAATGCAGGGTTAACCAATAGCATACATTCTTGTTGTTGTTTACATTTACCCGAAATTTAGGTTGTATTCATTAAATGAATAAACATTCCATCTAGCCAAAAAAAGAACCCTACTGCATTAAAATATCGTTGTGTCCTCCTTTGAGCATATAAGAATAAAGTGCCAAGTTCTAAGGTTTCTACTACCATGATTTCAAACGTGCTAACTGTGTTAAATACTAAAAATGTTGCAGGGTTAACCAACAGCATACATTAGTGTTATTGTTTGTCTTTGCCCCCCAATATAGATCGTATTCATTAATTGTGTAAACATTCTATCTAGGCAAAGAACCCTGCGGCATTAAAGTGTGTTGTGCCTACCCTTGAGCATACAAAAATAAAGTGGCGAGTGCTAAAGTGCTAAATATCAATCATTTATTCCCAGCTATCGAAGAACTTCCAAACATTAGTAAACTTGTTCGTTTCCCCGACCCTCTTGGGGTAGGCCTCTTCACACCTCCTTTTGTTTAGCATTTTGTTCACCCATTTTGAGTAAGATGGTACGTCCTCAGACCTCCAATTTTGGGCTATAGCCTCCCACTCCTGACCCGAAAAGGAGCAGTTGGTTTCATGAGATATTTTGGCCAGAACTTCTTCAACCAGGGGGGACTCTTCACCCTTTCTCAGTAAGGTATACCAATTTCCCACGCCCTTTAATTTGGCTTTATATAAGGCGTTAGCCAGTACTGGTGGTGTCCTGCATGACAACAGATTATATTTATTTATGAAGTTTACAATCTGGAGATACTCCAAAAACCCAGTTTATAGTCTATTATCAGATCTCTCTAAGACCTCTTGGCAGGTGATTAGTTTCTGTGAGGTAAGGAAGAGACCCAATTCTCCTAGACCGCAGTCCTTCCATCTTTTGAGCCTGCTAGAGTGGATTTGAAGCCCAAATATTATGCACTCCTCTAGCTTCAGATAATGAAAACCAGCAAACCCAGCTTGTTCAAAAAAGGGCTGTAGTCTATCAGAGAACTCTCGGACAGTCTTGTATCGGGTCTTTTTAGGTCATTGTAATTGTTTTGGAAAATGGAGGAACTTGCGATCCAGACTCATGGATCATTCTGTCATAAAAAAACATATCTAGCAGACCATTAGGTTCCACTAAACGTGCTGAAAGATCCAAGATCCCTGCCATATAATAAGTATGAATATTTGGTAGCGCTAAACCCCCCTGAACGGTTCCCAACTGTAATATTTGTACTCCAAACAAAGTCCCTGATCATCGACTCAATCTCTTTAAAATAATGGGAATTAATTTTAAGCGGAACATTTATTAAAAGAAAAACCAGTAAGGAAAGAATAGACATATTAATGAGTGCTAAGCGACCAATCAGAGTTAATGGTAAAAGAGTACACCTGTCAAGCAAAGTTTTAATTTTGTTACGCATCGCTAAATAGTTCAAACTGAATAATTGTGCAAATCGATTGGAGATGTATATACCCAAATATCTAATAGGTTCTTCCTTATGGGCTTTGGATTTTAAATTTAGAGTTAGAAAAATTACAATCCACGTGCAATGTTAAAACCTCGGTTTTGTTTTGGTTTATTTTATATCTGCCAATCAATTAAAATTGACTGAATTCGTGTAGAGCCTGATCAAGATTTTGTTTGTCAGGGCGCAGATATAGGATTATGTCATCTGAGAATAATTTTAATTTCGCCAATCCTTCTAGTGGGGGTTTAATTTCAGGGTTTCCACAAATTCTTATAGCTAAAGGCTCAATAAAAAAGGTGAACAGGATGGGGGACATCGGACAGCCTTGTCTAGTGCCTCGATTTAGATTTATTGCCAGTATTGGCATTTACTACTACCCGTGCATGGACACCTTGATGGATGTTACTCAACATATTAATGATCTGAGCAGGAATGCCAAATTTCTGCATTCCAAAAAAAAGTGCATCCCAATTTACCTTTTCGGCGTTGACCATAGTAACTAAAGTTGGTATTTTGTTATTTGTTGAAAAATATAGGGCCTGAATAAAAAAAAAACGTATTAGAGGACATTGACCTCCCTTCCATGAACCCGGCCTGATCGGGATGAATTAAAACCTGGGCAAACGGGGTAAAACGTTGAGCCCATATTTTCATTAAAATCTTTAAATCGGTGTTAAGGAGGCTGATCGACCTGTAAGAATTAACATCCTTATGATTCCTCCCTTTTTTGACAAAACTAATAATGATGGACTCCTTAAAACTAGGGGGAACAATGCCTCCCAGTCTTACTGCATTAAATATTTTCACCTAAAAGGGAGTCAGTTCTTTAGAAAAGATTTTATAGAATTCAATTGGGAGCCCATCTGCTCCATTGGCCTTGGCCCCTGCAATTGATTTCACCACATTCAAGATTTCTACATCCAAAATATCACGCTCAAGTTGTTCTGCTAATGGGCTAGGCAAAATTGGAAGATTTACTCCATCAGAATATTTGTGAATTTGGGCCAATCTACCTCATATTTTGTAGCATAAAGTTGTGAGTAATGTTCCATAAAAAAGTAATCCATACCATCTTTTTCTCTTATAATATCTTGGGTCTTTGGATCAATAATTTCTGATATCAAGGCTTTCTCCTGTTTGGTTTTTGTTAGCCCTGCAAGCATTTTTCCCACCAATTGACTCTCCTCGTAAACTTGTTGTTGATAGGCTTTGGAGCTCTTTTAGTGCAAGCTTTGCCCTTTCTAGCCGGCGTCCCTTGGGGCTGAATGTCTCTGGAGCTCATTGCAGTGTCTACCACCTGTTGGAGTTGGTTAATCTTATCCTGCCTTTTTCTCGACTGAGCTGCTGAGAATGCAATCATCTGCCCCCGAATGGCTGCCCTAAACCCGCCACAGACTGTAAAAATATCTGCCGTATTTTCATTTATTCTAAAAAACTCCAGTATCTACTTTTTGGTTTCGGCTACCCATTGAGGGTCTTGCAGGAGGAGACGATCCTTCTGCGACCTGGATTGAATCCTCCCACCCCGTTCAATCTCCAACTCTATTGTCACAAGGGAATGATCTGAAAAAGAGTTGGCCCCTATTGCAGTACCTGTGTACCTTAAAAATCTTGATATTAGAAAAAAGTTGATCCGGGAGGCCGTGTGGAATTGATTAGAATAATATGTGAATTTATAATCAGTAGGGTTGGATTGACGCCAGGGGTCTACCAGCAGATGCTCTGCCTTAGGGCTTCCGGAACTTTCTTTGTTAGGGGTTTCAGCTCTTTTTTATTTTTGTTCTAGGTATCTTTTTTAAGATCTTAAATAAAGGTAAAATCCACACCCAATATTATCTTTCCCGGGGCTCCCCTAACTAACTCACTGATCTTTAGTAGAGCTATGGTATCATCCACTGTCGGGCCGTAGTAATTTACACAATTTAAAATCATCCTATTTAATTTGGCTTCGACCCATATCCACCGCCCCAAGGGTTCTCACATAATTTGGCCAAACTCCCAAGGAAGACTACGGCAGAAGTAAATAGCAACTCCTCTTTTGGCCAGTCTGACCAAAGCAAAAAATACATGGGTTTTCGATACAGTGACAACTTTGGAAGTCTTCATGATTCATATTTTGAGAGCATTTGGTGAATTCTCCGGCTATAAAAACTTCCAGAATTATCTTTACATATGCACTATTATTAATGTAAAATACACAACATATATTACACTTAAATACCCGTAATTTCTGAGGCTTCCTGTGTACAGCACTGAATGACGACCGACAACAAGTGACAATTTGGAGGGCGATAGTTTCTTTAGAAAAAAGATTTCATTATCATGGAATGCAGCCATTCAACAAACAGTCAAATAATGTAATTTTAATTTACGTTTTTGGAACCACATTTCTAGCTGTGGGTGGACAACATTCGGAACACAAAACTCAGTATCATGTTTAAAATTATTATATTTTTTTTGTTTTTGAGCTTGTCTCACCCCATCCAAACTAACTAATATCTGGTCTGTGGCTGGGCCATTGCAGAAACAACACATTTTAAGGAAACGCAGGCGATTTTGTTAAAGCCTCAAAATAATTACAGTCTTTCAACAATGAGTAATTCTAAATTGTATTTTTTTTACTGTTTAATGATCAATGATTAATTACTAACGACTAGACGAACAGCAAAAACATTTTGTCTCAATAAATTGTCGCCTGTATATTGATCGTCAAGTTGCCTCGTGCTCAATGGCCATTTTATATTTATCCCACGTCTCTAGGTTATTGACGTTGTTTATACAGGTTTATCACTCGATATTTCACTACTCTACTTACTGAAAATAGCTGTTTTTAGACCACAGGGCCAGGTCCTTAATGATAAAAGTCAGTAATTGCAGAAGCCATTTATCTTTAGCTGTGTTTTCGTGTTTCTACTGCCATCCAACGTACCCAATTTGGCGTTGTCTTGACAACTATAAAATGTGACTAAAATAGTAATAGCAGCGTCCGCAAAGTATTTCCAAATAAGTCCGTCGCGGGGAGCTGTGGCCGCCTCAAGTGCCCGCAGAGAAGAGATCAGTCCATCAATGTCAATGTCTGTAATGACAGTGCACCTGCTAATCAGACATTTTGCTTATAATATACTTAGGGTCCACTTCCTTCAATCACTGACTATTTTTGATCAGCCTGATTTAGCGATTGGCTTGAGACCTTCCTCATACTTTGATGGACAGCCCCTAAAGCCAATGCCTAAAGCCATATATTTGGAGTATTTCTCAGCTGAGGACTGTTAGCATGTCTGTTTCCACTTTCAATGCTGTGTTTCCATTGAAGGTGCAAGAGGAACTACTTTAAAACGGATGTATGACGTTACAACGCATACTTTTACAACGCATACCTTTACAACGCATTTTTTACAACACAACATCCATTACAACGCATTCCATTACAACGCATGCCATTACAACGAATATTTTTAAACTACCTTTACAACGCATTCCATTACAACGCATACTACCTTTACAAACCATACCATTACAACGCGTAACATTACATTGCATGTTTGGTAAGTATTGGATAGTGTAGGGGTAAAAATTACTATTCTAACACCAGGGGGTGCAACAGTAGGGTAAGTGTTGGATAGTGTAGGGGTAAAAATTACTATTCTAACTCCAGGGGGTGCAATAGTAGGGTAAGTGTTGGATAGTGTAGGGGTAAAAATTACTATTCTAACTCCAGGGGGTGCAACAGTAGGGTAAGTGTTGGATGGTAATGTTATGCGTTGTAATGGTATGCGTTGTAATGACTGCATTGTAAATGCGTTGTAGTGGTATGCGTTGTAGTGTCATGCGTTGTAATGGTTGCGTTGTAAAGACATGCGTTGTAATGGATGATGCGTTGTAAAAGTTTTGTTGTAATGGTAGTGCGTTGTAAAAGTTGCGTTGTAAAGGTTGTTTCCCCTTTACAACTATGGGTCTTGCTACTGTGTGTTTTGCTCTTGATTTCCCCACGCCTTGTACTCCTCTGTCCTTCTTTTTCCACTGTATGGGCTTCTTGACTCCTGCCCACTGCCCTGCTCAAGCCTACCTGCTCTTCAAATAAGTATTGCATTTGTTGTGCAGTTATGATTTGCATGGGCATTCTACAAGTTCTGGATCCACAGTACTAAAATGGTAGACAGGAGAAAAAACTCCATTAGCCAATTGCATCATACTTTTTTAGCTATAGACCACATTGTTTGTCAAAATCATTTTTTTTCAACGTAAATGCTTGGGCTCCTTTGGTACCCTTCCCCCATGGTCCTAGGTGTCAACGTATGCTTACCTTAATCCCTGATATGCCCATTTTTCTTTACTTTCAAGATTCTAGGACCGAGTCCCTGCATCGTGTAACAGTGGCTGCAAGATTTTTCAAATGTTGCAGCCAGCCAATTGGTGTGTTCCATTACTGTTGATCCACCTTTGGATCCTCGGCACCAAAATGGTAGAAGGAAGAAAGATCACCCTGATCTGAGTATTTGTTTCTTTTTGGAGCAGCAGAGGTCTGCAGTTCCTGTGCCTCAGAGCTCTCCTAACTAACAGCCCAGATAGCTCTAAAATGTAACTCCTTTATGCCCAACCCAGGCACTTTTTAAATGCTAATTTCTTGAAAACTACTGAATGGATTAACACTAACCCAACAAAAGCTCAATACAAGAGTAGATCTACCTTCATGCCAAATTTAGTTCATTTGAGAATAGCCATATTTTTTCTGTTTTACAGAGTAAATCTTTCTACGGGAATAAAAATGAGAAATGACACTTTCGAGAATGTTTGCCATAACCAGCCATTAGAAACTGGTATAGTATGTCTGCATGAACACTGTTCGACCTATGAAAGGCAGAAGAAGGACTACATCTGCTGTTGAGACTGGTAAGGATAACTCTAAGGGCTGGACCCACTTATACCCTGGACACAAAAGTGAACTCCAAGGGTCAGTTGGCCTCCAGTTAAGCTATAGAGACACAAAAGCTGCAAGAAGACCACTTTCCTGTCAGGGCCAGCTAAAATGTTTCAACTGGATCTTCCCTTGACCATGCTCTTGGTTGCTGGTGAAGTGAGTCATGACTCCATAGTGCTTTTTCTGAGGTCCTGGAACCCTTGGCTTGTGTTAGACTGTACTCCTCCAGCCCAAACATCAAAATCTGGGACGTTTAGCCAGCATTTCTACATGGAGAACTGAGAGAGACTGGTGTTACCCTTTAAGCTGCAGCTATCACATCGAATTGGTGGTTACTCTCAACTTGTTGGTTTGCCCTGCTGAAAGAAATCTACCTTACAGAAAAGCCTCTAAGCCTGAAATTAGAGGGCTTGATCAGGATCGATGCCGGACAACATCAAATTGACATCAAGGCCTTCTTGTGCATGGACTCCGGACTTCGTGTGCTTGGACTTTCCCACCGTCGTTCATAACCATAACATAACCTCGCACTTCAGCAACCCGCCTTCATTGAGCGCTGCTCCAGACCCAGCTTGTTGCTATCCTCCCCAATGACTTGTCCGCAGCCACTTTTTCCCCATAAAGGTTTCTAAGTCCAAAAATAACTGTTTGACTAGGACCAAACTGGACCTGCACTCCATCGTGGTCAGCCTTAAACCTTACCTTTGACCCAGTGTAGTGTGCCCATTTGCCCACAGTTTGAACTTGTTGATGCTATTTTCATTTAAAAGCTTCAACATTCATATCCCCTGTTCCCCTTATTGGATTTTTGTTGTTTTGGTGTCATTCCTTCATTGAAGTATTCTTTAGTGATATGAATTTATTTATTTAAAAAAAAAACTTTTTATTGAGCAGGGCAGGTATGCAATTTATACAATATACAATAATTAATGATCAGAAATAAATAAAAAAAAACACTTTAGGAAAGACAAATGAAGTCTGGATAGACCGTTTGGTCAATAACATTATCAAAAAATTACAGAAAACAATGTTCCTACTACCATAATTTCTAAACTGCTAGCAGTGCTAGATGTTAAAATAATGCAGGGTTAACCAATAGCATACATTCTTGTTGTTGTTTACATTTACCCGAAATTTAGGTTGTATTCATTAAATGAATAAACATTCCATCTAGCCAAAAAAAGAACCCTGCTGCATTAAAATACCGTTGTGTCCTCCTTTGAGCATATAAGAATAAAGTGCCAAGTTCTAAGGTTTCTACTACCATGATTTCAAACGTGCTAACTGTGTTAAATACTAAAAATGTTGCAGGGTTAACCAACAGCATACATTAGTGTTATTGTTTGTCTTTGCCCCCCAATATAGATCGTATTCATTAATTGTGTAAACATTCTATCTAGGCAAAGAACCCTGCGGCATTAAAGTGTGTTGTGCCTACCCTTGAGCATACAAAAATAAAGTGGCGAGTGCTAAAGTGCTAAATATCAATCATTTATTCCCAGCTATCGAAGAACTTCCAAACATTAGTAAACTTGTTCGTTTCCCCGACCCTCTTGGGGTAGGCCTCTTCACACCTCCTTTTGTTTAGCATTTTGTTCACCCATTTTGAGTAAGATGGTACGTCCTCAGACCTCCAATTTTGGGCTATAGCCTCCCACTCCTGACCCGAAAAGGAGCAGTTGGTTTCATGAGATATTTTGGCCAGAACTTCTTCAACCAGGGGGGACTCTTCACCCTTTCTCAGTAAGGTATACCAATTTCCCACGCCCTTTAATTTGGCTTTATATAAGGCGTTAGCCAGTACTGGTGGTGTCCTGCATGACAACAGATTATATTTATTTATGAAGTTTACAATCTGGAGATACTCCAAAAACCCAGTTTATAGTCTATTATCAGATCTCTCTAAGACCTCTTGGCAGGTGATTAGTTTCTGTGAGGTAAGGAAGAGACCCAATTCTCCTAGACCGCAGTCCTTCCATCTTTTGAGCCTGCTAGAGTGGATTTGAAGCCCAAATATTATGCACTCCTCTAGCTTCAGATAATGAAAACCAGCAAACCCAGCTTGTTCAAAAAAGGGCTGTAGTCTATCAGAGAACTCTCGGACAGTCTTGTATCGGGTCTTTTTAGGTCATTGTAATTGTTTTGGAAAATGGAGGAACTTGCGATCCAGACTCATGGATCATTCTGTCATAAAAAAACATATCTAGCAGACCATTAGGTTCCACTAAACGTGCTGAAAGATCCAAGATCCCTGCCATATAATAAGTATGAATATTTGGTAGCGCTAAACCCCCCTGAGCGGTTCCCAACTGTAATATTTGTACTCCAAACAAAGTCCCTGATCATCGACTCAATCTCTTTAAAATAATGGGAATTAATTTTAAGCGGAACATTTATTAAAAGAAAAACCAGTAAGGAAAGAATAGACATATTAATGAGTGCTAAGCGACCAATCAGAGTTAATGGTAAAAGAGTACACCTGTCAAGCAAAGTTTTAATTTTGTTACGCATCGCTAAATAGTTCAAACTGAATAATTGTGCAAATCGATTGGAGATGTATATACCCAAATATCTAATAGGTTCTTCCTTATGGGCTTTGGATTTTAAATTTAGAGTTAGAAAAATTACAATCCACGTGCAATGTTAAAACCTCGGTTTTGTTTTGGTTTATTTTATATCTGCCAATCAATTAAAATTGACTGAATTCGTGTAGAGCCTGATCAAGATTTTGTTTGTCAGGGCGCAGATATAGGATTATGTCATCTGAGAATAATTTTAATTTCGCCAATCCTTCTAGTGGGGGTTTAATTTCAGGGTTTCCACAAATTCTTATAGCTAAAGGCTCAATAAAAAAGGTGAACAGGATGGGGGACATCGGACAGCCTTGTCTAGTGCCTCGATTTAGATTTATTGCCAGTATTGGCATTTACTACTACCCGTGCATGGACACCTTGATGGATGTTACTCAACATATTAATGATCTGAGCAGGAATGCCAAATTTCTGCATTCCAAAAAAAAGTGCATCCCAATTTACCTTTTCGGCGTTGACCATAGTAACTAAAGTTGGTATTTTGTTATTTGTTGAAAAATATAGGGCCTGAATAAAAAAAAAACGTATTAGAGGACATTGACCTCCCTTCCATGAACCCGGCCTGATCGGGATGAATTAAAACCTGGGCAAACGGGGTAAAACGTTGAGCCCATATTTTCATTAAAATCTTTAAATCGGTGTTAAGGAGGCTGATCGACCTGTAAGAATTAACATCCTTATGATTCCTCCCTTTTTTGACAAAACTAATAATGATGGACTCCTTAAAACTAGGGGGAACAATGCCTCCCAGTCTTACTGCATTAAATATTTTCACCTAAAAGGGAGTCAGTTCTTTAGAAAAGATTTTATAGAATTCAATTGGGAGCCCATCTGCTCCATTGGCCTTGGCCCCTGCAATTGATTTCACCACATTCAAGATTTCTACATCCAAAATATCACGCTCAAGTTGTTCTGCTAATGGGCTAGGCAAAATTGGAAGATTTACTCCATCAGAATATTTGTGAATTTGGGCCAATCTACCTCATATTTTGTAGCATAAAGTTGTGAGTAATGTTCCATAAAAAAGTAATCCATACCATCTTTTTCTCTTATAATATCTTGGGTCTTTGGATCAATAATTTCTGATATCAAGGCTTTCTCCTGTTTGGTTTTTGTTAGCCCTGCAAGCATTTTTCCCACCAATTGACTCTCCTCGTAAACTTGTTGTTGATAGGCTTTGGAGCTCTTTTAGTGCAAGCTTTGCCCTTTCTAGCCGGCGTCCCTTGGGGCTGAATGTCTCTGGAGCTCATTGCAGTGTCTACCACCTGTTGGAGTTGGTTAATCTTATCCTGCCTTTTTCTCGACTGAGCTGCTGAGAATGCAATCATCTGCCCCCGAATGGCTGCCCTAAACCCGCCACAGACTGTAAAAATATCTGCCGTATTTTCATTTATTCTAAAAAACTCCAGTATCTACTTTTTGGTTTCGGCTACCCATTGAGGGTCTTGCAGGAGGAGACGATCCTTCTGCGACCTGGATTGAATCCTCCCACCCCGTTCAATCTCCAACTCTATTGTCACAAGGGAATGATCTGAAAAAGAGTTGGCCCCTATTGCAGTACCTGTGTACCTTAAAAATCTTGATATTAGAAAAAAGTTGATCCGGGAGGCCGTGTGGAATTGATTAGAATAATATGTGAATTTATAATCAGTAGGGTTGGATTGACGCCAGGGGTCTACCAGCAGATGCTCTGCCTTAGGGCTTCCGGAACTTTCTTTGTTAGGGGTTTCAGCTCTTTTTTATTTTTGTTCTAGGTATCTTTTTTAAGATCTTAAATAAAGGTAAAATCCACACCCAATATTATCTTTCCCGGGGCTCCCCTAACTAACTCACTGATCTTTAGTAGAGCTATGGTATCATCCACTGTCGGGCCGTAGTAATTTACACAATTTAAAATCATCCTATTTAATTTGGCTTCGACCCATATCCACCGCCCCAAGGGTTCTCACATAATTTGGCCAAACTCCCAAGGAAGACTACGGCAGAAGTAAATAGCAACTCCTCTTTTGGCCAGTCTGACCAAAGCAAAAAATACATGAGAAAAAAATCTAGGAAGAAGTATCCTGGGGAGGTTCGTTTTTAAATGAGTTTCCTGGAAGAATACTACCTGGGGCGAGAAGGACACTAGCCACCTAATTAAAGCTCCATACTTAGATTTGTTTAATATCCCATTAACATAGATTGAGATAATGCGGCACCTATTAGTCATTTTTACCATATTTACAATCTAAAAGAAGCAAAAGACGAAAACCCAAAGAAGAATACTTAATCACTCCCGTTATCTTAAAGGTCTTTACCCTAATGCCCCTGCTCCTGCTCATTTTGCTGCTATACTTTTTTAAGAACCCTCCCCCACTGCACACCCCTCTAGAGACGTGAACATTCACACTAACCACCTCTCACCCCGCTTCTCTTAAGGGTGCCATCGATCTGCACCCTGGGTGACCCACCCCTCCGGTAATGGTATACTCTAATCAACCTGGATAAAGTTGAAAAGAAGGAAAAAGCATCACTTTGGTTCACTTTGAGAGAGAAATCTCTTTGAGAAGACCCTGAGCATCTTCTAAATTGGAAAACATGTGGAATTTCCCCCTTACAAGAACACGCAGTTTCGACTGTGGGGCTATTGACGCCTGAGCGCCTTGGACTTTACAAAGAAAAAGCAGTTTAACAAACTCTTTGCGCCTACAGGCCAACGCTGCTGACGTATCAGGAAAAATTCTGCAGGTGGAAGTCTTGTTGATCGGAAATTGTCTTTGTGGTATGGCCTTAGCCAGGATCTTCTCCTTTATGTGAAAATCTGCGAAGTTGACCAGGATTGTATGCGGACCGCTCAAATTTGGAAGTGGATGGAATGTAACTCTCTAGGCCCTTGTAATTGTAATGTCCCAGCTGAACTCGGTGAAAACCTTTAGCTTGATGAAGGCTTCCACCAATTGTGGCACCTGGGTACCTTTAATTCTCTCAGGGACCCCCACTATGCGCAAAGTTGAGCGGCAAAAATGATTTTGCAGCTCCTCAAGCTTGTTCTCTAACATATTTCTGTCTTTAGTAACTTTGTGTACTTTCGTGAGCAATCAGCTCATCTGGTCCTCCAGCTGGGAAATCCTTGATTCTTCTTCTTGGATTTTGACTGGAAGACAAGCCACTGTGTCTTCAATCTTCCCTAGGCGGAGGTGAAGAGAATCAATTTCATTTTCCTGAGACCTCTTCATCTCTCTTATTTCATGAAGAATAAAATTTAGCAAGTTCTTAATATCCATCTGCTTGGTGGAGACTGCTTCAGTTAGATCATCTGTTGGAGTTTCTGCGGATCTTAGGGCTGATTTTAAAGCTGGGAGTTGTAAAGTATTTGGCTCTTTCTGACCCTCCTGACAGTGACCCGGCGGTTTCACATTTGAGGTGTTTGGCTTCTGTGCCGAGATCTTTTGCTGCTCCTGCTGTTCCTGGTGTTCTAGTGAAAGGACCGGAGCATTTGCAGTCGCAGTCTGGGTCAGGACCGGCTGAATGTGCAATAGCAGCGTACCGTACATTAGTGCTGAAGTATCCTGGATGTGTGCTGGCGCTATGGAGGCGGTAGGCAAGGATGACGAGATAAGATAAAGTGGGGTTTGCCGAGGGCTGATAGGACTTTCTACTCTCCTGTCCACCGTCTGAGGTCGAGATAATAGAGTGTTGATCTTAAGAGGGACTTTCTGAGATGTCTTTTTCATAAAAAGGGGAAATTCTTTAGCATTCTTCCCCACCTCCTTACTTTTTGGGCAGTCAAACTATTGTCCACATGTATCTTGACAGTGTCACTACTCTCCAGTGGAGGTGTCGTTGGGGAGGGTCTAGCTTCCTGGCATGTTACGGAGGGCTCCTCAGCTAGCTCCTCCTCTCACAGCTTGAATTAGGGTCAGGGCGGTTTCCCAAAAGTTTGGTTCTGCCTGCCCCTGAAGACAAAGCCTTTGCCTGCGCCTGTGCCAAGCAAGTTTTGGCCTTTAGGCCAGCCGCGGAGTCAACTTTAGCAACAGGATTATTATGCTTGTTGTGTCTCACCATTTTCATCCAGTTCATGCAGAGAAGTGCTAGACTGTAGCACCAGCTGGAGATTCTCACCTTCCTTTATTAGATAGGGACTGAGTCTACCCCCTGTTTCTTCTCTAGATTGGCTGCCAACTCCAGAATTATCATGAAAAATCTCCTTTCAAACATGATTACCTAACTTTTCAATATAGCCGACGGCGACCCCTTGCCTCCTCGCCTCCCAGCCTCCTCACCTCTCTTTACTTCAGTCCGCTGCCGCTGCCCTCTTCATCTGCCTCTGCCTGGTCAGCTCCGCTCCGGTCCAAAAATCCGGACCAAGTCTTGCTCCTGTTTGAGCACCTGGAGGTAAACCTTCCCCCCACCGATTGCCACTGTCAAACATATACTGCCATCTGCCCCCCCCTTCACTGAGCAGAAGCCGCCCGAAAACGTTTCCGCCAAAACCCAGTTTGGGATTGTGCTGGATCCTCTCAGTTCGAATCCGAGTCAGAGTCCGTCCATCCCAGTTATTTCTAGCTGATGCCAGCCAGCGTGTCCAGGGTTTTCTTCCGCACTTGTCCCACCAGGAGGACACAACTCGGCAGCAGTAACAAACTCCTTTCCGATTCGCTACTCAGGCTTGTGCAGCATTGACTCCAGCTGCACCAAGGACACCGGATCTGCCATGCTGCCATGCCGCCATTACCAAGGAGAGAAGAGTGGTCACCTGAGGCTACACGGAGGCGTGGTTCTCCGTCTTAGCCCAGAAACACATTTAGTGATATACATTGGAGTTGTATTTTTATTGTGTTGTGTTTTTGAATTTTTAGCTATTTGATACTTCAAAATGCATTTCACATTTTCTTAAGTGAAACCTGTCTCCTCTGTGCCACATCTAGTAGGGACTGAGCTCAGGTTTAAATTACTGCAAGCTTTTCTGGACCTAACAAGAATAGTCAATTATTACTTGTGGTGGACTAAAATACACCCCAACTAATGATCCCCTTTCTCACTGTTCTGTTATTGTAATAAGCACATTTTCATATTTTGGCACAAAAGATATGACACACAGGAAAAACGTTGAGTGCAAATTATATTTTTTGGAAGGGATTAATAATTAAACTGTTTCTTTCTACATATAAAAAGGTACGGAAGGGTAGTTTGTAACAATTTAGCCTGTGTTTCAGGAGAATGGATGACTGAAGGGTAGAATAACAGTTCATTTGTGATGGTTGCTGTCTACTCCCACAGGCTGTAAGAGCTGTAAGCATGTCTTACTACAGACGACTGGGTTCACAGAAGGTTTAAGTTGTGGTTGTAAATTGGCAGCAGGTGGAGGTGTGGGTGGTGCAGATCTGTTGTTGGTACATTGGGTGAGTGGAGATATTCCTTGTTGGACACTTCTGTGCCCCACTTGATTGACACATGTGTTGGCCCTGTAGATAGACAAATGGCAATCAGGTTTTAGTGGTTCCTTTGTTGAAAAAACATATTTAGTTGATGTAACCATATTAAATAATTTTGGTACTATTCCACTTCTCTGCTTAACAATTAAATTGTTGTGAACGTATCTAGGACCCTAATTAAATATTCCCGATTCATGCCCTTATGTGGTTATAACAAATCATATCCTTATAAAGGCATAAGAATCATATCCATATTTAGTCATAGCCAATGCAGTCCAAATACGGCAAAGCTACTCCCCTTGACTCCTAGAAAGTACAACGCGTTCTTTAAACAAACCAAGCCTCCAGCAGCCCGAGAATCCCCCCTGCTTTTGTTTTGATTTGTCCAAGAACTCCTGGAGTCCAGAAAGAACTGTAAGTTCTTAGTGACGTCTTATGTCCAACCTTACGTCAAACTCGGCACCTTTCAGGTATAAATATACTAGCATTTGCCTTAAGCAAACACGGTGGTTTGGAGCAGAGCGGCTATCTACTTGCTCGATGCCAAGCTGATGCGAGTGCTGAAGGAAGCCGACCCACCCATTTGACGCACTGAGAGAGACGCTGTCTTTTCTCCTGCCGAGAAATCCAGCTCCAGTGTTTCCAGTCGCCCTTGCGGGTTGCTGGGAGCTCGAGTCCTGAGAAAGAGATACAAGACCTCCTTCATTCTAAACCAAGGTTCGGAGCTGATTAGATCCTTAGAGAATTCTTGATTCAGATTCTTGGCAAAACTAACTTAACTCATTTACTCCTTCCCACATATTAGGCTTAGGTCAGGTACACCGGGGTAGGCGTATTTTAGAAACACCAGTTGAGCACATTTAGTCAACCTTTTATCATTGTATGTATTTTATGCATTTTATCCATTTTAAGTATCATATGGCTCAGAAACCATATCAATGCTTTTACAGCATTATTTCATAATACTCTTTTTACTGTACGCACTTTACTTTATAACAAGTATTGCAATTGTGGCAATTCACTTCTCTTGCATGAGAAAGAGGACTGCTCGATAAATAACAACTTTTATTGAAAACGCCCGTCTCTCTATTTCTCTGCACTCTGGTGAAACTAAGCATGCACGATTGACTGAGTGAAATAGCTGTCTATTGTTTTCACACAACTCTGGAGATATACTCCTTATTCTGGAGGGAGCAAAGTTGTCATGTTTATGCGGTTGTCAGAAACTAATCCCTTCTTGTCTATTCAGGAAAGTTAACTCCTTCCTGATCACTCGAGAAAGTTTCTAGTGACCTCTGAGCTAGCTGTCATTCATAATTAAGTCTAACAATAGAGACCTAGTCGACCTCAGTCCTACGTCTAAACTATCGTTTATGTTTTTCCAATGTGCAGAGCCTATTGGGAATATAGGAAATGCACTACATGGCACCCATCGTTTAAAAAAAAAAAAAAGTAAGGCGATAATCTAACGCAAGATACTAGAGTAACTCAGTCGTGCTTTTCACACAGACCCCTTTTCCTGTAAAAACTCCAATAGACGTCTGGAGTGGGTGAAAGGTTAATATCCGCCGGAACTTAGTAGGAAGATATTCCTATGTATTAGTTTTTGGTTTAGTCAACCTTGAAGGATAGAGTGTTCCAAAATATTGTGCACCTAATCTTTGTTTCCTTGAAACTTGCTCTGAAAACTTTCAGTCAGTAAAATGAGGGAAAGCGACGATGAAAGGGAAAGAGCTAGAATAGCAGCTCAACTTTTAGCGGATGACACAAGTCTCCAAAATGAAGACCCGAATGCTATAATCATTCCGGTACATGTAAGAAAAACTATAACTATGAAACTTATAGAAAATGGAGTATCATCAAGAGGTGGTACAGTCATATTTGTAGTAGAGGCCCATGAATATCGGCAGACAGAGGTATTCTATTCATGGATACATTTTGCTGAAGCAAATCCAATAACACACGATTTCCACTATTACAAAATAGAGGAATCTCCAGAGGAATACGCCCCTTTCGAGGACGTTGAAATTCCACTAACATACCAAGAGCACCTGCTCTGGTTTAATGGCGCCCTAAAACATCAAAATCACATCACCAGGCTCGGTCCACTAGGTAGACCAGGAGCCACATGGCCGGTTCTAGCCAGCTACACACCACATCCGGACATTGAAAAAATGTCAGACCGAGAACTTTTAGCTCAGCTAAAACAACTACTTAAAATACATAGACAATTGGTCCAATATGTCATGCGGACTTCAACAGTCCAACCAGCAATAAGAATGCCACAGAACACCCCTCACTAGGGGAACACAAATAAAATTACACCACAGAATATACAATCAGCCATTGGCAAAATACCCGCAAAACGGGAACAGATTCCATTCTGGTTAGCTCAAAAAATTACCCAGATAGAAGCAGTATTTCCTGATACTACTCCTAATGAGAAACACAGAATTCTGACTATCTGTCTTCCAATGGGGATCGCACCAAATGTGGAGGACTGTGACACTTGGGGCACAGTCTTTGCTTCAATATACACAAAAACACATGGTGTTCCGTCCATGGCGGTTATACCAGATGTACTAAGACAGATTCAAAATGAATACGGTCCAGAACCTGCTTTAACTCTAGGTATGAAATTACTGAAAGACTTTAAGCATGTCTCGGCTATACAAACTAGCCAACATTAAAGGAGAAGCAGCATCTGTGGCGATCCGCCATAAATTGAAAGAAATAGATATAGCAGAACAACCTTTTGAACTTGCCAGAATCATAGAAAAATCCTATGAAGAACTAGGTGGAGATAGGGGGGTGGGAAACCACTAAAACCCCAACTAACTGAAAATCCTGAAAAAAACCTTTATTAAGAATAATCTCAATACTCCAGAAAGAGGTGGGAGGGTAATAAACAAACCACTCCCAGAGAAAAACAGTTTCAGTCCAGAGGAAGGTCTCCTCAACAGAGAGATAGATCTCCAGAATGAGGAGGCAAGTCTCCCCAAAGGGAGCCCTCTGAAAAAAGATACAACCTTAGAAATAGGGATAATTTGAGAAAACCTGACAGATATTAAGATATTAATACACGCCCCTCTCCATCTTTTCAGACTTCTTCACAGAAATCGGAAAGAAGAGGACGGTCAGAGCACAAAGAAGAGCACGTCAATTACAAATTGGCTCCCTTGAGCTTTGAGTCGACGGGCTCCTGGACGACGCACCTGCGTGCCAGTTCGGGCATCGAGGCCTTTGACGGTTGCTTGGCGGCCTTCTCTTCCACCCCTAACTATTTTCTCTACTGATGAGGGAAGTTATCCCGAAACCCGAGCAATGTCTCGGGTGATATCCAAAAACCCGGGACATGTATCGGGTCTAGAAATCATCAGTTCAACAAGTACCTACTTGCACCCACTGGGGTGAACCACTCAAGAACTCCATGTATCAGAGTCCCTAGGGCGATCCGGAGGAGGGGCTAGCGGTGTGCGGTCCATTGCGATTGTTTCTACAAATTGGCTCCCTTGAGCTTTGAGTCGACGGGCTCCTGGACGACGCACCTGCGTGCCGGTTCGGGCATCGAGTTCTTTGCCGGTTGCTTGGCGGCCTTCTCTTCCACCCCTAACTATTTTCTCTACTGATGAGGGAAGTTATCCCGAAACCCGAGCCATGTCTCGGGTGATATCCAAAAACCCGGGACATGTATCGGGTCTAGAGATCATCAGTTCAACAAGTACCTACTTGCACCCACTGGGGTGAACCACTCAAGAACTCCATGTACCAGAGTCCCTAGGGGCGATCCAGAGGAGGGGCTAGCGGTGTGCGGTCCATTGCGATTGTTTCTACAAATTGGCTCCCTTGAGCTTTGAGTCGACGGGCTCCTGGACGACGAACCTGCTTGTGGGTTCGGGCATCGAGGCCTTTGACGGTTGCTTGGCGGCCTTCTCTTCCAGCCCTAACTATTTTCTCTACTGATGAAGGAAGTTATCCCGAAACCCGAGCCATGTCTCGGGCGATATCCAAAAACCCGGGACATGTACCCGAGTCTAGAGATCATCAGTACAACAAGTACCTACTTGCACCCACTGGGGTGAACCACTCAAGAACTCCATGTACCAGAGTCCCTAGGGGCGATCCGGAGGAGGGGCTAGCGGTGTGCGGTCCATTGCGATTGTTTCTACAAATTGGCTCCCTTGAGCTTTGAGTCGACGGGCTCCTGGACGACGCACCTGCGTGCGGGTTCGGGCATCGAGGCCTTTGACGGTTGCTTGGCGGCCTTCTCTTCCAGCCCTAACTATTTTCTCTACTGATGAAGGAAGTTATCCCGAAACCCGAGCCATGTCTCGGGCGATATCCAAAAACCCGGGACATGTATCGGGTCTAGAGATCATCAGTTCAACAAGTACCTACATGCACCCACTGGGGTGAACCACTCAAGAACTCCATGTACCAGAGTCCCTAGGGTCGATCCGGAGGAGGGGCTAGCGGTGTGCGGTCCATTGCGATTGTTTCTACACGTCAAGTCCAAAGACAAGGAACCTGTTTATCAAAGTAAAAAATTACAATTTCCAAAGAAGGAGGTAGCTAGTATTAAAATAAAACATGCCGAGGATTCTGAAGACACAACTGAAAAACGGAGAATGGGCCCAGACAATGCCAGACAGCGCAGCAGAAGTGACCATAGCTCGCAAGATCCTGATGAATTTTCTGGAGACAGTGGACACGTATGAATACATTCAGGTGGAAACTGCAGACACCAGAGTTAGCGTGCCCCATAAATTATATGAAATAACATTGCGTATAGAGGGGGACAAAAACAAGGAAAATAAGGGGTCTCTTTTGGGATAACCTATCTAAAGGCTATGACATCATTCTAGCAGAAAAAGACTGGCCACCAGAGTTTGTCAGTGAGTGCCCACATGGCGAAGAAATGATTATGCCTGCCTTCTCAAATCAAATTCCAATTCATAAAAAATATACATATGCTAGAAAATGGGCAGTAGCCCAAGCCCCTGCATTATATAAAAATCATGTAGGATGGGATGAGGATTCTCCTCACCATAAAATTCAGTTAAACAATCAACCTACTGCGCAAAGGCAGTATCCTGTTAAGCAAAAAGCTAAAAAACAAGTCAGGGAGATCTTAGATCAACTTGAATATCAGGGGGTAATTGAAACATGCACCTCAAATTGAATTGCGGGGGCCCAGGGGGACCCCCGCAGGCCCAGGGACCGCCACCCCCGCGGATTTGATACAATATTTGTGGGGCTCATTCCCCCCCGCAGCCACGGGGACCACCATCCCCCGAAGCTTCTTTTTTTATGTTTTGGGGGCCAGAGGCCCCCCCAAGCCCTGGGGACCGCCACCCCCGGGGCTTTCATTAATTATTTGCGGGGGCACACTGCCCCTCCTGCAGCCCCAGGGATCGCCACCCCCAGGGCTTAAGCTCAAGGGGGGGACCGCCACCTCCCTGGGGCACTAGGTTTCAGGGGCATTATAGTTAGTTGGACATTTCACTCGTACAAAACCATAGAAATTCCCGTGTTATAGTTAGTTCATCTAACTATAATTCGACCCCGCAATGCACTGCTGATGACGTCACATATTACTTCACTCATGCCATGGTCAATGACATCACCGATGACATCACTGATGGTCTCTCCACTCTCCCCAAGGCTACAGGTGTGCACAGTAGGGTGTATAGAGAGAATGGCCTTTTACTGGAGACCTCTCTCTTGGATGACGAACGTGCATAGGAGGGTGTGTGGAGGGGCTGGCCTCTATGCTGAAATACCTCTCTTGGATGACAGAAATGGATAGCAGGGTTTGGGGGGGCACTACTCTGATGATTGGTGTGCATAGTAGGGTGTGCGTATGGACTGGCCTCTCCTTTTAGACCTCTCTCTCAGATGATAGGTGTATATAGTAGGGTTTGTAGATGGATTGGTCTCTCCTTTCAGACGTCTCTCTCAGATGATGGGTGTGCGCAGTAGAGTGGCGGGAGGGGTTGGCGTTTCCTTTCAGACCGCTCTCTCATTTGATAGATGTGTGCAGTAGGGTGTGTGGATGGACTGGCCGCTCCATTCAGACCTCTCTCCTGGAGAATAGCTGTTCATAGAAGTATATGAAGGGACTGGCTTCTCCTTTGAGAAATCTCTCTCAGGTTACGGGTGTGCATAGGAGGATGTGGGGAGGGATTTGTCTCTATTTTAGAACTCTTTCTCCTTTGAAGGGTGTGCCATGTAGGGTGTGTGGATGAACCTTAACTCTACTTACAACTCTTCTCAAACCAATGACCATAAATAGTAGGGTCTGATAAACACCATCTCCATGAAGACTCCTTCCTGCAGTAACAAGTGTGCAAAACAGAGTGTATTCAAACATCACTTAATCCTTCCTTCTTTTGATCATCCCGTGAGAGTCTCATGAGATCGTAAATAATTATTAGTAAAAAGAATAAACCTTCTTTTAGGCTGAAGAGTATGAGACTGCCCTGGGGAATGACTTACCTGACATCGGCTGCTGGGCCGATCTGAACATCGTGCCTGCACTGGAAACAGAAAAAAGACTCACCCAGAGTCACGAAAATAGAAGAAGGACAGGAGGTGAGGATAAGAGGCAAAGCAGCAGAAAGAGAAGATCTGGAGAGAAAGTAGAAAGAGGAAGATGACAGAATGTGACCGAACCCCAAGGAAGACATGTAGACCATGGAAAGTGGAAGTCTTTAACAAGACTAGACACAAGAGCCCATAGAGAGATCCTGGCTAGCCAGACAGACGGAGAAGGCTGTGATACCATGTGAGAGCCGAGGGATCTTCCAGCTACAAGTTTTGCCCTGCCATGCTCCCGGAGGAGCGTGGCTCTCACAGGTGCATGCGCAGATGCAGTTTTGGAAGGGGAAATAATGGGAGGGTTGGGCGAGGAAGAAAGGGCCCAAACGCTATCAAAGGGTGCCTATATGCACAACCTGTGATTACTTAAGTTAATTTAATTAGTGAAATCGCGATAAGAGTGTATTTTGTCATTGTATGAAACATATGACTCCTATTTAAGCCAATGAGGCCAGTTTTTCTGAAAATATAAGAAGAAAGCCCTAAAATAGAAAGGACAGACTACCTCATAGGAATTCAGGGTTTCCAGATCGAAACAGGAAGGGATAACCCTAAAAAAAAAGATACGTTTGACAAACATATTACCAGTGCTTTGGTTTTCATTCGAGGGTGCTAATGGGACGACCTCAGGATCCACCTAGAAGAAAGAAATAAAGGATAAAGATATCACCAGAAACTCCCAGAAGAGTCTGCAATGTAAGAACGCCCTGGAAATTATGTATTTTGAACCTCTCAATGAAACCAGATCAGTGATTTAACTAAACTAAGTCTGAAAAGTAATACCTGCCAAGAAATACCTTTCTTCTTATCATCACTGTACTTATCTCTTACACATGTCCTCTCAAATACAAGGACCACAATATCCATTCCCACTAATAGATTCTATTGAGAACTCATCTACTGCTTTTTACTATACATAAGCCTATGAGAGTCCCGCAATGTCGTAAAAATTAGTTTAAAACAATATACATTTATTTTCTTCACAGTACGTAGCCCTTAGACAACTCCTTTCTAAATCTAGGGGATAGCAAGCCTTTCTGCTGCCCTCTTATATAGACTTTTACTTCATTTCCACAACACATCCAATTTTTCACTGTAAACAGTAATGGCGGACATTTCATTCCGACAGCCAACCAATCAGAGAGCTTGCTCTATCTCAAGTAACTATAACATGGCACCTAAGATACTATAACTCGTGCCCTCGCCATGCCCTGCTAATTACCCCACATATTACATCACTTATAACATCATTGATAATATCACTGCAACATTTGCAATGAAATTATTGATGGCAAGGGTGCGAGGGATAGATACCTTAGAGTACGACTTATACTTACTTAAGATAGATATAACAATTATGGGTGAATTGCAGTGGGTTTTAGAGTTTCAAACATGATGTTGCTACTCAACATTTCCCCTAACAATAACGTTACTTTAACCTTTGTTTTTTTCAGTGATTATATATATATATTTTGTTTTCCACTGAAAGATAAATTCAGTAAAATAAGGATAGCAAGATTAGACACTGATATTGTAATATCCTGACACATGAAGAGAGTATTATTGTTATACAGATTATTTTGGATATGGCTTAAACTTACCAGACACTGTCATCCATCTGTTGTGTGTAGCAAGTCAAAATGTTGGCACACTGGTTGTAGCAGAATAGGAGGAGGTGGCAGATGGCATATCAGCAGGCAACACTTGTGCTTCAAAGTAAAAGATAAGATAACATGCATGAACACATGAAAGGCCTTTGAAATTACATCGTTAAAATATGTTGAGTACATTTTAACACAGCATATATAATAAATATATTAATAATATCATTGAGATTTGACGATGAAATGCATACTTTTTATTGAATTACTGTAAGAAATTTGGTTACAGGGGTGTGAGCCCTGGTCAAGCAGCAACCACAATCCTTGTCAGGGTAGGGCACAAGCAAATCCTTAATTAACCTGTACTCAACCCCCTCGTACCTTGGCACAGAACTTAACTTAGAGGCAATGTGTAAAGTATTTTGAAACACTTTAAACAGTACAATGGTAAAACCAACATACAAAAAGAATCCCATACCTGGATCGAAATATAAAATAAAATGTAATAAATAAGACAAGACTAAAACAACAAAAATCCAATCAGTAGAATGGGAATAAAGTGTAAAATAGCGCCTAAAAGCATAAAGAAACAACAGCGTCTTTCTGGTCATGCTAGATGATGTCAAAGTCAAAAGTTTAGGCCGACCTTGATAGACCGTGGGTCGGATACAGTCCTAGAATTGTCCTGCTGAAGTTTTACCTTCTCAAGTTTTGTGCCAAAAGTCCTGTGTGCATTGGAAAGGGTTGCGAGGTGAAAGGAAGGCGTCTCAAATTACTTTTGTCATGGTGCAAAGAGCTGGCCGAGCGTCGCGGATGGCCGGTCTGTCCTTCGGTGTTGGCCGTTCCCTGTGAGCAGTTGATGCTGCAGTGTAAAGTTGGGGGTGGCTTGCACTGATTTGCTGTGCGAGTGGCACGGTCTTGGTGCAAATGGTCTGTTCAAGGTCGCAAACAGCTCAAAATCTTGATTTAAGTACCCATGAGCGACACTGAGGGTCCAGGACTCGAGAGACACAAATTTGTTTGTTTGTTTGTTTACTTTGGAGCGCGTAGCCTCACCTTTTACTTGCGCCACATTAGGGACCTGATCGCTCATCTCTTCAGCCGATTAGGAGCTGAATTTATTGCAGTGCTTGGAGGGGCCGACTACTTTTGGTGGCCATCTTGGGGAGGAGCAGGTTGCTGCTCTAGTGGTTGGGAGGAAGCGCTTGACACGATGCGCTAAAGCGCTTAAATTGAGACGGTCCCCCTACGCGCAGCGTACGCGGTAGCGGATGCACCGTATCGCGCCGAAGGAGCGCCTAAGGAAAGCCCGTCTGTGCCCGTCCGTGCCAGGCCGGGCCAGGACGTGGTCAGGGACGCTGTTAATGGGACCCCTGCTTCGGAAACATTATGCTATAGTGGGGATCAGCTACGGGCATTGAGAGGCAGCTCGACCGTCTGCAGTCCCAGTTGGACTCCTTTAGAGGAGGTAAGGATTTCATGTCCATGTTGTAATCCTACAGGGCCAGCGAATTATAAAACAAAACCGTACTCATTCGCCCTAATAAATTGCCGGTCCCTCCCGAGGCACGTGGTGGAAATTCGGCCGCTTGTGGAGGAGCGGGACCTAGACTCCCTTTTTCTGACAGAGACGTGGCTAACTGAGGCATCCGGCCCGGACATAGTTAGTGCTCTACCGCCTGGCTATTCAATTTGTAGGAATGACCACCAAACAGGCCGAGGAGGAGGAGTGGCTATCATCTTTAAGAATACTTTTGTTTGTCGAACTTCCAAGAGCCCACTCTCGGACTGTGAGAGTTTAGGATTTTCCATAGCCTTCTCTCCTACCTGTACCTTCTCCGGTATTCTTGTATATAGGCCACCGGGAGAACCCAACGGCTTTTGTAACAATCTCATTGACAAGATCACCCTTTCTATCAGTAGTACGGCCAATTTTTCAATCCTGGGCGATCTCAATATACATCTTGATAATGCAGAGGCCTCTTCATCGCAATATTTACTGGACACCTTGGGGGTAGTTCAACTGGAACAAATTGTGTCAGGATCTACACACGTAGCCGGTCATCTATTAGATCATTTCATTACTAATCTGGGTAATATCAGTTGCGACCAGCCCATTTTCGTCCCTTGGTCAGACCATGCCTTGCTTTCCTTTGTTTGGTCTCCATCTGACAAAAATCACATAGTTAGTCTATCTATGAAATTGAGTCGGACATGGTCGAAGCTATCGGCGGAGGAGTGGGATGCCGCCTTGAAGAGGTCCCCTCCGGTCCCTCACGATAACCCAGTCATCGCCAATGCGCCCTTCAATAAATGATTAGACACTACATTAGATTCCACCCTGCCCAAGAAAGTGATGTGCCATCAGGCAGGCCCAAATAAAAAACCGTGGTATTCTGGGGAACTAAAGGAGCTTAAACAATGCTGTAAACGGACAGAAAGGAAATGGAGGAAAGATTTCTCAGCCGTTGCAAAAAACGAATACAGGTTAGCGCTCAGAACTTACAAAAACCAACTAAAAACCGCGCAATCTATGTACTTTCATGAAAGAATCTCGGAAGCAGCTAATATGCTCAGGGAAATCTTTAAAATATTTCAATCTTTGGTCACCCCTTCCCAGGCCATTAGTGGCGCCCCCGAACCCCAGAAACGCTGTGACGACCTGGCCGCTTTTTTTGCTGCCAATGTAACTAACATCTATTTCGGCTTTGTGCCAAGTGTCCAGGTCCCTGGCCTGACTGAGAGTGAGGACGGGATCCCCGATGCGGTCATTCCAGATTCTCTTGGAACTCTCGACTCATTCCCGTTGCTCGATCTGGCCTTGGTGGAAAAACTCCTTGGTAACCTTAAATCGGGCTCCCCTTTGGATGCTGCGCCACCGTCGGCTCTTAAACAGGTGTTGGGGACTGTGTGTCCCGTTATAATGCATGTTATAAACTCCTCCCTGAAGACAGGGGTGGTGCCCCCTACCTGGAAGTTGGCAAAAGTGAAGGCCCTTCTAAAAAAAAAAACATGGACCCCGAAGACCTAGCCAATTACAGGCCCATTTCGCTGTTACCTGGGCTTAGTAAAATAACCGAAAAACAGGTACTATCCTCTTTTGTAGAGACCACAGGAGCCCTCCACTCCTCTCAGACGGGATTTAGAGCTAAGCAGGGGACGGCGACTGCTCTGGTAGCGGTAATGGAAGCGACCAGGGGTATCGTGGATGCCGGAGGCTGCGCTGCAGTAGTCCTGTTGGACCTCAGCGTGGCCTTCGACACTGTCAATCACCCCCTCCTGCTACACCGTCTCTGCCGCGCAGGAGTCTCGGGAATGGCCCTCAAATGGCTCCAGTCTTTTCTATTGGAGAGATGCTTCTCCGTCTTTGAGGAGGAGGTGTCATCGGACCAACTTCCACTGCATCACGGCGTTCCCCAGGGATCTTCACTCAGTCCTACCATGTCTAACATCTACATGAGACCATTGGCTGATGTGGTGCTTCCCTGGGGAATTCAGCTTGTCACCTACGCTGATGATACGCAGTTGGTCGTCTCCCTGGCTAGGGATGATGCGAGAGACCAGGGGATTAACAACTTGACCCCGTGCCTCACCAAAGTCCTAGATTGGATGACCTCCTCATTCCTTAAATTAAATGGGTCAAAAACTGACATCATGCTTTTGGGCTACAAAGCTCCTATTAATCTTGACCCATGGTGGCCAAATTGTCTGGGCCCTCCTCCCACCCCAATGAATCAAATAAAGAGCCCGGGGGTGTGGCTTGACTCCACTCTGGGATTTCAAGTTCAGGCCAAAAAAGTTGCTGCAACCTGCTATGATCTGCTTAGGGTCCTCAGGAAGGTTTTACCTCTTCTTCCGTTCGAGGCCAGACGCGTGCTGGTCCAGGCGTTGATTCTTTCGCGGCTGGACTATGCAAATGCTGTCTATCTTGGGGCCCCTGTAGGTTCCATTTAAATGTTGCAAGCTGTGCAGAATTGTGCAGCCCGGCTACTCATGAATATACCCAGAAGCAGCTCGGCAAAGGCCTCATTGCGGTCCTTCCACTGGCTGCCGATACAGGAAAGGATCCTGTTGAAAACTATGTGCATGGCGCACAAATCCATCACTAATATCGGCCCGAATATTCTCCGCCCCCTGTTTCGATGACATCAGTCTCTTAGATCTCTGAGATCCAACCAGCATAATCTGCTGGTAGGTCCAAGGGTGAAGCGAGCGCGCATTGGCGGCCGCCAGCTCTCCTTCCAAGCAGCCAAGTGCTGGAACAGACTCCCCGACAACATCAGGCGTGAAACTAATCATCTGGCCTTCAGGAAGCTATTGAAGACATTCTTGTTTCATTGAGTGTCTCCACCCGTCTTCTGGTCTGACAGCGCTGGGAGGCCTCTGGGTAGCCATGCGCTATAGAAGAGAGTATTCATTCATTCATTCATTCATGTGGGGTTGGGCCCAGGTCCTCCCTCCCATCCTGCCAGTGATGTCCCATCCAGTCACACCTAAGCTTCCCCATTGTGTGGCTGTCTAGGAGGAATGGACAAAGCCCAACTGTCACACACACCCAATCATGTGACCTAGAGTTATGTTGCAGCCACCAAATGGCTAAGGCAAGAAAATGGCATTTTCTTAAATTATTATTTAAAATCCTGACTTCGCCAGTTCCAGAGACACCAAACATGAACTGGTTACCTGTTCCCAATTGGAAATTATACTTATAAAATGTAATAAGGTAACTCCAATGCTATCCTATGGGAGAGGTAGACCTTGCAGTAGTCAAACACAAATGTAAGTGTTTTTCACTACTAGAATAGAATCAAATGAAACAAAGATTTTTCACTACTAGGACATGCAAAACCAAAAGGTACATGTCCTACTTTTTAAATACATTGCACCCTGCCCTCTGGGCTGTCCAGGGCCTACCCTACAGTTGACTTATATGTATTACATATAAATGGCAGTTTAAAACTGCACAGACACAGGCTGCAAATGGCAGGCATGAGGCATGTTTAAAGGACTACTTAAGTGAGTGCCACAATCAGTGCTGCAGACTCCCTTGTAGTATGTAATTTATCAGCCCTGGGCACATGTAGTGCTACTTTACTAGGGACGGACTGATAAGTAGATTAAATATGCCATTTGGGTATAATCCAGTTTAACAAGATTTTTTAAGGAGAAAGCACAAGCACTTTAGAACTGGTTACCTTTGGTAAAGTGCACAGAGTCCTAAGACCAACAAAAATGAATTCAGGAAAAAAAATAGGAGGACGAAAGCAAAAAGTCTTGGGTGACCCTGCAGAAAGGGCCAAGTCCAAATATTAGAACAATTAATACCAGCGTGGCCATGAGAATGCATGTAGACATAGGACTGGGTTGTCACCCTGACACAGTAGTGGGTACTCTAGCTCCAGCTGATGCTACCTGACATGGGGACTGTGTTACAGGAGGATACGGTGTAATAAGAATAATTGAATACATATACATATACAGTATTTTATAGCATGTATTTGAAATGTTTTTAATTACCCATTGTGTTTTTCATGATAGTGTCTTTTCACTGGTGATTTAGTATCATTTTGTCTTACACTGGATATGTGTTTGTCCCATCTTAATTAGACCTGTTGGGTAGTTTGTCCAACTTGATATGCACACCAATACTATTTTATGCAGTAAATGACAAATGCGCTTCTGCGTATTGCACAACGTAATTTGCTTGCCTTCCCTGCATATGGATGGCATATCTTACCCCATTTTCTAACTTTATTGATATAGTTACAATTCTCCCAACGATATGTCCCTTGGGGACATATTTGCTTGTTCTTTGCAATCTTATTAAAAAGAAGTTGTCAGATTGTTTTCTTGACTCGTGTTAAAAAATACAGCTGCTTCGTTTAGCAGTGCTTATAATTTCTTATCAAACTAAGTTAATTCCGAAAGCTTCAATTATTAGTTTACTTTGCGTGGATACAGTTCAGAAGACAACTACTTTTCTCACTGTCACTCTTTCTCTGTAACTGCTTGGAGTGGCAGTGGAGTCACCGTTGTGTAACTTCAACCTCCAAATTTCTATTGTATTTTTTTTTTCTGGTTTGATACATTTCTCGGGCTCAGAAATGAAGCATTGGATTTCCAGGACATGGCTTTATAGTCAGATACATTTTAAGGCATGTGCAAATTGGATAATTGTCAGGGCTCGCATCTTCCAAGGGGCCCCCAAAACATGCCTTGCCCAGGGCCCCAACATCCTTAATATGACTCTTTATATAGTGATCTCAATAACCCTGTTAGATTAAAGCCTGTAAATGTGAATATAATTATACGAAGTTTTAGAGGACACATTAATGAAGACTTTATTCAACATTGAGCTTTGTGCATTAAACAAGTTAACTGAAGGATCACCAACAGCTATTGCAAAATGTGGGTTATGTTATCAATTTTTGCATGGAGTATCTGTCAGACTTGCAGAGATCTATTCCAAATTCTGAAAATATCATCTTTGTGTGTCTTACACCCTAATAAGCAACCATTTCAAATGTGGATTTTATAGATTATATTCACAGTCTAAGTGATGTATAAAGGTGTTTTCATGTGTTGGTGTATTATGTGAACACAGCAGTTTCCTGCGGTGTGAAAGAAAAATGTTTAACCAACTTGAAGGAAGGAATATCAAATGTAAGAGCATATATAACAGCAGAAAAACATATTTTACCTAAGCATGAATGCATATGCAACATTCTCAGTAACCTCTCTCTTGGACATGGTTGGCGGCAGTTGACCGGTAGCATCTGCTTGCATCTACCTGTGTTCAAGGAAGTGGCTCAGGGATGCTTGCCACAATTGGTCCCCCCAGCGTGTTTAATAGCTGCCACTTAATTCTGCTTGGACCAGCTCTGAAGCTGGTCTTTAGCTTGCAGACCATACCATCTTTTCCTCTCTTGCGCCGCGGAGTTGAGGTGAGTGGAGCGCATTGCAGCGTGCGGGCTGGGGGCCAGAAACAGCCTTTTCTAGCTGAGGCTAGAGAAGGTACTGGCTGGTGGAGGCTAAGAGGGGGTTGGGTCCGCTGAGGTCGGTTAGCTGGCAGCATGGGGTGCGGCTTGTGAGCTGTGGGTGTGGGGGTGAGCTGTAGATTGAGTCTTAAGGGCAGCATTATCCAAGCCATCAATAACAAATAACAGTGTTGGTATTCAATTCTTGTTATTCTTGCACTCTAAAAAGGCACCCTATAAGCATCTGAAGCATCAGAAAGTGCTGGGAATACAATAAAAAGTGATAATTAGAACTAAAGAAGTTTTAAAGCCACCAAACATCAGCAAAGGCCTCCATACAGACCCCAGCTTTTAGCAGTGAACAAGCGGGTATCACGTTTGCGAAAAACTCCTTATCCTACTCCAATCCTATTAATACTTTGGCGGGGAATGATAGGGGCCACACTACACTGATTCTTGGAAAAGCCAATACACCGAGCTAGTGCTTGAGGGTGCTCTTGCCTTGGTGGGAAAGACCCAAAGTATGATAGGGTCATCTACCAGCAAAGGCAGCACGAAACAACCGTTCATTTGTTAAATAGCCCCAAATAGTCCCTACGAAAATGTGAAGAATAACCAGGAGTAAGAGGTAAAACATGCAATTGTGAGACTTGAACCAACATCTACTAAATTAAAATGAATCCATTGGTTGACCCCTGAGGTTTCCATAGAAGATAGAATGGCTGCTTAAATGTCTGAATTTTTTTTGAGGTTCCTAACAATTGCCGCAGAAGAAGATGAAGCTATAGAAGATTATGCCATATATGTTGCAACAGATACACTTGATAATGCAACCAACAGATCCTTGCCAGTTTTTGATATTGGAAAACAACTTCCCGAACCATCACTCAATGTGACTATGCACACATTCATCCCATTGTCTGTTGGATCTGCTTAGTCATTTTCCCCTGTGCCCACCCAGCCGATTTGGATTCACCCAAGGAGTTAGCCCATAATGTGGAAAAATTAAATAAAGTGAAGCATCGAGAAAACATAACCAGTGGTAAAACAATCCATTCACCATGGGCTCTGGAGCAAACACTTGTGTCCACTACACACTACAGCTGCTAAGAAACACATTTACCAATTATTTTTAATGCGTTTCCAGCAGAGCAGCCACTGGTTAGAACAAATAGTGGGTACTTATCACCTGACACACAAATAAAACATCCACAAAGCACTTTTAGGAGCTTTAAGATAGCCCAGGAAATCGACTTTCCAAGAAGCAAGTCAGCACAGGTTCTAAAGCTAGGCTAAGCATCATTTTAAACGGTTTGCAACTGTCCATAAGGAATTTAATGGGGGGGGCATATTACTCAGGGACCAATGCTTAGTACATCAAGCAGTACACCTGCAAATAATGGAATCATTAAAACTGACAGCAAGTGTTCATCCAGCACCCTCACTGGTCTGCCCAAATAAGTAATTATTATTATTATTTTTTATTATTATTATTATTATTATTATTATTATTAATCGATTCTTGGTATAGCGCATGGCTACCCTTAGGCATCCGAGCGCTGGTTTGTGACCAGATCACATTCATATTTTACTGCAGTTTCTGGAACAGCCACGTCATCATTGTTTCCAGTGGGGATTCTGACATCTTTTGAGCTGGATGAAGAAGTCATGGGCCTGGTCAATAGATATCATGGTGCGCTTGGGTCTGACAGCTCATGCCCAAACAACACCATGAAACCAGGGCTACTGGGCTACCAGCTACCAAAGTATAGAGACAATGATGCCACAAATGACCTCCATATGGAGCCGGTCCAACAGCAACTTTTTCATGCCTATGGGCACACTATGTGTAGCACACTGGATCTCATGGCGAATAATCTAGCAGCACATAGTATAAAACATAAATCATGTCATCCGGCATTGCAACTATTGTTTCTCGTTCATATGTCTGCAATGGAGTGTGCAGTGAAAGAATCTTTCAACAGTAATACAGTTTCCAGTGAAATAAAAAACTGCTGGAAGATTTTCACCAAGCTCGCCGAGATTGCGGATGTCATCAGTTCAAACTTAGATCATTGCAGACAGAGCTAGACCGGGAACCCAAAGCAGCCCTGGCAATTTGGTCATACCAGCCCCAGGAGGGGGGTTGGGGGGGGGGGGGCAGGTGCAAGTGTGAAGCACTGCAGCTTTTGTTACTAGGGGCCGATATTGCACCACTGCAGCAAAACCACCCCCCCAGTAACAAATCCGGCATCCACCTGCAAAATGGGCCACCATCCTTCAACCTCTTGGGGAAATGCCCGATGCTCGGCACGGCCATTCCGGCCCGGTCAATAGACCACACTGTCATCTAGCACAGACACATGGCTTCTTAAGACTAACAGTGCACAAAATATGGTACACTCCCACCATGGTACACTCCCACCACTGCTTCATGTGATCAGCTGAGGACAAGGACAGTAGTCTGGTTGGTTATGAAGCCATGCTTGGTGCACCCCTTCGGGTCACAGAATAGGCTCAAGGCATTGCGCTACCATGGACAGCCTTAGTCCTCTGTGCACACACTACACTGTAGGGACAATTAAAACGTTGGGTTACCAGTTTCACATGCAGTCTAGTTCTCAGGACAGTGGTACGCTACATGCCCTTATATCATGCAGTGAACATCCCCAGCCCAACATCTTCAACTAGTGTAAATTTAACTGCTGTTATATAGACGAATGGTCATAAAAACTACTGTAAGAACACTTATACATAGGAAAGTAAAGTCATTTTCCCAGGTCTAATAATATGAAGAGGTAAAAACCTGGACCAAAAAATAAGCCCCGTTTTGACACATTCACCGACTGAACATGTGGCCCACATGTGGTTTGAGTGATTCTAACACCTTTTGTTGCGCTAATTAAACAGTACAAAGATAGGGTGATGTACTACTATCATTCATACCAACATAGGGGATGCTTCAGATACAGTCAAAAGTACATACTTTAAAAGTCCTATACTCTATTTATTCCTTTTAATATCTCTGAGAACACTTAGATTAAATTTGAAGCGCTGCTTGTACGGGATTCATTTTGTACATTTTTATAAGAGAGCTTACATTTTCCCCATATGCGTGGTTAACTCATCCAGTACAGGTTTTGCCTTAGCATTCTGGGACATGTAGTCCTGGGTTTATATTGAGCACCAAAGAACTACTTATCTCAGAATGTAAATAAAAAGACTGGATTGACTACGCGTCTATACGATACACACACATATTCAAAGATTTCCTACTGACACCAGGATGGCAGCTGGAACTGTGGACAACATACAGGTTAATGATGATGGTTAATTGAACCCTAAAAGTAGTTTAATAGAAGGACAAGAAAGCAAAGTCCTTTCAACATCAAGAAACAAAACAGCGGTCAATGTGCAGGTTAATGATGCTGGCCAATCGACACCTATGAGTAGTGTAATAGAAGGACCAGGAACTAAAGTCCTATTTAATCAAGAAACAAGGCTCGAAGTTTGAAGATCAATGTACCGTCAACTATCATGAGCTGGGACCCATGGAGCCTCGGAAATGACCAAAGTCATGCCAATTTGTTTCATACATTACTCGAGCCTGCACAAAATGGAGGACCAAGATCTGCAGATATAACTCACTCAGGATCATCAGCATATGATGTTTACCAACCATAGGAGCTAGCCATCGGCTCGGATTCCATGTCTAGGATAACCGTGCTTAGTTGGAACATTGATGGCCTGAAACCGTAATTGGACAATAAGGATAGGCTATCATTTGTTAAATCAAAAAAAATCTGTTGTTTCCATGAGACGTGGGCTATGGAAGCTATCACAGTGGATGGTTTTTCTACATACTCTACAAAAGCCACAAAGGAAATAAAAGGGAGACAAGAGGCTGATTATCTATCTAGATATCCCCCAAATTGGGTACAGTTGGCCAAGTATTTTGACCAAATCAAGAAGAACATTTAACTATGAGTAATTTTCAGCGACCTTTGGGAACTAGTCATAATGAGTGTTTATTTTCTACCGGGGCTACCACCAGAATACTATATGCAACTTAATGAGTTAGAGTAGCAAGTTGGTCATCTTCTCACCTTACCCACGCACACTCAAGGTAATATCATTTTGGTCTGCAAGGTCTTTAACAACAGACCTGACAACACACTGGCCAATCTAGATGTACCGTATAATCATGTGATCTGCAGACCAACTTATCCTTCACTTTGAAAATCCATAGCTCAAGGAGAGGTATAGCAATCCTTAGCCAGAAACAAAATAAGGCCCATGGCCCTGACTGGATTACAGCAGACAGATTCAAATCAGGGCTCACTTCATAGGTACCCATCCTAACCTCTGTCTATGATGCACTTTGGACCCGAGGGATTGTACTGGCATCATGGAAATCTGCCATTACCAACCCTCTGCATAAGAAAGGTGCCTGGTATGATCCTGTCAATTATCATCCAATTTCCCTACTGTAAGCCATGACCTACCTTGGCACACACTATTAGCCCAGGGCTGTCCAGCAAAACTAATATCTGCAATTAAGCTATTATACAGCAATAATACGTACTCGGTTAGATATGGCTTAAGAGCAGAAACTACTGAACGTTTCAGAATCAATATTGGGGTCAGACAGGGATGTATCTTGGCCCCAGCTTTATTTAATATCTTCATCAATGAAGTCGCCTGGAGACCTTAAATCTTGATGTGCCGGTGTGCAGGGGAAAAAACGTCTATTCAGCATTTTGTTGACCATGCAGTGCTCTTATTGCGTATTTATTTAGCTATGCATAAGCTCTTGAAGGCACTTGAAACCTATTGCAACACAAAGAACGTATGAATTAACACTGCGAAAACAAAATATATGATCCTAAAGGGCAGTCTTAAACTGAGGAGCACTATTAACAATGTATGGAATTCTTTCGAACTCATTGATTACTTTGAATACCTAGGAGTAAGGTTTGACTCCAAGTTATCTTGGTCAGCTCAACTGCTAAAAGGAGAGACAAATCCAAGTAAATATGTCTGTGGCTTCCTTAGCTTTGCCACAAAGCCAGGGAAGCAGAAAGATTGGCCTTACCCTTAAAGCAAAACATGGTAAATGTACACCAAACACACATTGAAAAAAAAATGTGAAAAGCTTGGGAAAACTTAATTACTGCATAGTAAAAGCATGCAGAACATTTTAGATTAGATGAATATATTAGTATGAATAACTTAGGTTCATATTTCACTAAATTGCATTGGTGTGTTCTTTTAACGTGTAATTGAAATGTGAAAGTGATGACTCACTTGTTGTAGAGGTTTCATTAACCACCCTCATTAAATAATGATGAAAGTAAACAAGCACTGGTGTTGCCAATAGGTCTCGCAGTAGGAAAGTTGGAGCTATTGGTTTTGTAAATGACACATGTTATATTTATGTGTTGGTTTTGAAAATCGCTAAACTAATAGTTTTGTCATTTACAATGCCAATACTTTTTTACACATGAACATTCAGAGTTGCACAAAGTTTAGAGTTAAAGCAAAAAGATGGTTAAATCAGCACTAAAATAAAATACCTATAACAAGGGAAAGAACAACACGAGTGGTGGGGGAACGCACGCACGAAGACAAAGTGAAAATCACCAACACGTACCTGTTAATGCAGAGAGGCCGACAAAAATATGCATTTGTTTAGCATATGCGTTTAAAATACTATTTGCCTTCTTATTATCTCGAAGTTAACATTGGCCCTGAAGGTAGGCTGAAAGCTAGTTTTTATTCTTGACCTTTAAAAGTTGTGAGGCGAGTTCTTTGGCTTTGTAATGCGAACCCGGTTTAAATTTTTAACGGCAAGGGGTGCAACACAAGAATGTTCTGGACAGGCACAGCCCACACCGGCCTTTGTCATCGCGGAAATGGCGACAAAGAAGGGCAGGATGGGTGCTTGATAGCAGCAGAATGGCTGCAAAGGGCACCTCATTATCCGATGCTCAGTTTAACCGCCTGGCGCCAAGCCTGCCTCACATGCCGGTGATATGCTAGGACTGTTCTGAATACCAAAGGCGGGATCCGACCGAGCAGTATTAAACTTTTTCGTTTCCTCGCAATTACTCACTGAAATGTACATTTTGCAGCAAGATGAACAAATGAACATTCAGAGTTGCACAAAGTTTAGAGTTAAAGCAAAAAGATGGTTAAATCAGCACTAAAATAAAATACCTATAACAAGGGAGAGAACAACACGAGTGGTGGGGGAACGCACACACGTATAAATAAAAACAAGCAAAAGCAAATGGTGGGGGCCTGAAGGAGGAGGGGGTGCGAGGGATGAGTGAGGATGGGTTGTGTTTTAGCACCTTTTCTTTTCCTCCTCTACATTAATGGGCTTGAGCATCACCTGCTGCAGTAGTGCAGAGATATGCCCAGGGTGGGGAGGAGGGCAATCCCTGCGCTCATGTATGCGGATGATGCCGTGCTTATGGCACGTACTCCTCAGGCTCTACAAAAACTAGTAGTAAGTTTTGAGAACTTCATGCTGAATCTAGACCTCCTAGTAAATTGTAGTAAAACTTTTACAATGAACTGTGGTCCAAAATCAGGTAAACCGATGAAATGGATGTTTTTAAACAATGTTCCACTAGATAAAACCCCAACCTTTTCTTATTTGGGTATTTTATTCCATGAGTCAGGTTCTTGGACAAGCGCAATTAAGGCCAGAACTCTTTTATTTATGAAAACGATCATGACCTTAAAGAATTTTGTTAGAAAATTGGGCAGGAAGCCGATAAAAGAAATGTTAACTATATATAAAGCAACATGCTTATCCGTGGCTATGTATGGCTCAGGCTTGTGGGGGTACGCAAATGTTGATCCTATACAGGTGGTGGAAAACAAATTCATGAGGGAAGTCCTTCCAGTCCCACAGTGTGTTGCCACATTTAACTGTCACGCTAAACTTGCTCAACCCTACATAACAGACATTATTAAAATTCAACCTATCTTGTTGTGGCACAGGGTATGGACCACAAATGAATGCGTTATGAATCGGGCCCTATTACAGGATACCCTCAGCCTGGATCA
Organism: Lissotriton helveticus; assembly: GCF_964261635.1. Taxonomy (NCBI): domain Eukaryota; kingdom Metazoa; phylum Chordata; class Amphibia; order Caudata; family Salamandridae; genus Lissotriton; species Lissotriton helveticus. Next base: position 1,238,043,450 of record NC_136057.1, read on the forward strand.
CGTGGACAGAGCAGAATGGCTGAGATATGTTAAGTGCTTCCTGACTGAGATCGGGTGCTATTCTTATTATTCGGATCCATCTACAATGGATAGCATCCCTAGGAGTACATTGAAAACCCTCTGCCTGGACCATCTTGAGGATAAGAGGAGGAGAGCTGAAACTCTGAAACATTCAGTACATTCCCACCTCCTTACTCTATGTGAGACTAAGTCTGTACAGCCATACCCATCCCTCCCCATGACAAACTATGATCGCTTTCTTTTAACTCGTTTTAGATTCTGTATATTTTTTAGATTGGTGTCTTTTCCTAGTATGAATTCATGGATACGTACATTGCCCACTTGCTCGTGTGATGGCATCTCACAACAATCGGATATCCATATCCTTTTCTTTTGCAGACTTTATAGTGCCTCTCGTAGAAAAATTATCGTCCCTTTTTTAAAAGAAATGAATTTAACCAGATGCCGCCCAGCTTTTTTAGAAGTACAGAGAATGGATACGGTTTTAACTGTAACTGTGGTTTTAAATTTTTTTAAAAGTGTTCTTAAATTACGGAAACAAATGGTAACGGAAATGGTTTAAATCTTTTCCTACTGAATAAGTGTCTATTGATCCCCCTCATTGAACTCACATTAAGAGCTGTAATCATGGTAATCTGTTTTTATGTCTGTTACTTTTATGGTTACTTGTTTTTAACCGAATAAAGTTCTTTGAATGAATGAATGAATGAGTGAGGATGGGGTAGCAGGGGAGGGAACACGGCCTGGGGGAAGCTGGCTGGGGAGGGGGAGGAGAAATCCAAGGAAGGCTGTGTGCGGGGAGAGAGGGGAGGTGCTGGAGCTGAAAGTACGGCCGGCCGGCCATCCAAGAATAATTAGGGGAGGAGAAGCCGAGAAGCCGCAGAGCGCACGCTGGGCGAAGCCCTTTGATGTGCTGCGAAGATGAGCGGCCGGGAAACTGAAAGTACGGCCGATAGGAGGGAGGGAGGCTGATGCGCGTGCTTGTTTGGTCACGTGGTTCACGTGAACTTCAAGAAAACCGCAGCAGAAAGCCCTTGGTTTGACGAGGATTTTGGCTACTTGAATTCTCGCTCCCTCAATGCGCTTGCGCGCATTGTAGGTCACGAGACCTAAAAAGTAATGAAAACTAATGTAGTCTAGATTACATTTTATGTCTTAATAGAGTGTTTCATTCTAAACTCTATCTTTTGCATATGAAAAAAGTGTCCAGTAAGTGAGAAAAGAGAAAATGGTGGTGCACATTCATAATTAATGTGAATAGCCTGAAACTTTCACAGAATGATCTTCATATATGTACTAATGTAAATCACCTGAAAGGACATTAGTTGTTAGGAATTTGAAATATATGTACACGTTGGTACTTTGAAAATGCAGTAATACGTCAGAGTTACACATGCTATTTACAATGACATTTTCATGCTTTCTGAGTGCAGATAAGCTGAAAAGAATTTTCTAATCTCATATTTGTCAACAAAAATATATATTTCATTACATTATATTCTTTGCTTTTATTAGCCTAAATTCAATGCAGGTCTGCCTACTTGCTCGCATTTTCTTTGTTTTGCTCGACTTCATTCTCGTGGGAAAGTTTCCTAAGATTGCAAAGTTAATTGAAACTATCTTTTATTTCGAGAGTTCCCACTCCCATACAAGGACAATTTGACACAAATTCTGTTTCATCGGGAATATCTGCATGAGAAACTGTCCTTTTGAACTCAATCATGTGCCTATGCTAAAGGATCTTTGTTTAAGACTATACACCTACTGGATAGCCTGACAACTTATGTGTTCTGCACCTCCTATATTCATGTAATAAGTGTCTTCTTTATGCTTCACGGCAATCATTCTATACAAACTGACCAATGGACTGAGTGGTCTGGCCAAATGAGGTGACCGAGAAGATGTCACCCTGGAACTTGAGGATTATAGATTGATTTGATGGATTTGGGAACAATATACACCAACTCTTATACTTTTGACAGATGCTTCTCCTGAACTTTCCTGAGCACTTCCTTGTGGATTTGCTGATCCCGACTGGTTTCTTGTGGACTCTATTGACTTCCCTTTTGGGCTGACGCATACCCTGTGTGCGCTGTGTCTGGGCTTTACCTCATGGCATACTGCCTATAAGCTGTCGTGGCTCATGTCTCTTTTTGAACTTTCTAGTGCTTTGGTCATTCTATGACAATCCCAATTTAATTAGACTGTTTTACACTCTTAGAACAAATGCCAATACTAATGAACTTCCCTTTTAAATCTTGATAAAATCTTACCTTAACTAAATCGTGCTCTTGTCTTGCCATGATTTATTTCATCTGTTGATAGTGTATTTCAAATGATTTATTAATGATTAGGAGGGATATAATTAAAGGAATCTCAGAACATCAAGTTTGAATGTTATTCTTTTGCATTGCCTTAACAGAATTATTGGTTTGTATTGTTTTGGCCAGATTGAATTTCTTCAGGAGATTTGGTCTAGCAATGATAATTCTCTTTTTGTATAGTTCAGTACTGAGAGTGATATACATAAATCCAATTGTAGTTGTGTAGGTCAGTGATCCAATTCCTGGTCCTCATTGGATGACTGAATTGGGTCCCCTATATCCAACCCCTCTTGGCACGAATCAAGAGCCATCAGAGGACCAAGTAAAGATTAGGACAAGGCGACAATGATAAGATCCTTATGATCAAAGTAATAAACATTTGGTCTCAAAAAAGCTGCAACACAAGTGAAATTACCCCGATTCAAGCACGTGGCCACCGCCTTGCAATCCATAGGTTGTGCAGAGTATTGGTTTGAAACAGAAAGGATGACAGCGGATAGTGGAAATGCTGTAAGGAAAAGTTCTGGCAATATATTTCCATCATTCAGTCAGTGAAGAAATCAGATCAGCTCCACATTTTTTAGCCTATCTTCACTTTTTAACCATACTTAGACATACTCAATCCACCCCTCAAAAGATCCCTGTTTATTAATTTCAGACTAGGCACCCTGCTGGTGAAACCATACTCTAGTTCCTGGAAAAATGGCAGAAGATGGCCACCTATCTGTGGATGCGAGTTTGGTGGGGTAGAGTATGTGATGCATTTTATGCTGCTTTGCAGTTTTAGTCTAAAGGCCAGAACCGATTTCATCTGCCTGCTCTTCATTGCTCATGCGATAAGACACTGCATGGATGCTTTGACTTTGTGTATCTGTACTGACTCTATTCAAATTTTCAGCCAGATTGCCTCATATATATATGTGGCCTGGAATAGAGAATTGCATTATTTGTTGTTACTTCAGGGCCATTAATGAAGTTTTTATTTACCCATTCTTAATTGTATAGTCTGCAATATAGTTGCTGACATTTGCCTACAGCAAGTCATGGGGGTCTCTCCGAGAAGCATTTTATTAGTGATCTAACTTGTTCTTATTTCTTATTTGGGTCAGCAGCCTTTTAATTAGATGCCATTCGGCCAGTCATAACCAATGTATCTATTATGGGTATTAGCACTTTTGAGCCTGCGAATGACTAAGCACTAGCACTTTACTAATGGCTGTTTTTCTCCCTGAGTGGTCTTGTGTTTCAACTCATTATAGATAACTTGCTTTATGTGTTTGTGGTCTTTTAATCAGATGTTATTTTTGCCAGCCGTAAGCAACGCAGCTATTACGAGTGTTACCATCGCTAGGTCTGGCTGATGACTAGGCACTCCCTGTGCGGTCTAGTCAAAAGCGTGGATTGTTTTTAGATTCACTAGGAATAATTACAATTTGTAACTTAATAAGGTATGTTGTTAAATGTTAAATTGTGTATTTTTGTTTTGCATATTGTATGACCTGCCTTTGACAGGCTGACACAATAAATAAATAAAAGGGACTGTGGCTATCAGTCTATGTGGAGGTTTATTGAGGCTCTTGTATATCTTTGAAACCAAATATAATGCAGATATCACTTGATGTTGGTTAAATGTAATGTGTTTTATATTCCTCAAACACGTATCAGTCTACTGCTTATGTTATTGTATTGTCGACCATTAGAATGTATTCTTTTATGCCAACACCATGGTTATCACTGTTACATAGTTGTATCGTGTAATTGACAGTATTCTTCTTCAAAATTATTTTTGGGTGTATTTTACTTCCATAGCTTCCACTGTGCTGCCAATTTTAAAATAATTAACTGGATTACGAGAGTAGATGTTGCTTAATTTGGGGTACATTGTTTTGCATAGTTTTCTTTTGTTTGAGATACTATTAAGACACTGGAAACTGTTTCTTCTAATACAGGTAATGTTCTATTTTTTGCAGGACAGAATCAAACTTTCGCTGACTTTTCTTGCATTCAACATAATTCTCTTCACTTGCAACTGCTGAGTCTGCAAAGAACACGCTCATTCCATTTCACAAACACATTTAAGCACTTCAATCTACTTTCAGAGAAAGTTGGTGTCAAAGTCAGTATAAGTGACACATATCAAGCTGGTATCTTTTATCAATAACGTAAAGTTTGAAACCCTCACAAGTAAAACTTATTTGTCTTAAAGTGCCTTGGGTTTCCATATAAACACTGGATGTACAGTCTGTCTTGAATATATGGGGCTTCATCTTCACCGGAAGCAGTGGAAGACAATCACAAATTGAGTTTGATTTGACACATTTGTGAAGCCGGTACAAAAACGTTGCCAATCTCAAATAATCCTAGAACCAGAGCATCACGGAAGCAAACATTTATCTGGCTGAAGAGTTGGTCCTTGATGTATTCAGGGACATTGTTCCGCATTAACTTGCACCTGTCTTCAGCGGGACCGTAGCCACGGGAGAGGGGTGAGCAGGGTCCAGCCAGGCCTTCCTTTGCCCCCCCCCACCCACCATTTGAAAGGCCAGAAACTGAGTTTCTGTTGTTTCAAAACAGTTAAGTTACATCATGAACTGTGGCATCTGTCCTGCCTGCTTACCTATACTGAAACTGAAAGAAGCTGAGACTGTCCAGAGTACCAAAGTACGACAAGCAGGCAGAGAAAGAGAGGCCGAGACTGCTGTGCGCAGGCGCACTAAGTGATACAAACATGAGGTGTGAGTCAACGTGACTTTGTGAGGCCAGATCAATAGCTGAAGCCTCACTTCCGTAAATGAGGGCGCTGCAGCAGGGTGACATGCAGCATGAACACATTGCTTCATGGTCTCGTAGCCTAACTGCGTAACATGCAGCTACTGTCTGCAAGGACATGGCTGCAAGAGGAGTGATGGCTATTCTAGCCCTGTACTCAGCACAAGCACCGGAGGTGTGTTTTACATCCTGTGTAAACATAGCAGTGCACCGTACAGGAGTGTTCTGAAGATTCTTTGCCTCTGTACCATTGATTATTGACCCAGACTACCACAACCAGCACTTGACGGGGGCTGTTCCTTATGAATGGCCTTGCAAGGAGAGTGGCCAGACAGTAACTGATCCAGCCATTGTGAGGTAAACAGTAGCCACTCCCGGTGGCCCTACCTTTTTCTTTCCCACTACCTATTGACTGTTTGAGTTCCTTAAGTGTTGTCTCTTTCAACCCTCTCACCCAAAAGAAAATCACTACACTCTCTTAAATTCTTTGTAAATTTATAAAAGTTAGAACACATATCCCATTCTGAGACTGCCAGGTCTGTCAAAGGGTTCCCCCCTTTTAGTCTGATTAAATCCCACCCTCCGGCCATCAGTTAGGTTTTATGAGTTTTGCTTAATGTTTGCTTTCTTTTACCCCCTTTCCCCTTGTAGGTTAGGAGCAACACCTTCCTTTCATTCACTTAAGGCCCCCCATAGCATTTTAAGGGATCTTGCATCCATTCTTCTACAAAGAAGATCCCTTATTTTGTAAAGCAGTTATCCAAGCTCATTTAGGAAGGGCTGTCCCCCAAGACCACCTGCTGCCATGGATTAGAAGTGACACCTTTATAAATTAGTCGGCGGGACATTGTGCTATAGTAAGTGATGTGAAAAAGGAAAAACAAAGTCAAAGAGCTTGAGAAGTTGTAGGGAGAAGGGGGACATAATGAAAGGAAGAAGCTACTACAATGAAAGAGAGCAATAGAAAGGTAAACAAATGAAGAGAAGGACAGAAAGTCAAAGACAAGATTGTTCAATTAACTAGGCTATATTTGAGAAGATAATTCCTCAGGAAGACATTTCTGTGTTCGGCACTCAGACCTCGCGGACTAAATGAACAGACCTATCACAGCCTTGGGAACTTTTCCCAACAGGATCCACTCTCACGTCTTCTTTCCCGCGACATCCTGCTTGTGCCCCTCCATTCTTACAGTGGAATACCAGTAGCCAAGATTTAGGACGCAAAGCACAATTGGACTGAGCAAGACATCACGTCCGGGACCCTAAACTCTGACCGTAACTGAGAAGATCCAGATATCTTCAGACCTCGCACCGATCGGTGCGGTTATACTTTCAAGCCCTGGTGAAGTTCTCCGATGGCGAACGAAACACGTTGGCTGGAATTTAAAGCTCATTTTTTATACTAAATACAAAATAAAGGAACTTAAGTAAAAATAACTTGCTATCTTTTGGACTCTATTATTCCACGCACGCCCACCAAATTACATTTCTGTGTTGTATTTTCCTTTCTGTAAAGCAGTATTTCTTGAGCATATCAACTATTTTTGATCTCTGGCCATAGTGTTGAATCTTTAACAAGGCCATGCCACCTTTCAGCTTTCTGGGTTGATACACTGAGTACTGTTAAATTAGATAATAGTAACACTTTTTTTTTGCAATGTTCCTAAACATCTAAACAGTGATATTAGGCCTTATGTAATAATAAGTTATTATCTTGGAGTGGGTCCTAGTCTGGTAGTTCAGTGCAGTAATGTTTCCACTTTAAACGCCTCTGTCTAGCTTTATGGTCAAATTCAAGTGGGCCCTCAATTCAACCTTTTACTAGGTCTGTGTGAAGTGGGTCCAATTTTTATTGTAGAAACTATGCAAAACACTGATCTTGTTTTTTTGTTTTTTTTTAGCATGACAGGCACCCCAGGGTCCATTTTGAATGTGAGGGTGTATTTCAGAGTAAACAAAAGTGCAAAAATGCAAAGAACAGTTGCTTGTGTTCTATTTTTTCTGATTGCCCTTGTGTTCCCACAGTCCTTTATTTAGCTGAATAAAATCTGAATTATGAAACATGGTCTAATAGAGTAATCTTCGGCATTTCATGTAGTAAGCATAATATAACAAGAAAATCATGGGAGATTACACCTTTATAAACAAAACTTCGCCGGGACTTCCTTTTATTCACCTCACGTGGAGTAAATAAACACCACTGAAGTTCTTACTATCAGCATCAAGAGACAGCTATGAGAGTGATGGCTCACTTTACAAAACAGACATTTCCGACTGTGCTTGTTGATACACACCAGACACAAGTGCAATCAGTGCATCGTTTTTGTTCTTCCCATTTTACACTAATGGTCTCTAATGGTCTAACGATGTGTAGAACTGCCAAAGCACCAGACCTTCAGACTAACAAGAAAGAAACAAACTGCATGTATGAATGGTTGACTGTCTATGCTCAGCCTATCATACATGCACTATTTGTGTTGATTAGATTGCTGATAAACCCTGCACTCTGTTAGTGATCAGGAACCTGAAAGCAAAGCATACGTCTCTCTAGCAGAGCACTGTATGCCAGCACTCAAAAGCTAATTACAAGCCCTGCGTCACGCTTGCAGTGCGCTTACCAGTGTTGGGCATGTCACGCAACCATTTAATGCATGGGTAGCCACATGCATGTTGGCTGTATTATAGGCCTAGGCCCTGTCAATCACACCGTGAATGGCATAGGCCCTCCGAGAGGAAGGAACTGGAACTAAGGGAGTACCTGGAGGTAGCCAGAGCAGGACCGTTAACACAGAAACAGTGGCATAGCCAGAGAATCATCATGGGCCCTAGTACAAGCAAGGGAAATTGGCCCATTAGCTGCTGTTGGAGATTTAAAATAGCAATAATCAGGGCTCACTTGGCCCCTCAAGCAACTGGGTCCAGGTGCGATTGCACATGCTACAGCTCTGACTGCTGTGTCACTCCACAGTAAGTATATATATATTACCTACTGGCGACAGTTAGGACCTAGTTTCCATAGGAAAAGCGTATTTTCATTTGCCAATAACTTTGGCGTCATTTGATGAAACTTCACGAAACTTTTGGAGTGATCTGTCAAGCGCAGGCCCAGAAAAAGGGGGTCCTAAAACATGTTTTCCCCATGTTCATTTCAATAGGAACTTTAGACACTGCTACAGCCCGCACTGCTTAACGGAATTACACCAAATTTGTCAGAAAGGTAACTGTTATTCCAGAAAGTGACCTTTTTCTTAATTGGTGTAAATCTGTTTAGAAGTTTTGGGAATATATTTAAAAAAATCCAAATATATATATCTGGGGGAACACGGTAGAACAGCGCCCCCTCCCAATCTCGTGCCGAGATCTTATTGGCTGCAAACACTTCAAACCAGGAAGTGTTGGCAGCCATCTTGTGACTCGGACGAACCACATCACAGAAATAACACTAAAAAACAGAAAAGGGGGCAGAGTGGAAACATTCCAACCCCCTAAGCCTTTTGGGGGTTTTCCCCACAGGGCCAAAAAAGCATTTAAAGCATTTTTTTATTTACTGCGAGAGATGCACTGGGTCCATGGATCCTGCTGAAAACTTTTTACAAAATAGAAGCGCAGTCTCCAGCTTTCATGTAATCTTGGGTTCCCCAGTTCGGCCGGAAGCCAGGTCCCAGGGGCATGTACAATATATGGAGGAGGGGGAGTGCACGCCCTCCCGTGGGTAATAAAGCCCCAGGGACCGCCACCTCCCCAGGGCATTGTCAATATTTTATGCAGGAGTTGCCTGCTGGGTAACCCCTGTGCCCTGGAGATCGCCACCTACCCAGGGCAAACGTTGAATTAATGCGGGGGCCCATGTGGCCTCCCCACAGCCCCGGGGATCACCACCTCCTTTGGGCAAAATATGAAATGAATGTGGGGGCATGACAGCAGCCCTGATAAGCTCCCCCTCCCCAAAGTTAAAATGAAATTCAAATGGAGGGCCCTTGGGGCACCCTGCAGACCCCAGGACCGCCACCTCCCCAGGGCAACTCTTGAAATTTAAAGTAGGGGGGCGGTGCTTCCCCTAGAGCCCTGGAGACCTCCGCCTCCCCAGGGCTATGTTCTGCAATGGAGGGGGACCATGCAGCCCCCTCTCCTGGAGCCATAGACATACCTGGGGACCGCCACCCCAAGGGCCGGCTCCTGGTATGTTCCGGGGTGCCCACTACGGGCAAAGCTGTTTGCTATGGCTTGGTGGGAGCTTTACTGTTCCCACCACGTCATAGCAAACTGTGCTCCTATTATAGCAAGTGAGAGCATAAAAATGCTCTTGCTTGCTAGAAGCGGAGCACAATTGCTTTGACAGAGATGGAGCTGCATGTTAGCAACAATGGTGTAACGAAACTTGAGGGGGACCCCTGCAAGGTACATGGAGGGCCCCCCGCCCGACTCAATCAGGAGCTCTCAGGCAAGGGTGCTATGCTAATGGGTCCCCTGGAGCTCTGCCTCCGGCCCGCACCGCGGGGCCTATGTTAGGCCCCTAGTTATCAGCTCCCTCTCTGTAAAAGCAATGCCGGCTCCCGCAGGAGGCAGGGGGCTCTCATGGACCACGGGGGTCTTGAGGCTCCCCCCACGGTCCCCAACAAAGTAGGTGCCCTGGATGGGACCAGGGCACCCACAATTGAGGTCGGGCCCCAGGGAATGGGGTCTCTGGGGCTGAAATTGGCCAGAGAGGGGGGCTACTTGGCCCCCTCCCTTTAAGTTTTTAAAAAAAATAGACCAGGCCTCGAACTGGTCACTCAGGTAAGTTAAAAACAACTACAAACCAAAGTTGCAGCCAGTACAATATCTAAAAGATGGTAGCATTGTCAAGGTCGTATGGACGGCAAGAAAGGCCCTTGAGGTTTCAACAAGCATGGCCAGCTGTGGAAGGACCGGAAGGAGACCACATCCAAGGCAGACACAGCACTCAGAGCACATGATCAGCATGAGGTCAAAACTGAACAAGCGATTAACAAGTTAAGCCTCGAAGCGGCAAGGGTTTAGCCTACAAGAAGGAACATGAATTACTCATGCCAATAACATTTAGAACTAATCGTTTTATAAGTGATGATTTCCTTATGAATGTATTTATAACTATTTCATCTGTTTTCATTTGGCGGCTTCTGTTCATTAAATGAAACTGCACCTGTTGAACACCAACAGAAGGACAGGTCAATGGGTGTGTAGGGTTTGAGGGTTCAGCTGCCTGAGTCACCCGGATGCAGTGGTTAAAACAGCCTGTTGCTATTGCTTTTACAACCCTGCGGTGTTTGATGAAAGCAACACGCCTTTCTACAATGGAGAATAAACACCGACCTCTTCAAACATGAATCAGATACATTCTTTTATACTCCCATCCGAGTATCTCAACGAAAAAAAACCTGGCTTTAGAAATTCAGGACATGTAGCACAATCACTTTGTAATTAGTCATGCATATTTTTGGATAATAAAAAATAAAATACGCAGTTCATAAAAAAAAACACTCAAGTGAATAACAAGGGATGATCAGGGAAGGAGGTGATTTCAAGGTCACGCTGCTGAAAGTAACTGAACACAAAAGCAGCACCAGACAAAGAAGCAAGCACAAAGCCCAGCAGATAAAAAGGGGCCCGCGTTCTTGTAGCCCTGAATGCTAAGTGCTGTTCAAAGTTGTTTGTTCTCAAGTGTGGCGGGCGTGGAGTTGCAGAGATGTCAAAGGCCTGCACCACCAGATGAAAATGAGCTGAATGCTTCCAGTTTGCCGAGGCATGGAGTGACGTTTTTCTGCATTTTTTGTAGGTATGTAATATGACATATGCCTAGCTCCACCGAGAACACGTTTTGCGCAGGAGCGCAAAAGAAACGTGATTTCTCTACAGAGTATGATCGTTTGTCTGTGGAATCCAATCTTATGACAGAAGCAACCATTTGAAAAGGTTATGTCAACAGGAACCTGATAGGTGCAATACTATAGACATGTTCCCACTTAATTACAATTTGTGAAACAGAGATATTAAGTGATTTATTCGAAATCACTCAATTTTTGGCTAAACATAAACGTTAACATTACGAGGAAGCCCAACACTTTGATCTAGCCAGTAACTGTTTGGAGTACAAAAATGTCCAATAGTTTATTTATTTATTTATTTATTTATTTAATTTGTATAGCGCGTTATAACCACCGGGGTCTCTAAGCGCTAGAGTGCACTATTTACTGGTGCCAAGATACTTGTAGGATTATGCTATCAGTTGTTTGTGACCAGTTGTTTTGCAACCAGTAAAACATTCTAGGAAACAACCTAAACTAAACTAACCACTATGCTATTCTAGGAAACAACCTAAACTAAACTAACCACAATGCTAGTGGGACGGAAAATTAAATCAGGCTCCCCCAGTGACCAACTAACCTCCAAATTATTTGCCATCCTTGCCCCAACGCTAGTAGACCCTCTTTCCAGCCTTTTAAACAAAGCCCTGAAAGAAGCAGAATTCCCAAAAATGTGGAAGGCAGCAAGAGTTAAACCCATATTAAAAAAACTTGGCGTCGATGCAAATGCTTTTCTAAACTATCGCCCTATCTCCTTGCTGCCATACTCAGGGAAAGTGTTGGAAGCATTTGTAAATGAACAACTGGTAAATTATTTGGAGACGAACAACTTACTCGATCCCTCACAGTCAGGTTTCCGTGCTGCCCACAGCACGGAAACTGCACTGATCGAAGTTGTCGACAGCATTAGGCTTCCTCTGGATAAACGTAAATCCTCTATTCTTGTCCTCTTAGATTTGTCGGCGCCCTTTGACACTATCTCCCACCAGATCTTGATCAGAAGACTGTGGGAGTGTGGTGTCAGAAGGCAGGTTTTAAAATGGTTTGCCAGCTATTTGACTAACCGAAAAACCACATTACAATTAGAGAATACTCTGGCCAGTGCTCGGCCTGTCATAAGAGGTGTGCCTCAGGGCTCTATTTTGATCCCCTCACTTTTTAATGTTTATATGGCCCCCCTGGCCAATGTGATCAGGGCATACGGGTTTGATGTGTTATCCTACGCGGATGACACACAAATACTGGTCACATTTGGCCCTGACGTAAACGATACCAAAAGGCGTTTTAAAATGTGTATGGTAGAGGTAAAAAACTGGATTTGGCCATAACCATCTCCAGTTAAATGGCACGAAATCCGAAGTCATGCTATTTGGGCGAGCAAGTGAACACTGGACCCAAGATTGGTGGCCTCCGGAATTAGGGGAGTGTCACGTCCCAAGGGAATCAGTCCGCAATTTAGGATTCCGCATAGACAACCAGTTGTCCATGAGGGACCAAGTAAATCATACGGTGGGCACCTGTTTCGGAATTATGCGGAGTCTACGCAAGGTCTTTAAATGGATACCAACCGAAGCACGCAGAACTTTGTTCCAGGGCCTCATCGTAAACAGGCTAGATTATGGCAATTCACTCCTCCTCGCTATAAATGAGTGCCATACCAGGAAATTGCAGGTAGTACAAAATACGGCCGCCCGTCTGATTCTAGGCCTACCTAGACGATCTCCCTCACTGCCATGCCTGAGAATCCTACACTGGCTCCCTGTAAACAAAAGAACTATCTTCAAGACCATGTGTCTGGTTCATAAACACATGTACAGTCGAGGACCAAAATACTGGATTCAGAAATTGACATGGTATATGCCTGGTCGACAGCTGAGATCAAGTACTAAATCACAGCTCACGCCGCTCAGAGTTCAAACGGACAGAAAGGGTGGTCGTGCCTTTTCTTTCATGGCACCATCCCTATGGAATGAACTTCCCTTAAGCCTACGCACAACGGAACATACGACCTTCCGCAAAAAATTGAAAACATGGCTCTTCTGCTAGTTCCATCCTCTGGCTCATCCTCCCACCCCAGGACCGTCCGCATGCACCATGAGACTCCCTTGGGACGTGATATGTTGCGCAATACAAGTATCCAGACTATATACTAATAGGTCGCTTCTCAAAATTCCAATGTGTAGTGGATCGGAATCCTACCTACCTCTTGCGTTTTAATGAAGTATGCCGGAAATTCTGGCTCACTACAGTTGGAGACCATCACAGAGATGGCTGCATGCTGGGGTCAGCAGACATCCATATCTGTGATTTTAAATTAGGCATTGCCTTCTCTTAAGCAAACCTTTTTTTACATTCATAAGGGGAAGGTGTCTCAAGAGGACCCCTTCCCTTTTGTGTTAGTATGGTTTACCACCTCCTTTAAGGAGTCAGCAAAAAATCAATGGTTTGGTACTCGATTTGGGTCGCAAAGCATTGATATGTTAGATATGGATTTGGTATTTATAAGGTACGCCTACGACATGCCCCTTCTGGACACCAAATTGGTATCCATACGTAATCCCATTTTAGGAGACAGAAAACTTTTCCAACTCCTAAAATCGGATCAGTAAATAAGAAAAAGAATTTTAACAGTTCCAAATAGCGAATTGGAGTGATTGCGACCATTAAAATGCACAGTACACCTGGAGTTCGGTTACAAGGCATGTTTTCTGCTCCGCTCAGTTGAAAACATCTTCATCAATTACTGGGAACAGCAGGGGGTCATATATGGAGGCAATCTGGTAATATCTCACACTTCCAGGCAATGATTCAACATATTTGGGCAACTTGTTGCTGCTTGACTCATTTGAAAAGACACACAAATGATGGACGGAATGCAGAACAAATCAAAACGCTCACCCCCGTCAAGAGATCTGGGTTAGATCCATCATTCTTTTGCTCACCATGCCACCCCAGTTTAGACCCAGCCATATCCAAATCAGTCTTGACCCTGTGACTCACATTGGAGACAACACTGATGTTAACAGTGTTCCTCCTATTTGTTCAATGCAATTCCAGACGAGCTTCCAAGTATGCCAGAAATGGTTCCCAGTAATGGTATTATTGGGCTAGTTCTATCAACCATATTTTCCAGTCAAATTGTTGATTAGACTAAGGCCTCCAGATTTCAAGGTCAGTATCTTAGCCACTTGACCAGCCCACAGCAGGCGTGGCAGGCAGAGTTAAGTGTGGTGGGGCAGGGAAAGGGCAGGAAAGGGGGGATGAAGTCAACAGACAACAGGATTTTATTTTTCCCTATCCTGTCGTCTGTCGAATTCACCCCACTGCTCTTACCTGTGCCAGCGGCTCCTGGCCCTAAGAGACACTCAGGCATTGTTCACTGTATAAGACCATTCATACATTTATATAGACCATGGCCGGTATTGCATAAAAGGAAGTCTGCAAGTGCTAATTTAAAGCATGGTCTTTTTCATACTTTTAGGCTGAGTAGTGTCTTAAAGAGTTGAGGAGCAGGCTTATTGCAAGTTTACCACTTTAGACAGGCGTGAATGGTTGCTTGTCATTGGAACTTTTATGGCACAGCTGCTTTTCCCTGGAAACGTTTGTTGGCATATGTAAAGTGAACAACAGAACAAAACACAATGTCATACAAAACACAATTCTAACATAACAGGGCACAACACAAGTCAGTTAAAACAGCATGCAACACAACAACCATTGTACAAAACAACATTAAGTAGCAAACTCCAGGGGAAAGAAAGCAGCACAAAAAAAACAATAGAACACATTTCCACTACCAAAGCAAAATGGCACGCAACAATTTCTTGACACTTATTACCATCTCTAAAAACCTTTGTTCATAATACAGACCTAAAAGCAGGTTCCCATGCACTGACTTAATTTACTACCTAGGTCAGAAAATGGCGCCAGCTAAAAATATTTCGTGATTGGTCACCACCTGTCCTTGCACTCCACGCCTCCTCTGTTTACAGAGGGGAGCTGTGTCATGTATGCAGAATGGGTGATCTGCGTCCCTCGTGCCCTCAACATGCCCTGGCACCCCCTCCAAGGTAGCCAGTCCGTACCAACGCGCCGTGCACGAGCTGTGCAATTGATATTCACATCATGCGTGTTTTGCAGAACTTTCACCTGCAAATGGGATTACAAACGCAATCATTAGTGCAGATTCCCCGAGAAGCTTTCACAGTGTTACAATTAGATTTCCCTTTCCAGCAGCATCTAAATCAATATGATATGATTAGTCACTCTGGCGGATTACATGCTGCCGTACAAAACCTTCACACGCAGAAATGTGGGTAATTCAATCAGGCAGTAATGGATTCTGGGACTGTTCCCGTTCGTCTAGAAACTTCAAATGATTCTATGGCTATAATTTGTCATTATGCACCTGAAGCTGCAGGCCCGGCTAGAGCGGCAGCGGACACTGCCGATTAAAACAGATTGCCTCCTATCATCAGAGGCATTTTTGCCGCGTAGGAGAAGCGCGCCAAATATTAGCTAGCCAGGGCCCTCTATCCACGGGGTTCCAAGCTCACCTTAGCTCACCTTGGCCCTCCTAAATGTTTTAAAACCTATGCACTCATCACGTAGCACATGAAACTGGTTGTATGTCAGAATAGCGTGATTGTAAAATTGACATGCGAACTGTATATGTATCAATATATTGCTAGTTCGTATGTAACGGGAAGAATGAATGTACTGAAGCAACAATAGGACGGAGGTGAAATACAATAAATACGCTGTGGTGATCCAGAACTCTGGAGGGCAGGAACTAATCAAAAAACAGGGACACAAATAAGAGTGAGGGGTTAGGAATCTCATATGAGGGAAGAGAAATTGTTATGATGCATAGCTTTAATAATTCATTTGTGATGCGTAGACTCTATTCTTTCAATGGAAAAATAGAGGACTATAGCAAACATTCAATTTGCATATGCCATCTCATTTTAGGTGAAACATTTTTTTTCAAATATTCAAAACAGTAGCGACCAAGTGCACATGACTAAAGAGCGAAAACCATTTTTTATATAAAAATATATAAATCTTTTATTTTATTTTAGTTTTTTAACTTATTTTTCATTCTTTAGCCTTCAGTATATCCAATTATTCAACATTCAAATTCATTATAATTTATCACATAATTTCATATTGATTTACATACACATAAAAAACATATAATACAAAAACACCAAAACATTTTTGTTGGAGGTCGATGTACTATTGAGGTAGGCAATGCGGTGGATTGTCTTTCGACATCACCATTTTAGAAGGGGACTATACAGAGGAGAGTGGCCATATTGGAATGCCGAACAGCACAGCCAGTCAAGAAGGAAATCCCATGTCCTGAAGCAGTGTGGAGTTGCCAGAATCCTGTGAGATACCAGCAACCATGGATAATGCTGCATCTTGTCATGCATTTCAGTGCAGGTACCAGAGAAATACACTGCACGGGAACGGTATGGCTTTGACCATTTGAATGAAGCCGAAAAAGAGAACTGGCCTACAGTAGTTCAGCTAAGTGACCTACAGAAAGGGTGGTTCATATCATTTAAGTTCACTGTGTTTGTCTGCGTGTGTTTGTGTGGGAATGTTTAACAAACACTCTGGGGACCGGAATGGTCCTCACAATGTTGGTAAACCAGGACAAAACCAGGCAAACACCATTTCTGCGAGGAACATTGCACCATGAGGATCAATCCTTGTAATGTGTTTAGGAACAGTATCCACACAGTGAAAGTTAAATTATACTTGATTCGGTCTCCTGCATATCTTGCTCCATTATCTAAGGGCGCGTGGAGTTAGATTTGTAAATACAGACCCTCTTACGGTCAATGAACGGTTCATGTGTGTCTGTGTGTGTGTTGCACACAACTATTTTTCAAAGGCAAGCCTGAAAATGTCTCCGCCGCATTTTAGTAAAGAGGCGACATTTGGCTATCTCACCTTCTCTAGTAAGCAACATTCTCCATCAGCGCTTTTCAAAAGTACTGACAAATAATGAGCCTTAACTTATTGGAGGTACTGAAAATATTGTGCAAGCAAACAACATGCCCCAGCTCTCCTTGTGCTGCTGCATCGCTCTAGCTCCTGTCTCCTCCTTGCCTTTTCCCCTACTTTTTGAGTGCCTTCTCCTTGCTTTTCTCTCATTTGCACTGATTCCTCCTTGATTTTTCCCCATTTTTTGAGTGCCTTCTCCTTGCTTTCCCTTTGTTTTCACTGCTTCCCCCATTTGTTGAGTGCCCTCTCTTTGCTTTTTCCTTGTTCTCCATGCTTTCTCCTTGCTTTCCCCCCATTTTTTACTTTCCCTTCATTTTCATTACCTTGCCGTCTCCGTGAATTTGCCTAGTTTTCACTACTTTCTCATTGCCTTTTCCTCTATTTTTTGAGTGCCTTCTCTTTGCTTTCTTTTCTTTTTCACTGCTTTCTACTTGCTTTTTCTCCTGTTTTTGAGTGCCTTCTTGCTTTCCCTTTGTTTTCACTGCTTTTGCTTGCTTTTTCCCCATTTTGTCGAGTGACTCCTCCTTTCTTTCCCTTTATATTCATTGCTTATTCCTTGCCCCCCATTTTTGAGTGCCTTCTGCTTCCTTTTCCTTTACTTTCACTGCTCTCTCCTTACTCCCTCCCTTTTTAGGTCTCGCCTGAATAGGAGACCTTTAGCCGTCGTTTAGCTGTTTTTTGAAGCGCATACTCGTGCTTGTGGCGGCATGCAACTTGCGGGACCACGCATCGGTGCGCCACAAGCACAATTATGTGCTATCGAAAAAGAGCAGACTGCTCTAGCAGCGGGCACAAACATGCGCGCAGGTGCTCACCACTCCACTCCTCTTCCGTTTCTCCTTCTCTATTTTCGATTCTGTTTCCCTTGTACCACCGTAACCCCCACTCTTTCAAAACACCTCTCTCCCTTAACCCTGATCTCCCCGACCCTCTTCTTTCTTCCTAATCTTGCTTCTCTCATTTTAATCGTATTTTTTTCTTCTTCATATAAACCTCTCCCTCTCAATTCTGTTCCTAGAGTTCTCGCGCTCACTTTCAGCCCCACCACCTTCACCTCCCCAACCCCGCTCCACCCTCTCTCTCGTAGGCCTCAGCCTATCACCCTTTTCTTTCTCTCAGTTACTACCAGTGCCCCACCACCCCCGTACTCTATGTCCTCTGCTTCAATCACTCGCCCGTGTCTGCCATATGTTTGGTGACCAGATCTCACCCTGCCCTCCCTCTCCCTGTCTGACTCTGAACAATTTCACCCCTTCCCATTCCAGCCAGCTCTCTACCATTTTCGCGCCCTCCTTTCTCTTGTCGGGTTTTCACCTACCGGGTGCCTTAAATGGAAATACTGGAGTGCCGGTACTTTGTACCTGCCCATTTGAAGCACTGGGCCGTACCCAGCAGGTATAGGTGGCTTTCCAGCGAGACACTGTGTGACACCCCAAGTGACTTAGTGCAACAAGCATTGGCATACCTAATAGGTATCGCCTTTGGGACCTTTTAAGTGTTTAGCCATAACACACTTGTTTTGTTGTTGCATCAAGAATATTGTGCTGTGACTGTAGTAGATAAAGAGATCATAATAAGGATGTTTATGTTAATACCAACTGTAAAGCTGTCATTGAAATGCTCTGCAATATATCTTAATAAAAAGGTTTTGAATAGAAGAATATTGTGCTGCATAACTAAATACTTAGAAGTTCCCAAAAGTGAGACCTATTGGCTATGCCAATGCTTGTTTTGAGTGGCTTCTCCTTGCTTTCCCTTCATTTACATTGATTTCTCCTCTGTTTTTTGAGTGTCTTCTCCTTGCTTTTCCCTTGTTTTTACTGCTTTCTCTAGCTTTTTCCTCAGTTTGTTATTTGCCTTCTCCTTGCTTTCCATTCCTATTCATTTCTCCCTACCATTTTTTGAGTGCCGTCTCCGTGCTTTCCCTTCATTTTCAGTACTTTGTCCTTGTTTTTCCTCTATTGTTGAGTGTCTTTTGCTTCATCTCCCCTCCTTTTCATTTCTTTCTCTTTGTTTCTTTCCTCATTGCTGCTTCCGCCTGCCACATTTTTCTGGCCCTGCCCACCGCCTCCTAGCGCCCTTCTCTCCATCCAGAAGCTCCTTAATGGAGGGTGCAGTGCGACCCCATTTAGCAAGCCCCAAGCCCAGCTCTCCCTGTGTTGCTGCATCCCTCTTGCTCCTGTCTTGTCCTTGCTGTTTCCCCACTGTTTGAGGGCCTTCTCTTTGCTTTTCCTTTGTTTCACTGCTTTATTTAACTTTTCCCCCTGTTTTATTTAGTGCCTTCACCTTTCTTTTCGCTCAATTTCACTCCTTTCTCCTTGCTTTCCCCCCGTTCTTTGAGCGCCTTATCCTTGCATTTCTCTCATTTGCAAACGTTTCTCCTGTTTCCCTCCTAGTTTTTTGAGCACCTTCTCCTTGCTTTTCCTTCGTTTTCACTGCTTTCCCATCTGTTTTTTGAGTACCTTCTCCTTCCTTTCCCCTTATTTTCATTGCTTTCTACTTGTTTTCCCCTATTTGTGAGTGCCTTCTCCTTGCATTACCTTTGTTTTCATTGCTTTCTCCTTGTTTTCCCCCTGTTTTTGACTGCCTTCTCCTTGCTTTCCCCTCATTTTCACTGCTTTCCCCTTGTTTTCCCAGTTTTTTGTGTTTACTCCTGGCTTTTTCCTCGCTTCCACTCCTTTCTTCTTGCTTTTCCCTGTTTTTTTTAGTGCCTTCTCCTTGCTTTCCCCTCGTTTTCATAGTTTCAGCTTGTCTTTCCTCCTGCTTGAGAGTGCCTTCTCCTGACTTTCCCATCATTTTCATTGCTTTCACCTTGTCTCCCCCCATTGTTTGAGCGACTTCTCCTCGCTTTCCCTTCATTTTCATTGCTTTCTCCTTGTTTTTTCTCCATTGTTTGAGTGCCTTCTCTTTGCTTTCCTCTCGTTTTCATTGCTTTCTCCTTGTTTTTTCCCACATTGCTGCTCCGGCCTGATGCCTTTTCACCACCTTTGCCTAGCCCCGCTCACCCCCTCCCACCACCTCTCTCAGAACCTACTTAAAGGAGGCCACAGCGCAACCCCATTGAGCAGGCCCCAGGCCCCAGGCGCAGCCCTCCCCATGCTGCTGCAATGCTCTTGCTCCTGTCTTCTCCTTGCTTTTTCCTCTCTTTGTGAGTGCCTTCTCCTTGCTTTTCCCAATTTTCACTGGATTCTCCTTGCCTTTTCCACCGTTTTTTGAGTGCCTTCCCCTTGCTTGTGACTAGTTTTCACAGTTTCATCTTGGTTTTCCCACTTTTTTGAGTGCCTTCTCCTTGCTTTCCCCTTGTTAAAAAAATGCAGTTAGCAACTCCATCACCTTGAGAACCTCACAGGTGATTTGCCGCGCTTTAAAAATCCTTGACTGATTGATTTAACCATATACTATCCTTTTAAGAGAAAGGGAATCCTATAACAAAGAATTACCTGCAATGTTCCTGCATTGTCCTCAAGTTCTGCTTGGCTTGTCTGCATTGAAGGAGAAGAGGAACCATTCCAAAATGATATCTGAGGAATCTGAATACAGGCACAACAAGACTACCCACATTGCCCCGCCCAATATAATTTTGCTGAAATTGTGACGAAATTAATGTTTTCTGATGGACATGGTCAATCAAAGTAATAGGTGAAATGAAAAGACGTGTTCAATATATTTTATGAAAATGTTCTTGATTTTCAAACGTGATGCAACATTTTCTTTAGAAATCTCCGTCAGGAGACTAGGATTGGCAAGTATTTTGCAATATTGCCTGCCTTAAATTTTGGAAAAATGGTGCTTAGTTGTGATTCTGCTCTTGACCATATTGAAGATGAGGTCCCCAATTCTACCATGATTCAGTGTCAGAGCTCTAACTCTGTTAGTGAGTAGGTGTCTGGCTTTGAGTCTGAGGACTGATCGTTTGATGGAAAACACAGTGTTTTTTGGAGGGATTCTGACATCATGAAAATAATAATATTCCCGGGTTCCGACACCCACCTATCTGAGAGTGACTGGGTCTGAAACAGTCTTCAGTTAAAGATGTTAGACACCGGATTATCAGGATATGCTTATCAGTTCAACTCACGGAGGTCAACATAATTCAGTATGGGATGCTATACATGTATGCTTACCTTCAGTACCATGGTCTGAGTGGCAAGGCAATCCTCAGAGAACATGCAGTGTGGTGGTAGGGCTAACTAACCAAGAGAACACTGCCCTGATGCAAGAAGGCTCAAAAGACTGGTCAAAGTGGAATGTCCTTCAGCGATATATACCTAGCCTCATCCTATGTGCTGCAAGAACTTTTCAGATCACTACAGACAAAGGGAACTTTCATAATTAGTTAAATTAATAACCACCTCATCCATACCAATGGGGCAGGAAGCAGCTTGTGGCTCATTGCAAACACTGAATTCTGTGACTGAGACCGGTAGGCAACATCAGACATCCACTCCCACATTCGCATTCACATGGGTGATGTGCCTGCAATGGGACCACTGATCCTCAAAGACACAGGAGTCACAATGCCACCAAACAGTAGCACATTGTAAGTTTGACTTTTAGGAGTGCAGGTACTAGTCCATTGGACTGCTACCCACACCTCCAGATGTATCCTGCCTGTACAAGCAGACTAAGCTGTCAAATGTTGACAGATTGAGCTGGACCAAGGATTGCCATCTACACTCGGATTGTCAGTAAACCTTTCATGGTTCCCAGAAGCAATGGTGGTCACAGAGCATTTATCCATATCAATTCGAAGGGCAAAGTGAAGGGCCCATTGTCATCCTGGTCCTGCTGTTCCTCACAATGGAAATCTGGTGTTAGGACCGATACCAAAAATTATCTCTCCTCTGTATTTTTAAATTACTTGACTAAATCTCTATTTCACTTCATTTTTATTCATCTAGTAGCTATCTAAACATTTAAATGAATCAACACAAACAAAAAAGTGGTTTGCATAACTTTTTTAGTAGTAAAGCAAGTCTCTATAGGGAAGAATTATTACTCCCTTTTCTCTTACTTATTTACCTTTTTACATTTTATACATATATATACATATTTATCTCTTTTGACATGCATATATTACACAATATTTACAATTTGCAAAAAAACGTAAATGTGAACAAAACAACGAAACTTTCTCCTGAATCCTTTTTGTGGTTCAAATACCCAGTAATTTCAACAAGGAAGTTTATGGTACTTTGTTATGCGACCTTAATTCCTTCATCCAGATCACCACATTCAATACTTGAGCCTTCAAAGCTGAAAATCACTTTATGCTTCTTTTCTTCAAGGCTCTCATCCAATTTTTCAAATTCAATTTCAATATTTTCGGTGTCAGATTATAATAAAAGTCGACGCGTTTCAGCCTCTAAATTATTAATGCCACTTCAGGACTTTGGGCAAACAATACACATATTACCTACATAAAGATGCAGTCAAAATTTGTTGTGTCATTTAAGTAAAGTGGTGCCTGCCCAGCCCAATAATGGGTGTTCTCAGTGCAGGAAAGATGTCCCAAATTCGATATTCTTGTCGTTGCAGAGTGTGGCTCAGAATCGTCCCGATAAAGTTAAACCCATTCAAACGGCTGTTACACCCTACACCCTGTAGATTTCAACACAGACTAGGAGGTCCCGAGGTTCAAAAGGTACCTTCTATTTGGGCATTCTCTGAATTACTCGCATCTAAGCGTTCGCCTCGAGGCTGAAACGCATCGACTGTTATTATAATCTGACACCGAAAATATTGAAATTGAATTTGAAAAATTGGATGAGAGCCTTGAAGAAAAGAAGCATAAAGTGATTTTCAGCTTTGAAGGCTCAAGTATTGAATGTGGTGATCTGGATAAAGGAATTAAGGTCGCATATCAAAGTGCCATAAACGTCCTTGTTGAAATTAGTGGGCATTTGAACCACAAAAAGGGTTCAGGAGAATGTTTTGTTGTTTTGTTCACATTTACGTTTTTTTGCACATTGTAAATATTGTGTAATATATGCATGTCAAAAGAGATAAATATGTATATATATGTATAAAATGTAAAAAGGTAAATAAGTAAGAGAAAAGGGAGTAATAATTCTTCGCTATAGAGACTTGGTTTACTACTAAAAAAGTTATGCAAACAACTTTTTTGTTTGTGTTGATTCATTTAAATGTTTAGATAGATACTAGATGAATACAAATGAAGTGAAATAGAGTTTTAGTCAAGTAGTAATTTAAAAATACAGAGGATAGATAATAATTTTTGGTATTGGTCCTAACACCAGTTTGTATAAAGAATACCATAGGGATCTTTATATTTAGCTTAGTTTATTCTCCCAGATGCCTTATTGGTTTAATGGGTTTCCCCTGTGATAATTTGTTGTTCCTCACAATGGATCACTTATGTTTGGTGCAGTTTGTAATACAAATTACTAAACAACCAAAAACTTTTGTACACTGCGAAATTGGACTTTGTATTCACAAAGTCAGTTGTGCTATCTTTGCAAATACAACGTCTTATGTGCATCAAGCCAAAGCGCTGTAACATTCATACCGGTTCAATCAAAGAATTAAAATTGAACTTAAAAATAATTAAAATCAGATTTAGGGTCAAAAGCTAAAGGATATGAAAAAAACATCCCATGGGAAAAAAAACGCGCTTTGGACCTGATTCACAAATAGTTTTCCAAACTCGACGTGATTTGCTTCTGAAAAAATCCGATACAAGTGATATCTAATGGCAGACGAATTAAGGCAAATACATATAAAACCAAAAATAGTTGGAAAAAATCAACAAAAATGTTGCATGGAAATCCAAATAAAACCCTTAATAATTCATCAAGAAAAAAATGAATGGTAAATATGTTACGTTAAAAATTGAAGGAGCTTGCATAGTGGTGCACAGCTATGCATTGCGGCTGGGATTACATTCTTGGGGTGGACATATGTTTTAGTTTGCTTCTCTTCATTCTACTGTGTTTCTAAACTTTTTGGCCGCGCCCCACTAAACGGAGACTGTGCCTGGTGTCGTCAGGGAGGCGTGGCAAGGCGGCGAGGCAGCGAGTGGTGAGGAAGTGAGCCGTGAGCAGGAACCGGGGCTGAGAGGGCTGAGAGCCGGCGTCAAAGCCAGGCACCGCGGTGAGCTGAAGGCCGAGGTAGCGGTGATAAGGGCTGCGCTTTGCCCTGTCCAGCTCTGCCCGAGGTTCATTGGCTTATCGGCTCGGGTGCTTGAAGCGTTGAGTGCAGAGGCCGGTGGAGACGGTGCAGAGCGACCATCATCTGGTAAGTCAGCACAGGCTGAGGTCAAGCAGTTTGTCGAGTCGATCTGACTCTGTGCTGGGGTGTAAGGTGTGGCTGAGAGTCCCTGCAGCGTTCGGCTTTTCGCCGCTGTTGCTGCGGGGGGCTTTCCCTCCCTATCACTATCCCCCCCAAACTGCTTGCCATTTGCTGTTGGCCCCTTGTGTGAGTACCTGCACCGCTCCCCAATCACCTCACCTCACCTGCGCACGCTGAGGGCTGCTCTAGCTTGCTCTGGCCCACCAGGGCCTGCTCAGCCCCTCCTCTTCACCCCCTTTGCCGACCTCGCGCACCTACCTGGTCGACTGGTTAGTTCTCCCAGCTCTGGGGCTGCTCCCTCCGCTCTCTTTCCTAGTGCCTGCCTTGACCCGGGCTCCGCAGGCGGCCAGCCCCACTGTCCCCATAGTCCATCGGGTGAGTCGCCTTGGTCATCGAGCTGCAACCAACACAGCGACGCGGCCATTAGCCGACCCCCCGATAGGGCACGTGGGGAGCGGTGCGTGAGGGCTGCCGCGGGTCCGTGGTCTGGGCGGGCGGGTTTAGCGGAGTGGGGGGGTGCCTCTGCGGTGTGGCTCCCGGGCGGTGAAGCCGTGAAGCCGTGATAAGCTACGCAGCAGAAATTCTGAAGCCCAGCACTCCTGTGGAGGGGACGCAGCCAGTTCACCATTTAGACTGAAACTGGGCAGACAGTCAGCCATCCCGCTACCCAGCCAGTCAGCTAGCTAGCTAGCTAGCTAATCCCGCAGTCACTGTTTAAACCACAGATTATCCCCCGGTTTCTCTTTGAAGGCAGGATAATAAAAAAAAAACAAAAAAAAACTCCGCTTCATCTGGCAGCTCCCCGCACTGGGAGTCCTACGCAGAACCAGTCCCTTCCTCAGTAGCTGGAACTATGAGGTCAGGGAAAGTAAGGAAGAACGCAGCCGTTCCCAAGCGGCGGAGATCCAAACAAACTGACCGAGAAGTGGAGCTCCATCAGGGCAGTCAAAACCCGCCCAGAACTTCTCCAGAAAAAATGGCAAAACCTTTGCAGATCTCCAGCACAGACATATACAAAGTTAGCACCACGGAAAAATCAAAAGCCCTAAAATCCTCGAGTCTGCCCAACTACTTTAAAAAAGACCCACCAATGATTATCTTGTCACCTCAGCAACAGCCCCTGCCCCTGGGGCTAAAGAGGTCCGGAGCCCCGGTTGATTCAGCTGAATCAAGTGCTTCCTCTTGGTGTCCGCTACCCTCCCAACCATGGGTGCCTGAACTTGAAAATTCGGCCCAACCTCCAGGAGTCTTCATCTTTGGAGGAATAACTAGCAATCAGCCCAAGGACTATTCGGGTGACGCAATTCATAATCAAAAACTTGAACTTAATCAACAAGCCCAATTACCATTGTGTCAGCCGCCTTCTCCCTCTACAGTGGCTACAGAAGTAGCCGGCCAACTACAACCTCAGCTGGCGGGCCCCAAGCCTGAGCCAAGATCACCTCTTTTTTTGATACAGCCAAGACCATCTCTGGACTTAATACAGCTGCCTGAAATTAAACATCACCTAATCCAACATAGCCCGGGGGCGCCAATGGTCCCTTCAAAAACCTATTTTGCCCAATTAACTTATGCTCAAATTCACGGTCAAAACATAATTGCTGGCACAAACAGCAGTCAATTACTCGACCCACTCCAAAATACAATTACTCCAAAGGAGCAGTCAATTGCCCAAAGCCCCGACTTTGCCCCACACGCCGCATCTGTTGCATCTAAGATATCACCTCAAAAACAGCCAAAAACCTCAGACCCCAGCGAGCAGCTTCTAGCGGACTTATCGTTCGTCTTTAAAAACACCCAAAATTCTCCCAATCCAATACCCACCAAAAATCTTCATAAAATGGAGCACACAGGGAGCAGTGTCTGGCCACAACTTCTTCAGACATTTGAACACACAGTCACTGCTCTAAACTACCACTCAGAAAAGCTAGAGATTCAGGTCGACCTTTTAAACACTCTAGCCCTATTTACATCAGGGATTGACAGCAAACTCGATAAGTTGAATAACCTAATCATAGGGGCCCAAGCGTCCACAAAGCTAATACAATCTGTTTGCTGTTGCTCCCCAATCATCGACTCTCTTTCCTCGCTTCCTGAACTGCTATCGGATATAATAAAGGAAGTTAAGTGTGTGAAGGGAGGCTCCCCATTTACAAAACCCGGCTTGCAACAACAAAACCAGTTCGCTTCGCCTCACTATCCTGCCAACACATGGCTCATGACCAATGAAGAAACGGAGTCTTCTGACGGAACAGCTCCCTGCTCAACTCAATGCAATGGGGAGGCGACTGGCGGGCAAACACAAACCTTGCCGATGAGTGCTGCACAATCTAAACTCATGACAGAAAATGGCGGGGCTACAAGTGAACGCCCAGTTAGAGTTAATCATTCAGTCATAGGGCCGAGGGCTGGGTCAGCGCCCCTTATTGGGCCCACACTGGAAGAACCCCAAGCCCAACCCCCACCGTGCAGCAAGAGAGAACGTAAACGCCAACGCAAAAACAGAAATAAAATCAGGGCCAGCGTTAATACGGTTCACCGGAAGCTCTTTCCCCTTTTTGAAAAACCGGCGAACAACAAGTCTCTAGGTGAGATGAGTGCTTTATCACCTTTAATGAACCCTCAAGAAGAAACACCAGGCTCTGACACCCTACATGGCAAGACAAACGCCCCAGATATGGGTGAATCGGCCATGGAACCAGTAACAGACGAGCCTAGTACAGCTACGGAAATTTCAGGGACGGAAACCAACGAAATCAACAAGGTAAAACCAACAAAGTTCACGACAAATCAAGCAAAAACTAATCTAGTGTTGGATTTAGTCCCACTCGGAGCGGCCAATGTCACACCCAGAATGACCTTTAAAAAAACAATTTATAATAAACATGTAAATTGGTCCAATCCTACACAACATTCGCCGAAGGCCGTATATCGGCAGTCGCAACAGAAGCAAGAATTGGACGCAGGCCAGCCACCAAACGAATCACATAAGATTGATCAAACGAACGAAAACGACTCGCCCCATCATCAGCTCCTACTAGTCCCAGAATATAAATCTAAGGGCCGCCAAGACATTCTTAACAGATCAAATATATTAAAATTAGCGGTGGGCATCCCGGGGCTTGAAGGCTTGGCCTCGAAGCACATCGAATCCATAGAGTTTCTTCCCCCCAGAGGCAGCCAACCATCTGAGGCAACCTTGGTGTCCTTTAAGTCGGCCAGCTGGGTGGGTGCCTTTATGGACTATAAGACCACCCTGCAAAGCTGGGGCATCAGAGTTTACCCATACACCACACCCGGCTACCCCACTACCCTGCTATCCCAATCTCCACCACTTCAACAAGTCGTGAGCATTAGATCGGCCATCATTGCAAGACCATACTCGATCCTAAAAAACGCATCAGGACCCCAAGAACTTTGTAAAACACCACTAACAGAGGTTCCTGACACTGATCCCAGCCAAGGATGGTGGTGGCTCCCCGCGATTTTGTCGAACAAAAGTTCAGAATGAACCCCAGCGGCAGGGCTTGTGGGTACAATAAATAAGCCTTTGGACGTGCGAATGTGGCCAACAGTTTCTCCAATTACACACGATCATCAAGGTCATGACAAATTCATATCATGTTCCTGGAACATCAGTGGGCTTCACCACAAAATCGAGAGTCAAGAAACTTTCTCTTTCCTATGTGAGCATACAACAATAGCCCTTCAGGAAACCTGGGCAACTGATGGCCACCCCATCATCAGGTTTATTGAATTCTGGAACCCAGCCCTCAGGGATAGCCCCCATGGTCATGCAAAAGGAGGCCTATCAACTTATATATCCACAAATTTAAAGGGCTCAATTAAACGCCTTTCAATTAAAGAAGATTGGATTCTAGGAGTCAAAATCAGTCGGTGGCGAAACCTTCGCTCTTTACTCTTTTTAAATGTATATATCAATCCAAGCTCCCGCACCAAAAAAACTCACTTGGCCCGCTTAATTGAAATCATGAGCAACCTGGCCGCTGATTATCCAACTTCGGATTGTATCGTTACGGGGGACTTCAATACTAACTTATTCCAGGGATTAACTGCGGACACCGAGGAGCCATCCCTGTATTACATCATTGCGGCCATAACTCAAACCAGACCGCTGAATCAACCCCATAGCGATCTAGGAGAGCTCTGCGTGTCGAGGCTCAATAGTGCAGGTTACTTGGTAATGAATGGTAGGTCAGCAGGGGACACCCCACCAAACTGGTCTTGGTCTAATGGTAGCAAATACTCCTACTTGGATTACACTATCTGCAATGCTGACCTTTTACACTATCTAGATATTTTCAGTATTCTTCCACGCACCGAAAGCGACCACAGGCCCCAGGTTTTCTCTTTCAATATAAAACCAGGGACTCATAAATTAGCACTCCCAATCCACCAGGGAATATACTCAGAAAATCTAAAGCGCCTGAAGTGGAGCGACGAAATTGGCCCGAAAATCCTACAAGTATGTAAGGACTTCACAAACGACGATGATAATCTAGATGCCTCACCGATCGCCACTTGGACGTCGCTCTGCTTCCACCTGACTAGACGCTTCCCAGCTAATACGCAGGGTCACAGTCGAACTAAGACCCGCAAGTTTGCACCATCTCTAAACACAAAATCACTCAAAAAGGCAAGGAACAACGCGCTATGGCAACTCGTTAAATCTCCGGGCAGCTGTGAAATTCTGAACAGATATCACAGAGCCCAAAAGGATTTTAGGTCGGCAATCACCAAGGACAAGCTCACTTATGAAAACCACTTTTGGTGCAAGCTGGTGTGGGAGAGTGATGGAGCGAGATAGAAAACAAAATTTTGTTTAAACTCGCAAAGTCACATTTCCATAACATGAATAAAATTATTAATGATTTGTGATATGTCGTGCTAATACAACTTAGATTAAACTTTACACGTGGGGGGACTAACATATGTGCTCATAAACGTGCATATTTGTTGCATCTTTTTGTTCGTGCAAAATAATAAAATAATTTATTGTTTTCGTTTCTGTCATTACTAACTGCTGCAAACTTAAAAGAAGCATGTGCTTGTTTTGCTTTTCCTTGTCTGTGTGATGTCATTTCTACTATTCTAGGTGCATTTGGGGTCTCATAGAAAAACGAAGACTGGTAAATATAAACGCTGCTTTATTTGTTTGCATTAGCTAGGTAACATTTTGATTAATCGGGTGGGTTAATTAATTAGTAAACCATGGGGTGGATACAGAATATACTTTATTTCTTACATTAATACTTTTCTTGTGTTTGTTTTATACTAGAAAACATAAGTTGCCTGGTTTTGGGCCTAGTTATTTGAGCCGCAGAAAAAGAGCTGATCTATAATTCTGCAGAAAGTCACGAGACGCCCATTCTGAATTAAAACGTTTATTGAAGCTGCATTCACAAAGCAAAAACTGATGAGCTGACATCATTCTGTCGGACATGGCCAAGGTCGAAAGTGAACTTTTTGTCAGTCCTTAACTTGGCATCCGCGGAAATTGTACTGAAAGACTATGGAAGCTGCGAGGATGACTTAATACAAAGTTGCAATCGCAGGAAGCTTCTGGCTTCACGTGGAAGAGACAATGGTCTTTGTAAGACATGATTTTGTGGAACTTTTTAAGAATCTGGTGACATGTCACTTGTCACTCTCAGCCAATGGGACGTCGAGAATTTCTGAAAACTTTCCTTTGCTAGTTTAGTTAGCGTAGAAAGGTATAAAAAGTCATGCCCTTAGGGTTGGGCTGGCTGCTGCTTTCTGACTTTCCGATGAGGGTGATGTGCTGCTGGACTTTGCGTGGAGCACGTAAGAATCCTCAAAGATCTTTACTTTAATTTCTGTCTATTTAGCTCAGTTAGGGAAATAGGTTTTAGAAATGCTAAACTTTATATAATTTCTTTAAAATTGATTCAATTGCTTAAATTGTATTTTTCTCATATTTCTTACCATCATGCTTGCTATATTGCAAATAAATTTCATTTATAAAACTTTCAACTTATATTCCATAATTTAGAAAATAAAATCTTACTTTTGACAAACAAGCTGGTCTTGGTTATTTAGAAGTATAGGTTACCTTTAGCTAGATCACGTCGCCTATGGTGGTCGTTTAAATGGTTGGGTTTTATTCTAATGACAATATTCTTTTTGCAAATGTATAAATATGTATATAGTGTGTATATAATGTGTATATAGATTTATTCTGATCACCTGATTCAGTAGGCCCAAAATATATCAGGTTCATAAATGGGTCCATATTTAGTATAGAATTTTGTTTATAGGTTATGAAGTTGGGTAGCGTAGTTTATGATATATTTTCTATAGCCCGCTGGATCAATTCTCTGGTAGCAGAGGATGGTTGCTAAGAGGTAACCAAGGTAATACGTTGGTTGCTAAGGGTTACGTCATGGTATAGAAATAGGATCGATGTTTTAACACTTGTTAAGTTCGTTTTTCGTGCCTATCTGTAAGCTATACCGGTATAGATTGTGTGGCGAGAAATTAGTCACGCAAGCCATCTGTTCTGTTTGTAGTGATATCGCCGAGTATCACAAGAGGTATCGCCGTGTACCATAGTGTTGTCGCCGAGCAGCACAGTTTTAGGGCTAGGTCTGAATCTTGTATAGTGAGGATTTTCTAAGAAATTAAAGCAGCATGAGAATAGGGACAAAGTGCCTTCCATAAAACTCACTGTGATGAGAGTATTAGTTATATCCGAGCTTGAGTGAAGGGTAAAATTAACGTCGGTGCATGATTATCTATAAACAGGTTAGAGTCCTGTACGGGTACATGTTTCATATCTATAAACAGGTGAGAGCCCTGTACGGATAACGTCGTTATTTTGCTAACGGTGCATGATTTCTATAAACAGGTGAGAGTCCTGTACGGATTTCATGTGTGTTTGAATTTAGGGAATTTTCCGTGTAAAAGTGCGAGTTTGAATTGTATTTTATGTTCAAGTGGAACTCTTAGAACTTTCACTTCGCGGTGGGTTCAGAGCAAAGCGAGTTCATAATTATACGTGTTAGAAGGGTGGAGTAAGGTTACTCTACTGACAATTGAATATTATCCTTAGTGTGAATAGCGCCGTCTATTCCGAAGTGTGGATACTTGAACGTATGTAAACTTTCCTAAATAGTGAAACAAACAGATGTTGTCTTTATAGTCATTGTTAAGAATTAATTAACACTGAAAAGTGTCCTTAAAATGGCGCTGTGAAAAGATTTTGTGAAGGAGGGGTAAGCGCCAGGAGTGAGAAACGAGAAACCGCAGCTGCTGTGTACGTCACAGAGCCGCGCTGGGATTGGGTGACCTACGTCACAAGCTGTATTCTGATTGGCTCTTGAGTCTCTGACGGCCTGTGAGCTGATTGGTCCTTCGGAAAATCTCCAAAATTATCGGTCGAGCTGAAAAGTGACGTAGCTCAACTGCCATTGGCCTGTTGGTGTGTTTCGCGCACGGATTGGTTGTTTTGCGGAACATCCCGGAAATATTTTACGAACGAATTTGTGAATTAAATTTAACTCTTAAAAATGAGTTATCATTTTAAACATGTTGAGAAAAAGACAACATTATTTCAGAAATTTAAGAATTTATTTTCACCTGACAAGAAAATTGAAACGCGAGGTGGTAAACTACTTCATAAGTATAAAACACCTGCAGCGTACATGGAAGGTGAATACGGATATCATACTGTCTTATGGTTCGACAGTTGGAAACGTTATACTAAAAACGACGGTGTTTTAGCTTGGCCTGATGATGGTTCTTTTAATGTAAGAGTTTTAAGAAATTTACGAGAGAAAATGAATGCTCTTGTTCCAAAACCGAGACCAACTCAATTTGAAGCTTTAGTTGAGTGGGAAGACGAGATGTATCAGTTACAAAGAGAAGCTAGTGGAATTAAAAGACCTTCTAAAAATCCATCATGGAAAAGAGAAACTCATGAAGATAGATTGCGAATGTGGAGACAGGGAAACATGAGTGAAGGATTGTATTTAATTCATGAAATGGTAATGGGTTCTCCTACAGGGAAATCTATGGAAAGTGAATCTGAGGATGCAGTTATGGAAGAAATATATACAACTGCTAGAAAGAAACAGCCTAATCAGCCTTTGAGACCTCCTAGATCATGGTCTACTCCGATGGTTTCTACTGAAACTTCACCGAGTGCACCTCCAATTAGTGAAGCTCCTAAACTTTATCCAAATAATTGTGAAATCACTGAAACTCCTAGAAGATCAGAATTCGAGAATGCTCGAAATGAAGGTAGACATTTTTCAATGACTCCAAGAGCAAGGGAACCTCCAAAAGATTATGCAAGAGAGACAAGAAATGATGAGGATGTTGATTATAATGAATATTTAAGGTCTAAAGAAGAATTAATTAAAAGAATGACAAAAGGCATGGAAGCTGTCACAGTTCCAGTAACAATAGGTCCTATTCAGCCTGTATTTGATCAAAGAGATACAAACAAAACTGGATTAACTATTCCTTTAAATACAGAAACTCAAAAAGCTACTGAAAAATTTTATTCAGACTTAACTGAATTAAACACTTCTAGATCGAGAATGCCTGATTTAACCTTTAATGAGGATTTATCTCCAAAAACACCAATGGGTGCTATGTCAGATGTAGGAAGTCCTGAAGTCAGGGTAACCACACCAAAACTTGATGTGGCCAAATTAAAAGCGAATATTGAAGAATTAATAATTGGAACAATTGGCCCAGATAGTTTAAATTACTATCGGGATGATGAACTACTATTCATTTGCAAAAGTATTCAGTGGAAAACGAAAAATAAATATGATCAATTAGAGGATCTAGCTGCAGAACTTGAAATAGATGTAAGTAAACAAAAGAATTTTGCAAAGCATTACAGATTAGATTTTTCAGAAAGTGACATTGAGAGTTTGAACTCAATGGGAAGAATAGTTCACATTAAAGATTTGATTGTCTATATCAAAAAGCTAGGAGAACTGAACAAATGGAGAGTGAAATGGACCAAAAGGAAGGAAGATGAAAAATTGGAAAAATTGTCAAAACAATTTCCAATGAGGGAAGTTGCAGGTGGAGGATATGTTCATGTCCCATGGTCAAGACAAGATATTCTGTTATTCACAAATGACTTTCCAAAATTGAGGGAGAAACCAGTTGAGTGGTACAGGCAAGTCGATAGATTTATCAAAGTGTCAAAAGTTCTGTGGATTGATTTAGATGGATTTTTTGACATTGTAGTTCCATCTGATCTTTGGACAGAATGTAAAATATCTATTAGTTGGCCAAAAGCAGAACCTGAACGAATTAAAGAAACAGGTGCCCCAAATCCACTTGTAATGGATTTCTATGAGAAAGTAATTGTTTGGATGAAAAACAAAATTCCACCCAAAGAAGTTGATTGGGTTAAAATAGAAAGAACAGAACAAGAAACAAAAGAATCATTTCATTCTTTTTATGAAAGACTATTGTTAATCTTTAAACAATACAGTGGTTATGAAAAATTAGATGAAAAAGACATGAGTCATTTTATCTATAGATTTGTTTATGGACTAAAACCTGAAATTGGAGAAATGATCAGAACTAGTATAGTCGGATGGCAAGCACTATCTATAGATGATATTCTAAGAAAGGCAAAATATTGTAGCGATGAATTAGAAGTAAAACAGAAAAAACTGAAGGAGAAAGCCATGTGGGCTCAAGTAAAGGTGGCTGAGCAACAGATTGCCAGCATGGGAAACAAGAACACTAATTTTGTTCAAACTGGAAATACAAACCAGATACAAGGAAAGTTTAAAGGTAATAATTTCCCAAAGAAATTTAGCCCAAAGATAGAAGAGCTGAAACAAAGATTACCTTGTTTTAATTGTGGCGAAATTGGACATTGGAGGGACGAGTGTCCTCATCCTCCTAGAAACTCAAAGAATCCCTTATTGAATCCACAGATGCAGAATGGTGTTAACCTGCAGCAACAGCTACAGATGCAACAGGGGTTAAATGAATTTAATATTCAGCGACAGTTACAACAACAGCAACAACAACAGGTGAATAATCGTCAAGACCAGTTGCCACAACCACCTTTTCCGAATTGTGGGGGAGTTCAAAAATATAATCCAAACGTGGGATTTCAGGGATGTGAACAGGTAATAAAACCACAAAAACAGCAAAAGCAGCAAAAGGTTCAAATGCAAAATGCTTCACAACAATTTTTATTAACAGAAAGTCAAGACAGTGATTCTGATGATTATTGCTGACGGTGCCCGAGAGAGGAGGAAGAGTGTGTTGTTGGAGCCACTCTTGAGGTTGACCAGTCTGGTCCTTATGTAAACGGGAAAGTTAATGATGTAGACATCACTTTTCTAGTGGACACTGGTGCTACCCGTTCTACTGTTAGATCAGTGGAAATTGAAAACCTACCTCTCTCTGGGGATACCATCCAAGTTGTGGGAGTAAGTAATCAGCAAATTAAAACAGACTTAACTGATCCAGTACCAGTTGAAATTGGAAATTACAGAGACAAACACAGATTTGTGGTTTGTAATAGTAGTCCAGTAACTCTATTAGGCAGAGACATCCTATGTAAAATGAATTGCAGAATATATTGTTCTCCTGAAGGAGTTGAGTTACAAACAATGGAGGAAGATGGTTTGTACAGAATGACAATGATGATGATGGAAGCAGAAGAAACAAAATTGTTTCCTGCATTTGAAGAAAAGGATTTACCTGAAGAGCTAAAGGAAACAGTGAAATCTGAAATATGGGATTTTACTGGGAATGAGATGGGTCTGATGAAAAATGTAGATCCTGTAAAAATTGCATTGAAACAGGGAATAGAATTTCCAAACACTCCACAGTATAAAATGAAAACAGAGACAATTGAAGGTATTACACCTATAATTGAAAAGTTAATCAAACAAGGTGTATTAAAGGAAATGAAAAGTAGCTCTTGTAATTCACCAATTATGGGAGTTAAAAAGTCTAACGGAACATTTAGGATCGTACAAGATTTGAGAAAGGTTAATCAAATTGTCGTTCCATGTTGTCCTGTGGTTCCAAATCCAGCAGTAATTCTATTTCAGATTCCACATGATGCTGAATGGTATACAGTCATCGACCTTTGCAATGCATTCTTTACTGTTCCCTTACACCCAGACAGTTATGAAATCTTTGCTTTCAGATTCCAAGGTAAGACCCTTGGATGGACAAGAATCCCTCAAGGCTATACAGAAAGTCCTTCGATCTTTAATGAATTGTTAAAAAGATCATTAGAAGATTTAGACTTACCAGGTAGGTCTACATTGGTGCAGTATATTGATGATTTGTTAATAGCTGCAAAGACAAGAGAAAATTGTGTAACAGACACAATAATTCTGTTAAATCGCCTTGCAGAAGAAGGACATAAAGTATCCCCAGCAAAACTACAGTTTTGCAAACAAGAAGTAAAATATCTTGGTCACAGAATTGCAAAAGGAAAAAGACAAGTAACAATAGAGAGAATAAAAATGATTCAAGCAATGTTACCGCCAAAAACACAAAGACAGGTCAGAATGTTCCTGGGAATGGTAGGTTACTGTCGACAATGGATAAGTGGATTTTCAGTAATTGCAAAACCACTACAAAGACTGACCAAATCAGATGTAAAAGATCCAATTATTCTCAATGATGCTGAGATGGAATCCTTTGAGAACCTGAAAAAGAGCTTATGTCAAGCTCCTGCTTTGGGTATGCCAAATTATGAGAAAGATTTTGAACTGTATTGCAGTGAGAGAGAAGGATGTGCATTATCTGTATTAATACAGAGACATGGAAATTTAAAGAAACCTATTGCATACTTCTCTGCAGTTCTTGATCCAATTGCAAAAGCATTACCAGGTTGTTTGAAAGCAGTTGCAGCTACAAGTATCAGCCTTGAACAAAGTGAAGGAATCATTATGGGATTTCCTGTAAAAGTTTTTGTGCCTCATTCAGTTGAAATATTACTGACAAGAGGTAAGACTCAACATTTAACAAGTAGCAGATTGACAAAGTATGAGAAAATCATACTGGGAGCAGATAATGTTTCGATTTCAAGATGTTTGAATCTGAATCCTTCTACATTACTGCCTGATTCTGAAATTGTTGATGACATTGAAACAGAACATGAATGTTTAGATGTCATGGAATTCTGCACAAAACCAAGAAAAGACATCAAAGACAGACCTTTGTCTGAATCGGATTTTGTCTACTTTGTAGATGGCTCATGCTTAAGATCCGAAGGAGGTGTCTTGAAAGCTTCATACTCAGTTTGTACAGTTGTAGATGTTGAAGAAGCATCATGTCTTGAAGGAGTTCGTTCAGCACAAGTGGCTGAATTGATTGCTTTAATTCGTGCATGTGAAATATCGAAAGATATAAGAGTTACCATCATTACTGATAGTCAGTATGGGTACGGAGTTGTGCATGATTATGGACAACTCTGGTCACAGAGAGGATACATGACATCAACAGGATCACCAATTAAAAATGCAATTTTCATTAGAAGATTAATTGAAGCAATACAATTGCCAAAAGAAATTGCCATAGTCAAATGTGCAGCGCACACTAGAGGAACTGATTATATTTCCAAGGGAAATGCCTTCGCAGACGAAACAGCAAAGTACTGCGCAAGGAAAAATTATTCATACAATCGGGAGAGGAGTAAAGAAACTGATTCAAATTCATTAATGCTAACAACTGTTGTAGAAACATGGCATGAGATTAGAGATTTACAAAACGAAACAGATGATGAAGAAAAAGACCTATGGTTAAGATCAGATTGTAGACCACGTGAAGAAGATGGAGTGTGGGTTTACAAAGATGGCAGAATAGTCTTACCAAATTGCTTGATTGCTGACATGGCCAGATTATATCATGGTCCTGCACATCTAGGAAGAGATTCTATGGTCAGACTTTTTAGAGAAACATGGTTCAATACCAAATTTAGAACGATTGCAGAATCTTTTTGCCAAAGGTGTTTATCATGCCAACAAATGAATCCAAACAGAAAATCAGTGGTGGGGACAGGAATAATTGGTCGAGAAGGTGGTCCCTTTACCAGGTTACAAATAGATTTCATTGAAATGCCCTTACACAACTGTTTGAAATATGTACTTGTAATTGTATGCTTATTCTCAAGATGGGTAGAGGCTTTCCCTACACGACATTGTGATTCAATTACAGTAGCAAAACTAATGCTCAGAGAAATCATCCCAAGGTACGGTTTTCCAGTCACTATTGAGAGTGATGGAGGAAGCCATTTTGATAACAAACTGTTGAAGTTAATTTGTGAAGCTTTGAGCATTGAGCAGAAAATACACTGTGCATACAGACCAGAGGCATCAGGTGTAGTTGAACAAATAAATGGAACTATCAAAAACAGAATCGGAAAAATGTGTCTAGAGACAGGTGTTAAGTGGACTGATGCTCTTCCACTTGTTTTGATGTCATTAAGAAGTACACCAGATAAAAAGACAGGTCTGAGTCCTCATGAAATTTTAATGGGAAGAGTTATGAGGCAAGCTTTTGTACCTGTAGGTAAATTGTTGAGCATAAATGACAGTGCAATTTTGGATTACTGTAAAAGGTTATCTGATATGGTAACTTCTGTGTCTAATCAGGTGGGAACTGAAGCTCAATCAAATGAAAAAGTTTTGACTCATGATCTGAGACCTGGCGATTGGGTCAGAACGAAAGTACATCGGAGGAGGAATTGTCTATCTCCTAGATGGCAGAAACCTAGGCAGGTAATCTTGATCACTACTAATGCTGTAAAGTGCAGAGGATTGAAGCGCTGGATTCATCCAAGTCATACTATTCCAATACCAACTCCTGAGAGTTCTGATGTTGAAAGTGATACCACAGATGATTCTGATTCTGAAGCAGAAGACAGGACAGAAGGTGAAGTAATTCCAGATTCTGAAGATCGACAAGAAAGTCGACATCTGGAAACTGTGCCAGTAAATGGAAATCTGACAAGAAAAGACTTAGAAATAATTGAAATAGATTCTGAAGGTGAAGAGAATCTGTTAAAAGGAAAGATAACTGAGGATTCGGTTGTCTCTATTGAAGACAAAGAAGCTGAACCAAAAGAAGTTTCAGACCAGGAGAGTACCGAAAGGCAGAGAACAAGCTCTGAAGTAAGGAACAGAAATCCGAAATCTGGGAAACTAGAGGTAATTGAAGAAGAAGAGGAGAACGAATTACCGAGTACCAGTGATGGAAGACAAAGTGAAGTTCCTGAAGGAGTGAAATTGCCGAATAGAGAAGTTCCTGAGTCAATTGAAATTTCAGACTACGAAACTGAAGAAAGTGACGTGGAAGGTGGAAGTGAAAACGGAAAGAAAAGGACTTGGAAGTCAGAATCAAATAATTCTGAACCAAAGAAGAAGTACGTGAGAAAAGCAGACTACTGGCCTGGTGGAAGATTGAGAGTCAGATTGATCAAAAAGCCAATAGAACAAGTTGAAGAAATAAGTAGTCAAAAGAGTCCAGGAAAAGAAATTGGAGTTGGAAGAAAAATTGAAGTGATATCGAGAAAAGGGAAGAGAATAATTAGACCAAACCAAAAATACAAGTCTCCTGAGTGGACTTACTTAGTAATTCCACCTGTTATAGACATATATGATAGTAGTGAAGAAGAAAACGAAATCCAAGAAATTAGTGACAATGATTGAAGTACAAAATTATTAAATTGGCAAAAGGCTGAAGAAATCCTGTTAGTTGACACAAGGTCGAAGAAAAACTGTTTAATAGAAGAAAACTTATGTATGACATAAGGTCGAAGAAATCTTGTTTAGGGTTATAAAAGAAAAATATATTTTAAAAGGGGGGTGTATATAAATTTTAAAATTTATTTTTATTTTTTGAGGCTAAAACTAACCTAAAAATGCCTTACGTTAAGGAGAGCACTTCAAAATGTTCTGTTTTTAAAAGATGCTGTAAGATGACTCTGGTATGTCTGCTCATTTTAGTTCTGCTCTGGTTGGTACTAGCTGTGATTATACCTTTAGAAATGAATAGAGAATTACACAAAGTTAACATAACAAACAAAGCTCTGGTTAGCCAAACTAAACATAGTGCATCTGCAAAAGTAATTGATCATCAGCCTAACATTCATCAAGATAAATCAATAGGTGATTTTTCAAGTAATACATTCACAAAGCTTTTGAGTGAATATGTAAAGGTAATGGATGCTAAGGACTGTTACGTCTGTGTTAAGTTACCTGCTTCTGTTTCTGAGGGAGTAACATATAATATGCTTCCTCTCACATATGCTGTTACATGTAGTGTATTAACTAGTTTATTTTATCAAACTGGACGTTTAGAATATTACTATTCAAATTATGATGAGATTTTTGCTAATGTTAAGATTGATAATGTTTTAAATAAGCATAAGAAAGCAAAACAAATGAGAGAATATTTCCTTGTTACTAACGAACTCACTTATGAGTATGCATACAAGAATAATCTAACATGTAAATTAAGTGCTGAAGGAAAGAAATTTTTGAATATGGTTGAGGAGAGAAGAGTAATTTATAAAAGAAATGAATTAGTTAAACAGACTAAGTCATCCTTCTGGCAAAAAGAGGATGAGAAATTAAATGGCAAAATGCTTGAAAATATTGCAATTCACATAGACAAACCTGTTAGTGGAAAGCTTTGCATTAGAAGAGATAATACACTTTTTGATAATTATTTTGTAGGTGCAAGCAACTGTGAAGATACTTATCAGATTATGGGAGGTTGGGGATTTAAAGGTGGAAAAGATCCTATCTTCCCTGGAATTTATTTTGTTTGTGGTGACAAAGCTTACTATAACCTTCCAGACCATTGGTATGGAACTTGTTATGTGGGAATTGTTTTTCCTAAAGTGTTTCATGTTGACAGAGATTCAGAAGGATTGTTTAAAATTCATAATTATGTAAATAGAGCTAAAAGAGAAACTTTTACCGAAGTTCTGGGAGATATTTTCCAAGCTGTAATACCTTTTGTTGGTATAACCCTAAATGCAGGGAGAATTAGAAAATTGTCCACTATAGTTGATAGATTATCAACTGACACTGCCGATGGATTTCAATTAGTGAATGTTGAAGTTATTGCAATTAGATCCATGGTAATTCAAGATCGTCTTGCTTTAGACATACTCCTAGCAAAAGAAGGAGGAGTCTGTGGCATTTTACATGTCCAACATTGCTGTACATATATACCTGATGAAAGTAAGAATATTGAAATGTATATTAAGAATATTACACAAATGCATTCAGAGATAATTCCTTTAGAAGAAGAAGATTTTACTGGGAAACTTTCAAAAAGGTTTCAAGCAATTAAAAACTGGTTTCATAATATCGGAAGTTCAATTCTTGGCAAGATTCTGGCACCTTTGATTATAATAGTATTCATTTTTATTTTGACTAAAGTAGGTTGTTTGTTACATAAAAGAAAGAAACATTTGAAGGAAAAGAAGAGAATCTATAAACTCAGAAAAGAAGAGGAAAGGGAGATCGAGTTACAGGAGTTACATAGAGAGCGTCATGTTA
This sequence comes from Lissotriton helveticus, assembly GCF_964261635.1. Classification (NCBI taxonomy): domain Eukaryota; kingdom Metazoa; phylum Chordata; class Amphibia; order Caudata; family Salamandridae; genus Lissotriton; species Lissotriton helveticus. The sequence goes on from NC_136057.1 coordinate 1,238,084,280, forward strand.
ATTGCAAAGATTATGCTGAAACAGACTTTTAGGTTTACTAATACAATTGAATTTGAATCGATTTCTTAAAATTTAATTTACCAAAATTTTGAGTGCTGGTGTGGTGATTTGTTAATCACCAGATGAGGGAGTTGATGGAGCGAGATAGAAAACAAAATTTTGTTTAAACTCGCAAAGTCACATTTCCATAACATGAATAAAATTATTAATGATTTGTGATATGTCGTGCTAATACAACTTAGATTAAACTTTACACGTGGGGGGACTAACATATGTGCTCATAAACGTGCATATTTGTTGCATCTTTTTGTTCGTGCAAAATAATAAAATAATTTATTGTTTTCGTTTCTGTCATTACTAACTGCTGCAAACTTAAAAGAAGCATGTGCTTGTTTTGCTTTTCCTTGTCTGTGTGATGTCATTTCTACTATTCTAGGTGCATTTGGGGTCTCATAGAAAAACGAAGACTGGTAAATATAAACGCTGCTTTATTTGTTTGCATTAGCTAGGTAACATTTTGATTAATCGGGTGGGTTAATTAATTAGTAAACCATGGGGTGGATACAGAATATACTTTATTTCTTACATTAATACTTTTCTTGTGTTTGTTTTATACTAGAAAACATAAGTTGCCTGGTTTTGGGCCTAGTTATTTGAGCCGCAGAAAAAGAGCTGATCTATAATTCTGCAGAAAGTCACGAGACGCCCATTCTGAATTAAAACGTTTATTGAAGCTGCATTCACAAAGCAAAAACTGATGAGCTGACATCATTCTGTCGGACATGGCCAAGGTCGAAAGTGAACTTTTTGTCAGTCCTTAACTTGGCATCCGCGGAAATTGTACTGAAAGACTATGGAAGCTGCGAGGATGACTTAATACAAAGTTGCAATCGCAGGAAGCTTCTGGCTTCACGTGGAAGAGACAATGGTCTTTGTAAGACATGATTTTGTGGAACTTTTTAAGAATCTGGTGACATGTCACTTGTCACTCTCAGCCAATGGGACGTCGAGAATTTCTGAAAACTTTCCTTTGCTAGTTTAGTTAGCGTAGAAAGGTATAAAAAGTCATGCCCTTAGGGTTGGGCTGGCTGCTGCTTTCTGACTTTCCGATGAGGGTGATGTGCTGCTGGACTTTGCGTGGAGCACGTAAGAATCCTCAAAGATCTTTACTTTAATTTCTGTCTATTTAGCTCAGTTAGGGAAATAGGTTTTAGAAATGCTAAACTTTATATAATTTCTTTAAAATTGATTCAATTGCTTAAATTGTATTTTTCTCATATTTCTTACCATCATGCTTGCTATATTGCAAATAAATTTCATTTATAAAACTTTCAACTTATATTCCATAATTTAGAAAATAAAATCTTACTTTTGACAAACAAGCTGGTCTTGGTTATTTAGAAGTATAGGTTACCTTTAGCTAGATCACGTCGCCTATGGTGGTCGTTTAAATGGTTGGGTTTTATTCTAATGACAATATTCTTTTTGCAAATGTATAAATATGTATATAGTGTGTATATAATGTGTATATAGATTTATTCTGATCACCTGATTCAGTAGGCCCAAAATATATCAGGTTCATAAATGGGTCCATATTTAGTATAGAATTTTGTTTATAGGTTATGAAGTTGGGTAGCGTAGTTTATGATATATTTTCTATAGCCCGCTGGATCAGAGAGCAAGAGGAAAAATGCCAGGAAATTCTGGGCTTTAATTAATCACTCAAACCTGAGCTACTCAAGCTTCGGAAATGCAAACATTCAAGAAGCAGAATGGGCAACCTATCTTACGGACCACTTCAAGGAACAAGATCATCCAGATCCGGCTGGACAGGGCCTGCCAGCAGAATTGGGTACTGGTTCTGGTATTAAAGTGCTAATCTCTATCGATGCAACACACCGGCCTGACGACCCACACCCGGTGACTGATGACAGGACAACCACAGCGATAATAAAGGCTAGACAAGATGGAGCACCTGGCCCTAATGGCCTGCCACAAAACGTGTTCAAATCAGACATAACCTTTTGGTCTGGATTGCTAACTAACCTTTTTAACTATGCCCTGAGATCTGCAACAATCCCAGACTCGTGGCGGGGTGCAATTATTCATCCGATTTATAAATCAGGTTTGCGTGCTGCCCCCCAGAACTACAGACTTATAGCCCTGTTGGGTATCGAGGCAAAACACTATGCAGGGCTCCTTCTGGAGGACCTGAGGCAATGGGCAAATGACTTCAACAGGGTGCCAATGAACCAAACCGGGTTCACCGCTAATTCAGGGACCATGACCAACCTACTAGTGGTGTCATCTATTGTCGACAAAGCCCTTTTAACATCTAGGCTTGTGTTTTGCTGCTTTGTCGACTTCAAAGCTGCATTCGATAGGGTCCCCAGGGAGGCCCTTTGGGAAAAGCTGAGGAAGTGGGGAATTCCTAACAATTTATTGAATGCAATTATCCAACTGCACTCCCGCACTTGGGTTCGAGTAAAGATGGGGTCCGGCACGCATCTCTCGCGAAAAATCTCTACAAGAAGAGGGGTTAAGCAGGGATGCGTGCTGGCCCCTTTCTTATTCAACCTGTTCATTGCCGACTTATCCAGTGCCCTGGATGGCGTAAACAGCCACTCGCCAAAGGTAGGAGGCATGGCATTAAGCAACCTTTTATATGCCGATGATCTGGCTCTATTTAGCCTCACTAGGGTGGGGCTGCAAAGGCTTCTTGACACACTACTACAATACACTATTAAAAATCAATTAGAAGTTAATCTGAAGAAGACCCAGGTTGTTGTATTTGGGAAAAAGCGATATGCCGGTGGTGGATGGTCTTTTAATAACAATAGCCTCGACATAGGCAATTCGTACAAATACCTGGGGGTGCACTTGGACTACAGAGGCAACCTCATAAAGCAGCACAAAGAGATTGCTATTAAAGCAACAGCGCTCACGGTGTCATTAACTAAGCTTGCAAAAAATCTCTCAGGCCCCACCCTGTCCCCTCTCTTGGAAGTCCTGAAAGCTAAAGTTGGTCCCACTCTGTCGTATGGCATAGGGATTTTTAATGGGAAATTAAACACTGCTTTGAATCGACATACGATAAAGATTTATAAAAAGGTTTTCCAGTTGCCACACTCTGCATCCCCCCCACAGATCAGACTAGAGTTGGGGTTACTGAACTACGATGTTTCCTGTATAGGGGTATTTCTTAATCTTTGTCATAAATTACGACAATCAAACTCAGGTACATTAGAGTCTCTAGTTTGGCAAGATATAATGGAGAAAAACCCAGGAGGAACTTTTGGCCGACTTTTTAAGAATTACATCGAACAAATTTCAGCAGATGGCCTTTGGGCCCTTAATCCTAGTCAGTCTGCATTTAAACTTGCAATTAAAAAAAACATAAGATCGCTATCACTCATCACAGACAAAGCACTGTTCTCAAAACGAAGCCACGCGTGGGCAGTCATTCATTCTTATAATCAGCTAGCCCCCTCCACTTACTTTTCTAGTCCCTTTTCATTGTACTTAAAACGCTGCTTTATAAACATTAGAATGGGTGATTGGCGATTTTTGCAAAACCTTCTCACCTGGCGCCGCGCGGAAGAGGATACAACCTGCAGAGGGTGCGGCAAAGCTGCAGAAACGCTACTCCATGTGGTCTGTATCTGCCCCGTCTTTGACCCCCAACGCAGGCTTAAGCTGAGGGGGGAATGGAATCGGTTGGGGGTCCGGACCTGTAGGCAAGCTATTATTGCTGCATTGAGCCCGGATAACACTGACCTAAATATAAGACTGACAAACCTGATTCAGAATGCTTATCGTAATTTTAAACAAAAAAGTCTTGCTACCGCTTTATCCCCATCCGTTTTAATCTAATCAATGCCTTTTAAACAAAAACAAAAAAAAAACTCAACCTATCAGGCAGCCAGCGCTGAGAACAGTTTAAATAATAGGTTGAGAGAACGGGTCATTTTAAGTATGCATTTACTGTTTGGGAAGCGGTCTTAATAATTGATTGTTTGCATTGTTTTACTATGCATGAATAATACAAATCTGTAATTCTCTTTTAAAGATATTTGTTTTATATCTAAATAAAGACCTTTTATTATTATTATTATTTTAGTTTGCTTCTATTACAGAATCTGTCCCAAGCCCATCCTGTGCATTGCAGAGTGTCAGTTTGGGCCAGGGTGAGACGGGCCATGGAACATATAACTCTATCGAGACGTGTGTGTGTGTGTGTGTGTGTGCAGTCAGATACTCTCACTGTATATGTCTGGAAGGTTTATGGTAGTACCAGTAGTGTATTACTGTACTTGGGCACACAAAGAATACAGCTCGAAATCTGGCACTAGCTTTCCACCTTACTCATATGGTACACTCAGTACTTCCAATTTAATCTCGGTTGCCGACCAGCCGAGTCCAACCGGACCTTTTTCAATTCCAATCTATTACAATTATGTAGTAAGAGGATTGAGGATGGTGTTAAAAAAAACTACAGGAGTTTGTGCAAAAAGACAAGTTTCCCCAGAGCAAGTCTACCTACTAATGACAAAAGTAATTTAATCCACCTGGTGATTTGGTCTTTAAGTTTAGGTTCCGCCACTCCATAGTTGGCTTGCAGTGTTGCTCCCATATCTCTGTGAAGCCAGACCCCTATGTATTTCACATACACACCATTTTATAGGGCATTCCAATAGGTATTTGTATGTGGAAAAAGTAAGTGTAAAAATAAGCAATTTAGCCCAGCTAATGGGGCTGCCAGAGAGAGGGTCAAACCTCAGAAGCTCATAAATGAATGGAGACTTATACATCGTGTCTCTGACATAAAACGTGACATCACCCACATACAGTGAGACTATGGGATGCTTCAATTCACGGTTTACACCCCTGTTTGCATAGTGATGGTGTAGCCTGGCCACCATTGGTTCCATCGCAGTAACAAACAGGATCAGTGATAGGGGGAACCTTGCTGAGTGCCCCGAGTGATCTTTCAGTGGGGTGATAACAACTCATTTTGCTGAAGGGTCTGTATACAAGAGTTTCACCCATGTTGTGAAGCTGCTACAGAAAAGCATATGAGCAGGCCAAAGAGATACGTTCTTCAGTCTTTCTTAAACTAGAGCAGGGTTATGTTGGTCATAATGGATATGAAGATATTGCTCTAGATCCTGGGTGTAGAGACAGAGATGGTTTGTAGCTTTGTTTTTTCTTTATTACATATCCACACTACAAATGTGCCAAGAGACCCTGGATATGATGTGCTTATAAGCAAAGCAGATGGGGTGCTGTTTGTGATGGTTTTTTACATGATCTATCCAGCTTTAAAGATGATCTGGGATGGCGTTGGCTGCTACTGGGGTTCCATCAGGTTGGGTTGTGTGGTCTGGTCATAAGTACTTATTGATGAGACAAGCTGTGGTGTGTAGTATGATCTTAAGGCGGGGCAGTGTGGAGTCTGGGATGCTGTATAGGAGGTGGTTGTCACCCCCAAGATGCCAGTGCACAATGGCGTGATCTGCGGATCTGAAGTAACTTTCTAGGAGACACAGTTTAATTTTCTTTGTATGGAGTTGGTGTTCTGGAACGAGACCACCTTGGTTTTCTTGGTGTCAGGCTCCTAGAGTGTGAAGGCGACATCCAGGGAAGAGCTGAGTGACTTTTGATGGGTAACATTATGGTTCTAAACCATCGAGGTTTCTGTCATCAAGCTAGGTTTTTGCTGGAACAAATTAGAGTGGATATTTTCCCATATAAGTACAAACCATATTATTAACATTGTTTCACAGTAGCTAACTTGAAAGCTTCATTTCTTGCAAAGCCTGTTACATTTCTCACACTGATTAGTTTAAACTAGTTTGAACTTCATATGTGAATACAAGGCACCCTTGGGAAAGGTTGGGCTTCTATGCTCACATTTAAGGTTGGCACTGCTTATACATCTACAAATTCTACTAGCACATAGATTGTCACTTGAAATGGCAGGATAAAGTACTGCAGAGAGGACATGGGTGCATAGATTATCAGGATACATGATTCTTTCATACTGCCATGCCAGAGAAAGAAAGAGCAGACAGCAATGGTCCTACATTGATGTAACAATAAAAAATCTCGCAGTCTCACTCATGCTCAGTTAAGGTATGCGAAGTTGCATAGATGGGTGACTCATAACTTCAGATTATGTTTATTAAGCTTTGAAAGCTTCACAAAGTCGAGTTTTGAGAATTCAGGAACCCATTGCTGCTGCTGCGGGTAATTTACCGCAGCTCATCAGTGATTCTTCATCCCCCTGATTTGACCCCTCTGCTTGACAGCTCCCCTGTCCAGATTCTGGCTCACCCCACCACCCGACCACTCAAAGCACTGTTGCCATCCCATAGCCCAGTGATACTCAATGTACGGCCCAGGGACCGCTTGCGGCCCTCCTGACCTTTATATGCCTTTACAAACTCGCCAACAGAAGCACCTGGCTGCTATTTACTCGATGCAGCACTAACGAAAAAAGATACTCAGTTAACTTTTGAATAAATGCTTTCCTGTTCAGTAAAATTAAAGAAGGACAAAACTAGGGAGTCCTGCACTGCTTAACTTTAGGAATACTTAATTTTTAAAGACATCTAGCAGCAAAAGTGTAAAAAAATGATAAAGTCTCTTCAAAATTCTAAAAGTGTATTTCATTGACATGCACAACTGTTTCACTATAGTACATCAGATTATGTCAGTGCATTGAGAAGTTTTGTTTTTTTAAGTGAACCTTTCTGACAATGATTTTAGAAACATTCATTCTGCCCTTCGCCTTGACAACAATGCCAATAGTAAACTAAGATGCAAGTCAGTTGTAATGTCCACTCTTTGGGTCACCTGCGGTTCTAATATACATGAACAATATTATAGTTTACTAAATCAAACACAGGAGAAGGTTTTGTAAAGAACACATCTAGAATGAAAAATGTCCTAGTAAGTATGACGGAAAGTCAATTCTATTAAGGACACGGAGGCAAGAATTATGTTGTAACTTTCTTTATTCCTCCTTTCAGCAGTCTGTAACTTTTCCTTCCGGCAGTCTTTAACTTTTAACTTTTATTAAAAAAAAACTAGAACTCCCATGGTGCTTCAGTGAGGTCATGCACAGTCCACCAATAGACAGTCTCCACTATCCCCTAGGGCGTGTGCTTCCTGTGACAACTCCTCTTTCTTGAGCTCCCCAGGGGAGGCGAGTCTCCTCCGTCATACTCTCGTACTCTTTGAGGCATCGAACCACACACAGCTTAGGGGAACTATCAAAAGCCGGATAAGATATCACTCTGGAGTCTGACTTAGTCCTGTGAACAATATGGAGTGTAACTCTCTGTGGAGTGAAACCTCGTACTGAAATGTCCAGTGCCCTAAGGTCCGACACTCTTTGGCAAGAAACCAGGCACAAAAGCATCGCCAGCTTCGCCGATAGCTCTTTACAGGACAAGTACTTATTGGGTTGCCAAGATTGGAACAAGTGCAACACCTTATTAACCTTCCAAAGCGATGAATATCTGTGTTCTGTTAGGAGCGTGAGGTGGATACCCCTCATCAACTTACAGACCATTGAGTATTCCCCAAGTGGCTGACCCTGGATTGGTGTATGGCCAGATGAAATCACTGACCTGTAGGAGTTAACCGTGTGGTATACCAGTTCCTGGGCCACGAAGGATGCCAAGAAGTTCATAACGGCTACCACTTTGCACCCCATGGGATCCTGATCATTCCGAACACACCAACTGACCCATCTTAACCAAGCTGATCTATATCTTTTATTTGTGCTGTCCGCCCACACTGCTCCCAGCATCTTTTGAGCCTCATTCAAAAGGCCAGAGACTCTCCAGCGATGCCTGAAATCCGCCAGGCCACTAGTGGCATTCTCCCTTGTTGGATTGCCCCGGAGATACCTCAGAAGGAGAGGATTGCGGGGTAGAAGGATTGGAGAATCCCAGGAAGTTACAGAAGAACTGGAAACCACACTTGAGACCTCCAATACGGTGTGATCAACACCACCTTTGCCTGTTGCCTGAGGATATGTGTCATAAGTCTCATTATCATCGTGAACGGGGGAAGGCTTATCCTGCTTCCGTAGACCAGTTCTGGAGAAAAACGTCCCTCTCGGACACAAGAGGGTCTGTCTTCCAGCTAAAGAATTTCAGTAGCTGGCGATCTAACTGGGACGCAAAAAGATCTACTGAAAATGGGCCCCACTTGTTGTGCAGTCTCTGAAATGTCTGTGGGTGCAGCTGCCACAAACTCATGTTCGACCAACGCCTGGAGCACCAATCTGCTACCACGCTGGAAGCTCCCGGGAGGTATTCCGCCTTTACTGAGATGTTGCTGAAAGGCAAAACGTCCAAAAGTCCTTGGCCAAATCAGCTAATGCTTTGGATTTCACACGCCCTCGATGGCTGATGTAACGAACTGCCGAGATATTGTCCATTTTCAACAGCACACTGCAGGACACTTTGTCCATCACTAGTTTTTTGTTATAAAAGTTAAAAGTTAAAGACTGCTGGAAGGAGGAAAAAAGAAAGTTACAGCATAATCCTTGCCTCCGGTCCTGACATAGAATTCATGTATTGTGAGGTCCTCTTATGTGTGATAATGAAGAAAAAGGTTGGGGAAGTGAAATAAAATGATTGCATAGGAACACACAATTTGGTTAAGTGGGGAAGTCGATACTAATTCCAGGTTTTATGGTTTAACATTGTGCAATTCAGCCACTAGATGTATATGCTTCACTTCCCCTATGCCAACCTTTCAGCCAACACCTTCCCCCTCCCCAAACCTCTGTCCACTACCCTGCAGGCATCAATACAAACCTTGGTTACATAACAGAACACATTGTTTAGCCCAGGGAAAATGTTTTTGAGTGCCCATGCAATAGCCATTCCCTTGTGTGAGTACGGTAACAAGACAAAATATAGAATTACCAAAATATCGAATTAAAAATATAGAATGGACAAAATATCGAAAGGACAGAATATAGTGGTGAATAATATCGAATTGAAGGTAAGTAATTTAATATTGAATAGTAATGTTTACCCCTACACTATCCAACGCTTTCCCTACTGTTGCACTCTCTGGAGTGGGAATAGTAATTTTTACCCCTACGCTATCCAACGCTTTCCCTACTGTTGCACTCTCTGGAGTGGTAATAGTAATTTGTACCCCTACGCTATCCAACGCTTTCCCTATTGTTGCACTCTCTGGGGTGGGAATAGTATTTTTACCCCTACGCTATCCAACGCTTTCCCTACTGTTGCACTCACTGGAGTGGTAATAGTAAATGTTATATTTATTATTTCATTAATTTTAAATTACTTTTAAGACTTTTTAAAAAGTTCGATATTTTGACTAACTATATTTTTTAAAACTATATTTTTGATTCGATATTTCTGTACTTACCTGTTTGTAGATAGGAATTCGATATTTTTGCATTCTGTATTTTTTTCTTCGATATTTTGGTAATTCTATATTTGTGAATTCGATATTATGTCAGTGACTCGTGAGTACAGTGACAGTTTCAGCCATGATTTCAAGCTACATGGCGCGTCACTGTTGGCAGCAGGGGTGGGTTTAGCTTTTCATTGCCCAGGAGTCAACACTTACCCTTGTGGAAACAAAGTTCCCAACTTTTCATTCAAGGTCTAAAAGTGAATTGTGGAATACCATAGCAAATAAAAGTGCTGGAATGGCATGGACTGGGGTTGTTCTTACGTTCCTCCCAGATGAGGCCCTAGTTTATGGCACAAGTGTGCAGCATGTCATTTTTACTCGACACCGGGTGAAAACGCAATCCATTTCAACAGGCCTGTTTGCAGAGTAACAACAAATCCTCCCTGTTGGAAAGTGCCTCTTTTTGCATGGTTAACCCACACTTTAGCCTGATGTAATTTTGAACTGCAAGCACCGGTTGTGCCACACCAGGGGCCCCTCACCAAGGCTATGCACACTGTCATTGCCGGCTGCATGTCTTGGTGAAGGAAAATCCAAAGAGTCGACAAGGTACACAGCCCTGTGTGCATGCTACCCATACACTGCATAAGATATAGGAAAGTCACCCGTACTGCCGGCCTTCAGCCTAAGGCAGGGTGCACTATATCCTATTTGTGGGCATATCAGCATGAGCAGATATGCCCCTAAAATGTCTAATCCATTCTGTGATTTTGTAAGTGGATGGATGGATGGATGGATGGGTTTTTATATAGCGCAATATCACCGCCAGGTCTCAAAGCGCTTTGCATTGGGAACCTGTCCTGGTTTTTCCCTGTGAGATAGCCCCTACTGGGTATCCCCAAGGTGAAAGCCAGGCATCCCGCCGCGGGGGGCCGTAGTGGAGATTAAGCAAGCTATTGCCCAGAGTTGCAGAGTGTGAACCTGTGATTCAAGTAGGCACCGAAGCGAGAATTACCGAGTCCGTGGACATTTTGGGCTCAAGACCCTGCTGCATCGGGAATTGAACCCTGGTCCCGGGTCTGATCTCAGCGTCCGGGTCTGCCTCCTCTAACCAGTGAGCCACACTTCTCCACGTGAGCAGGATATCCAAAAAGAGTACGTGGGCCGGATACTTGTCAACATGAGTATCCTAGCTCCGTGATGGCTTAATGAATTCTAAGAAGTTTGGAACCAAACATCTTGTCTTAATAAATCCTCACTGATGCCATTGTTGGATTTATTAATACATTCACACAGGGGACCCTTTTAGGGAGTTCCATGAAACCTAACCAAACACTAGTGAGGTCTCTGGGCCTTGTCACCAGCCTGCAACCACCTGACATGTTTCTTACCACTTGGGGTGAGAGCCAGCACTCTCAGAGGACAGAAACAATACCTGCTTTGGGTGGGGGGGTACACGCCTCCTCCAGGGCAGGATGGCCTTCCCGGGTGGGAAGCTTCAAAGGCAATGCCACCTTTAAAATTGAAACCTGTAACATCCAGATAGGGAGGGAGGCCAAGCCCCCTTTTCCGCTCCACGTTTGGTAGGAGGAAAGGTTGTAAAATTCATTAGATGAGGAGGAGGATCCCCCCTCGGCTGCACCACCCCTAAGGTGGGTCAGGCGGGGTGAACCCCTCTCCTGAAATTTCACCATCATGAATATGTGAGAAAACCTCAAATCAGGGCTAGGGTAGTGAATATTCCTTCAGGAAGCGGTCAATAGAGTGTGTAGACAGCCTAAAGTTAAGTAGCCCTTTGGGTACTACCTGTCTCCCCTTGTAACACCCCTAAATTCAGTATTTTGGTGGTTCCCAAGACCTAAACCTCAGATTCATCTGACCGAAGAAGACCATGAATAAGAAGACCTGCTGCGTGAAAACTGAAGCCCTGCTGCAGAAGAAAAAGGTGCAAAACCCTGTCAGCTACTGCAAGGACTCCACAATCACTGCCTTCTGGATTGTCCTGAACCTGCAAGGCCTCCAAGAAATCCAGAGCACCTACCACCTTTGAGAAATCAACAAGAAGCTCCCTTGGAGTGAAGGTATCAATCCCTGCACACCGCAAGCACCTATCCCATGAAGTACAGTTTGTCAACTTGCTGCTCCTGTCAACCTCGATGCAGCACCAAAGCAAGAAGAGGTACAACAGCTCCGGAGGGTCTCCACCATGTTTGGAGACATCAGGACCTACCAGAGCAGTGGAGTACCAATACCCGGGGTACCGGACTCCCAAAAGTAAAAAACCAAGAAGAAGAGTGCATAGCACCAGAAGCAAGCACCCATCAAGGGACGTCAAGACACCTGAGACCCACTTCCTGAGTAGCCCAGCTTTCCCAAGCTCACCCCTACAAAACTCCTGCTCCTGACCACGAGGAACCCTAAAGATGCACTACGCCTGGCTGACCTTTTCACTCAGTACCCAGCCCCACCGTTTTCAGCTCCGACTAACCAGTTCTGCTCCCATGATCCCAGGTCCTTGCAACCTCTTCCCTCCAGGAAGACCCACCGGCTTACCTGTAAGTCCACCTGTGCAGTGCATTTTCAGGTGGTCCCTTTCTTCTTTGCGCTCCAGTTTCCCAGACCCTCAGCACTCTACTCCCACCCGATACGGGACACTCCTGAATGTCTCCTGCTGGAACTTTGGATCTGGTCCAGACAGCAACCTAAAATGAAAAATGGAACTTTGTGAAAGCATTGCATGATTTTATAAGCATTTTTCCTTTTTTCCCCCCATTGATTCGTATGGTGTGTAATTGTGCACAAAAGTGATATATTTTCCAAACTTTGAAAAATCTACAAAAGTACTTACCTTAACTGTGTTCTTGGTCTTAAAAAATACATAAAAATCAACTTTATTTTTACAAATTGGTGTTGGATTTATTCTTGAGCGTATCTCATTCATTGCCTCTGAGAGTACAACATATGCTAGGCACTGCCCTCTGATAAGGCTAACTGTTGGCCCACCATACAACAGAAAGAGCATTGCAATGATCTGCTTTTACTTCTGTGTACCATTTAGCGATTCTCTGGTCTCTGTGCACAGTGTACTACTTTTTAGCATACTATAGAGAGAGCCATCTTCCTACACTCCCATCAAACAACTCTCAAAAATCCTAGTGTATCTTAAAGTACCGAGGAAAAACATGAAACAGTTGAAAAAAAAACAATGTGCATGCATTCCTTAGGGTTTAAGCATTAAATAGCTCGGAAATTGAAAGAATACATAATGGATTCTTTGATAAAAGTTTATTTTTAAAGTTTCAAAATGTGAAAATGAAAAATGAGGCTCGAAAACTAGCCTCTCGAGCTCCAGGTCATAATAGGAGAGGCTTGAGAGCTCATGCAGACAAAACTGGAGCCGGTAACAGAGATGGACAATTGCAAATATTCAATGAGACTGAACTGCCAACTGGACTATCAACGGACACCAGGGACCTCTAGCCCAACAACAACCAACAACCAACAAGGTACCATTAGCGAGTCCCGAACTTTCTCATCTTCAATTTCCTTTTGTAGCATGAGGATTTATGAGTGTTAGACCAATTTGTTTTGGTTGGCCATAGGACTCTGTGCACTTTACCACTGCTACCCAGTGCTAAAAAGCTTGTGCTCTCTCTTTTAATTTACTTATACATCCCTAGGAAAATAGTCCTACATGTACCCAGTGACTGTACAATAAATGTGCTAGTTGGCATGCAATGCTTATTGTGCCACCCACTTAAGTAGCCTTTTTAAACATGTCTCAGGTCTGCTATTGCAGCCTGTGTGTAGTTTTAAACTGCCATTTCGACCTGGCAACATACAACTTTTACCAGTCCTAAACGTTCCTTTTTAATACATATGTCACCCCTAGGGTAGGCACTTGCCAGCCCATGGGCAGGGTGCAGTATATTTAAAAATGTGCACATGTACTTTTAAGTTTTACATGTCCTGGTAGGGAAAAACTCTTAAAAGCATTTTTTATTACTGCAGGGCCTATCTCTCCCATAGGATAACATTGGATTATCTTATTATTTTTGGTAAGTGCTAAGTTTTGATTGGGAGTAGGAAGAAATGTAATGTTTACACTCAAAAGAAATGTAATTTAAAATCCTCATTAGTGGTGAAGTCAGATTTTAAGTCACAGTTCTAAAAATGCCACTTTTAGAAAATTGCCATTTCTTGTCCAAACAGTGTGGTGCCTGCAGCCCTCATCCTGGGTCACATGACTAGGTTTAGTTGGCAGTTGGCCTTTGTGTATACCTCCGGACAATATCACAAAGGGTGACTGGGCGTTAGTAGGATATGTCATCCTGACCTGATGGGAGGGGCGGATCTGTCACCTACCACATTTGCACTTCAAGGAGCCTCATCAGCACACGCACAAATAACTTTACAACAGCCTTCAGTGGCCCATATATTCTGGGACAAGGGAAGGGAGGAAGGAAGGAAATTCCAGAGCCAGATGTGGATGGAAGTTCAGGCGTTAATCCTACTTCAAAACTGACCCCAGGTATAAATAGTGGAACCTCAGACCAACTCTTCAGTACACTCCTGGACCTGTTGATTCTACAGAAGAAGGAGTGCCCTCCTGCAAGAGATCCGCCCAGCTGTTGGAGGCCTTCTGTGCTGTCTGAGAAGGAGGAATAGATCTAGCTACCTGAAGTGACTTCAAAGGTCAGCTGACAGACCTCCTGGTCAGAGCTACAGTAACATAACGAGCTGCAGTGGCTTTCCTGCAACTGCCCACCTGACCTAGTGGAGAAGCGTGGCTCAGTGGTTAGAGGCGTCAGACCCGGAAGCTGAAATCAGCCGTGGACCAGGGTTCGATTCCCCGCCTCGGTGGGTCTCGGGCTCAAAAATTCCACAGACTCGACAATTCTCGCTCCGGTGCCTACTCGACTCACGGGGTCACACTCTGCGACTCTGGGCAATAGCTTGCTTAATCTCCACTACGGCCCCTCGCGGCGGGATGCCTGGCTTTCACCTTGTGAATACCCTGTCGGGGTATCTCACAGGGGAATACCAGGACGGGTTCCCTAAGCAAGCGCCTTGAGACCCCTGGGTGATTAGTGCGCTATATAAATCGAAATACATTTACATTTACATTACCTGTTGCAACTGAACCTGCCTGGACTGCAACTTGACCTGCCTGAGCCAAGCTGACCGCAGCAATAGCGAGTCCCTGATCCTTAAGTGGTTCCTCCTGAGGTCCTGGGTCCTTGGTTGGCATCCGAGTGCACTCCTCTGAGTACAAAGAATAAATCCTGCAGTTATGGGCTCTTCACAACTGCGAACTTAACCATTTGCACCAAAACCGTGCATCCCATATCAATCTCCATTGCAAACCTCCTGTGAACCTGATTCTTTGCGCTAGAGCAAACGCCAGCGTTGCCCGGTAATACATGATCTGCACTTAAAGCTACAGCATCGACAGCCCACATTGACCGCCAACATGAATCTCCATCAATGAATGTCTGTGACACCCAACAGGATCTTTGCACTACAGTGACAACTATCTGCAATGCTATCCTTGCTCCTAGAAGCCTCCTCTACTTCAAACTGGACTCTCTTTGCACCAGACTTTGAGACGGTAACTTCTTCAGCGCGGCTAAATAACTCTCTGTGTCCTGCCCGTGCTCCATCGAGGTTGGTTTGAACTTTTGACTTTTAACCAGTCTCGCACAACCAGTAAATTATGAGTGGCACTTTGTGCTTTGAGGTGCTCTACTTGCCCTAAATCTTTGAAATTGCAGATCTCTGGTTTCACTGATTGGATTTTTGTTGTTTTGCTGTCAAATAATGTATGCAATTTTACTCTATTTTTTAATTGGTGTGGGGGTTTTCCTTGTGTTGTGGTCTCCCTTTATTACTGAATGTGGGCTACATAAATACTTTACACAATGTCTCTAAGTTAAGCCTGACTGCTTTGTGCCAAGCTACCAGAGGGTTAAGCACAGGTTAATTGGGTGACTTTTTGTGTTTAACCCCAAAAAGGATTGTGGTTGTTGCTTCAGTAGGTGTTCACCCCCTTCAACCAAAAGCCCAGCTTCTCATAGTTGGGGATACGGCCTCCACTCCCAGGCTGTGGAGATGGGATTAGAGAGAAAAGGAAGAAGCATGTCGGACTCTGAAGCAAAGCGGTCAAGCCCTGGGTGACCAAACCGAGTCACAGTTTCCTGGAACAAACCAGGACACTATCTCATCATGGCTGAGGTTTGCATAACCTGGATCAGGTGTCAACAGGCCCATTTTCCATCACTAGATTCAGGTAAGAAAAAAATTTCATGGGTTAGGGTATATTCCTGAGGCTCCGCTTTCAATTCATGTAAGAAGAGTCACATGGCTATCCATTCTTACACAGCCCAACTTACCATCAAGACTCATCTGGAAGTTTAACAAGGCTCACAGTGTGGCCACCATTTCCCTCCAATTAGATGATTTTAGACTCTCCTCTGGGGACGGCAATCTCTAAATAGTAGTTCTGAGGACTGCGCACCAGCATTTGCTGCTGGTGTCCGTTGTTAAGATCTTGGGGAAATCAAGGGAAAGGGACACTCTTTTGTCTAAGTTCACTGGTTGAGACCACCAATGGAGGGACTGATAAATCTGAGGGGGCACTGGCATCTCTGCTTGCACTCTCAATGAATCTCTGGGAGGTGCTTGAACTTTGTCCAAAATAGAGCTTAAGAGGGATATCAGTTTATCCTTCCTACAATGGGGAAGGCAGCCATCCTCCAGTTTAATATGAGGCACTTCCCTGATGAATCAGAGGCATATAGAAGACCTCAGATGTGACACATTCCAGATGATTATCCACCCATTTCAATGGATCATTTGATAGGCCTCCAGCACATTTTTGGTTTCCTTAGAAAAAGAGGAGGAAAATGTTAACCAATCATCAATAGGCAGAAACAAGTATACCTTTACAATGCAAAATGGCTACCCAGGAGCCAAGATGTTTGTAAATACCTTAGCCGCTGATGCGAAGCAAAATTGCAAAACTGTGAACTGACAATGCTGCTTGATGATGCAACAACAGAGGAATCTCTGTGAATCTGGATTCAGTGGGACAAGCAAATATACATCCTGAGGAAGGATGGAATGGTGTGTTACCATCCCGAATGGCACATGAGGTATATAAGCACTGAGGTCCTTCAAGTCTAGAAATGGGCCAACTTCCTCTATCTGCTTTTGTACTAAAACAGGATTGAACAGCAGTCGAGTTACTGCTCCTCTCTTAGAACTGGGGGAACTGGAACTTTTGACAAAGATCATGTGTCCCCTGCAGGACAGCTTTGCAGTGCAGAGGGCATTGATGGCCAAGTGTGGAACGTCAGCATTCTGGAAGGGACTCCAGGAATGGAATCTTGTATGTTTGAAGGACATTAGTATAAACCCAGAGGTCAAATATTGAAGCGTCCCACAAGCCAAAAAAACTTCTGCAGACAACCACCCACTGGTCTGTCTCCAAAATGCCACACAGCAGGATAATCATGATTTTGTTGTGGGTGGGGGAGAGTAGAGGTGGACTGTCTCTGGGTTTTGTGAGCCGGTCTCCCACCAGGGCTTATTTTCAGCTTTGGAAGTGGGAGGAGGACCGAAAACACTCCAGGGGCCTATGTTACATCCTCTGAAGAATGGGCTTATTGTTGTCATCAACTTTCAGTGTTCTTTCCAAGCTGAGGACCAGATTGGTTTGTCCTAGTAAGAGGCAAATGCCTAAGCAGAGATTTCTGTGAAATGTTTACTGTACATGAATACATTCATATCTACCTGCATACCGATGGATAAGATACGGCTCTGTTGTGCACAGGAAGTTGAATAACATATCTGAAAGGAACTTTATTTACTATTCCTTGACAGTATCGGCATATAGTCATTATCCCCTAAAAACGGTATGTTCTGGAAAGGAATCGTTTCCAGTCCCTTGACAAAGTTTTAAAAACTACATTATGGAGAGGAAGCATTTCATATTCTTTTCAATGCTATTTTTGAAAGAAATCCTCTTCTTTCTCACCTAGCATTGCATCAGGAAAAGCTCAGGGGCATATTATCAACGGCCAGCGATAATTATCGCTGGTCGTGCTTAGCTATAATTTTATTATCACAGGCTATCCCTGGAATTTATCGCCCTAGTAGCGCGTTATTAACAACACGTGTTTCTCCAGGGCAATAAAAATTCCAGAGATAACGAGACTTTCGCCGTTTTGCAGAGAACGTCGCTGGTTTTCCAGCGATGTTCCCTGCAAAACGGCGATAATCTAGCTGATACAACCCTCAGGGTCGTATCAGCATAATCCACCCCGATGTAAGGGATCTGTAAGTCTGCATTTTAGCAGACATTAGTTTTTGGAGAAAGCTGCAGTTTTCTCCAAAAACGATTGTGTGCTAAAATACTGGGGCAGCCTTGTGAATATTGCGATGCGAACATCAGCGATATTTGCAAGGTTGTCTATCCAGGGTACGCCCAGTAACGCCCACTTTGCATCTCATTAGAGATGCAAAGGGGGCGTTGGGAAAAAGGGTGCTAACATGCGATTATGCATGTTAGCACCCTCTTGTAAATAGGGTGATAGTTTTATCTCCGCTTTTTGGGCTTTTTAAGCCAAAAAAGCGGGGATAAAGCCCTTGTCAATATGCCCCTAAGTTCTTTCTAATACGTTGTAGTATTTCCCAATCTGCACTTTCAATGTGGCACAGTCTAATGTCCCACTCTTTTCTGAGTTCCTCTACAGATATGTGACTGCCTTCTTACCTCATTAATTCAATATAGATATCGTGGCCTGTAGGGAAGAAGCATTAGCACTGTCAATCTTCTTTGTAATAAGGCCCTTGCCCTATTACAAGGAAGGAAGATTCGCAGCACCATCAGCTGCGAATGAAGGAAGATTTGCACCGCTATCAGCTGCATTCTCTCCTACTTCAAGCACTTGAGAGTCAGCAAGAGGGAGCTTTTGATGCTTGTGGTTAGCATTGGATTTATTTCACCTTCAATCACCGTGGATCTCCAGGACGAGTGTTCCTCCAAGACCAACAAGTCTTTCCTCTTTCAGTCTATTTCTTTAGAAAACGGGTTCTGGATCTACTAAGATGTCACACAATGCATCACAGCAAGGGACGTTTCTTTGTTTCATTGCATGAAAGAAATTGAGCAGAATTGGGCCATATTTACAAAGATGACACTGTTCTGCTCTCTCTGAACACTGACATACTTGCTCCTGGCTTGAGTCAACACAGGCACACTTGCGTCATGTTGTAAGGGTGCCTGCGTTGTGGTCAGGACAATTTTTGTGCAGGAAGAGATACCGTGCTGCCCAAAATATAGCCTTTGAGGCTTATTCCTCTTTGTATGTGTGCTGCAAAATAAGAGGAAGTAACAGGGAGAAAAAAGGTATTTCTCTTCATTACACCAACTTCGGGTAGGGGCACCATTTTGACGCAGACTCATGTTTAGCGCAGAGACGCCTCAGGGTAATTGTTTGAGCTTTATAAAACTGATATCAATCAAAATCACAAGTGAATGAATGACTTAAAGGCAACTTGTATAGTACACCGTTACTCAAAGAGTGTCCCGCACTCTGCAAACAGGACCATTGATACCGAGTGCAAATAAGCCAATTATTCCTGTTTAAAGAGCCACGTTTTCAGTTTTTCCTTAAACAATGGGATTGCATCAATTGCTCATAACTCAAGAGGAAGTTTGTTCCATGCTGATGACCCTAAAAAAAGAGATGGACTTTCCCCCAGTTCTGGTGTGGTGAATCCTAGGGATTCTGGCCAGGGGGGTATTGGCTGACAGTAACGTTCTTGGGGGTGGGGGGTGGGGCATAGAAAATTGTTTGGTAGATATTCGTGATTGCTGAAACAGATTTCCTGGCACTGGGATAACATACGTAAGGTATTACTACTTACCTGCCTTAAAAGCAGGCTCATGCACAGCCATCCGGTCTAACAACAGTATAAGTTTGTGATGAGTAAAGCGCTGTAGCAGGCCTGACATCCAACAAAAGGCATATTAAATTAAAAATAAGCAAATGAGAGAACATAATTACTTCCATCCACTTACAAGCGAGTAAGGTACGTCCATCCAGGAAAAACAGTCATGTGAGATAGTAGTTATTTGCCTTTTAGTTCCATCATCAGGAGTGTGGCCTACATTAGGCATCTTTCAGATTTGTCATGTATTTGATTTTTGGTGTTAGTGTACTTGGGTAGGTAAAGAACTGTCTGTGGACAGAGGTGAGGCCTCAACTTCTAAGGACTGGATCAAGAAAGACAGAGGAGGTAATGTAGGCCCATGCTTATAATATGCGACAGTAACCAATGGTCCCAGTAGACTCAGATATTTTGGTGGTCAAAAAGGGGCTTGGCTGGAACTCTCACTCGCGAGTCCGGACCTGTTGACAGCTATATACTGTGACGTTTCCGGAAAGTGACGTGCTTGCCAGATTTCCTGGAGAGGGAGCATCCTTTCTGCCTCCACTTGCTGTCCCTCATTATTAATTGTACGCCTTCGATCAAGGCAGACTGCTTTGTACCGAAATCACGCTCCTAAGCAGCACTTTGCTTAAAAAAAAACGCTGCTGCAGTTTATTTTCTAAATGTTAAGGATTACCAGTTTCCATAGCAACCAAGAGCATGCTGTCGAATTCTTGCAGGAAGGAAGGAACTCGTATCCAACCTCGGTGCTAGGCTGCCTCTGAATTTGTGGTTGTGTGCTCCCGAGCTGCAAAACTGAGCAGTAATTCAATCTCAGTAAATTTGTGGTTAAAGCATTTACTGTCAAGTATCCAGCGCTTACAGCTCTCTCTTCATTATTTTTTATTTTTTTATTTTGATGCATGTACTTACTCTCGCTAAACACACAGGTTGTTCTCAACAAGTCAAACACAGGAATCCGGGAGAGCTCTCATAAATTTGAGCAGGCGTAGTACCAAAGTTGGGATTGCATGGTGCACGCAGAAAGTGAACGCCAGGGCTTAATTTGTGCTTGTTGTTGCAGGTGGTGCACACCTGCACTTGTTTTCGCAAAATGGGACATATATTTCATCATAAGACTTTGGCCCAAAGCAAAAGAGTGAAAGGGAGAAAGAATGAGGTAGGAAAACAGTGGCAACAGGAAAAGCTAAGGACACAAATGCAAAAGTAAGAGAAAGAATCAGAAAGTGTAGACTGTTGAAAGAAAGAGGCATGACCTGAAACACTACTATACAAAAGAAACAATTGATGGACGGAATGCTGGACAACGCAAACATTCACCCCCCTGTCACAAAGATCTGAGCTTAATCCATCATTCTTTTGCTCATCACACCACCAAATTTGGACCCAGCCATATGCAAATCAGTCTTGACCCTGTTCCTAGTGGGAACAGTCCAGCCCGAACTGCCAAGCCAGATCCTCCCTGGACCGGAAACAAGCATCCTGGGACCGGTTTTAGGGCATCACCCTTCATCAGCCAGGCTAGCTTGAATCCAGTGGTTTAGTGAGCATGGGACCCACATCTGGGCATACCCTTCCCACTTAGGACGACAAATGCAAAAAGAACAGATGGACAGAATGCTGAACCAATCACACATTCACCCCATTAAGAGATCTGGATTAAATCCATCGTTTTTTGCACGCCACACCATTCCAGTTCAGACCCAGCCATATGCAAATCAGTCTTGGCCCTGCTCCTCATGGGAACCATCCTTCCTGGACCAGAGACAAGCATCCTGGGACCGGTTTCAGGGTGTTATCCCCCATCAGCCAGGTTAGCTGAAATCTTGTGGCGTAGCAAGCAAGGGCCCCATGTCTAGGATACCCTTCCCACTTAGGACGACAAATGCACAACAAACAGATGATGGACAGATTGGTGAACCAATCACACATTCACCCCCAGTCACATATCTGAGTTAAATCCATCGTTTTTTTACATGCCACACCATTCCAGTTTAGACCCAGCCATATGAAAATCAGTCTTAAATGTAATTACTCCCGATGACACATCTATTAGCCTCACCATCTTTGCCCACTTTTCCCACTCAGATGTTCCCCTCTGTCTTCATAATCCTCATCTTATGTACTCATCTCACTGGCATGAACTCCCACCCTCTGATCTCACTAAAACTCCTGAGTGTCAGACTGGGACATAAAATAGGCCTGGGCAACACAAAAGTGGACCTAAACTATAAAAAAAGTAGTCACATACTAAAAGAAAGGGGCCTTCATTGGCAAATCGTGGCAGCTCGGACCTTTGTGACCTATCTTTTCATGGTCTTTGAGGGAAAACACATTTCAGGTTCTTAGGTTTAACAGACTATCTGAATCAAATATTTTGATTAACTTTAGATAGCATATGTGCAGATTAATATCAACACGGGAAGGCCCAGGTGCCTTACTTTATGTTTGAAATAAATGCTGTATTTCTGCTTGCTGTGCATAACACCTTTTTACTGTTTCAGATACGAGAGGCACTCTGTCCTCATGTTGAAATATTATTCTGTTAGCTTACATCTAGAAGGTTATAGAATAGCAATTAGTTGAATTACTTAGTCATTTCAGCAGCTGCGTGCCATGAGAAACTGAGGAGGTGAATACTCCTTTGTGAGACATTGTGAAGGTCAAAATTAGAGAAGAATTTGGCATTGTATTATCCATGAGAGGGAGGCCAAGACCAAGTATTAAGAAGAGAATACTGGATTTTTATTAGCTCCTGTCCAGCGGGAACCTGAGGAATGTTTAATTTGGATGGAACTTATGTTTTAACTGTGAAGCTTTTTAGTTATTTCAATCACTTACCCCTGTCCACCTTTGTAGGCGGATGTTCTTTCTCTTCTCCTCATGAGATCAATGCTCCTTATTTTTCTACTCATAGAGACATTCTTGAGAGCAAGTACATTTCCTTCTCATTCTATTTAGAACATTTATCCGGTTCTTCTTCCGATGCTATATTTGCTGACACCAGTTTCATCTCACCGACAACCTTAGCTGAGCATTGGGGAGGTTTCTTTAGAGAAACTGGATTTTGCTTTGATTTGCATATATTGCCTTTAATAATACAATATTCACATTACTAATTGAATTATTTGGATTACATTTATTTATGCCTAATTGAGTTGATTGGAGGTTGTAACCTTAATAATTTGTTAATAAACGCTTATGGTTAGCAATCTACTTCTTTCTGCCGTTAATGTGGGGCAAAATATGTCAATGCAAGGTTAATGAATTTGTAATTTCAGCCTCAGTTCAAGTTAAAGATCCATCCTGGAGGATTTAGTGGAGCTCAGAGAGGAGTTAAGAGTTTGATCCAATTTAGTGTGGTGCAATACCATCATTATCTAATCTGCTATCAAAAGTGAACAGGGAAATATGCAGGATAAAGGTAGATATATGAAAGCAGGTAGCTGAGAGAGAAGGGCGAACAAGAGAAAATGGAAATGATGAGAGAGAAATTAGATGTGAGGACATTGTGCGGAAAAGAGATTAAGAAGACTAGAGAAAAGTGTGAGTAAGGGAGAGTAAATGAAGAAAATGAAATGAGAGAAGGTGAAGGTGAAGGTAGAGGAAGATGTGAAGAGAGAAGGATGTGAGACAGAGGACCAAGGGATTGAACAATAAACACAAGAAAGAAAGAGGCTGAGAAAAATAAATGTATGAGTGAGAGAAAGAGAGAAAAACAGACCTGAAATAAGGGAAGTAATTAAGAGGGGCTGAGACGTGCATTTTTAGTTTAAATATTTTTACCATGGGAAAACTTTGTTGCAAAATGACTTTTCCAGGCACAGGTCCTTCTTCTGTGCATCTATAGTGTGACTTTTAGTCTGCCAGATCAGTGGTTCCTTTCTCCTCAACACACGTTCACTATGCAAGCATTCCACCAAAATATGGTACCTCATCACCACCCAGGTCATCAAGAACCCTATACACACTGCTGGCTGGACCCCATTTGCACCTCCAGCAACTGTGACAAATACAGCCATGTCACAGAACACAAATGAACCAATCACTCCGTCATTCACTTCAGCATCTCCAGACCCCGCACTGCCACCCCCAAGATGACCAGTACCCCCCACCAGAGGTGGAACAAAATATCTGAGACCAGCTGGATGGATGGATACCATCAACACTTCCAACCCTGCTACCGCCACTAACCTCGAACAGGGAGGGAAGAACTTGAATGCCGGGATCACCAATTGAGCCTACAGCATTGTCCCCCTCCAGAGCAACATCCAGAGAAAATCCTCCAAAAAGGCCAGCTAGTACATCCAAGAACTCAGAACAGTGAAATAGACAGCAAACAGTTGATAAGGAGATGGTGTGCCAGCAAGGGCACCTCCAACAGGGCAGGCTTCAAGACCTAATTCTACCTCTACCATCAACAAAGGGCAACAATGAAGACACCCCTAGTTTCACGCATCAAAACCACCACCAACAACATCAAAGAACCTTTCGACATCATTAAGGAACTCTCCAACCCGGAAGCCAGCAAAAACAACATCACACCCTCACAGGAGCTTGCTACATAACCCGCCTGCTTCTTCCCCGGCAAGATCACAACCATATACAGAAACTTCAAACCCCAACCCATACCTGCAGACTTCCTTGACAGATACACCACCACTGCACCCAACACAAATCGCGGACTGAACACCTGGGACCTCCTCTCTAGGACACCACCTCCACCATGAAATTCATTCACTCAGGAACTACCCACCCGCACCACATCTTTAACCTCAGAAACCAAAGGATTAGCCAGAAACTCACCACACTGTTCAACACCTCTATAGCCACTGCAACATTTCTCGACACCTGGAAACACCCTGAAGTAAGACCACTGCTCAAAAAACCCTCTTCCGATCCCAGCAAACTCAGAAAGTACCAGCCAATCTCTTTTCTCCCATTTCCAGCGAAGGTACTGGAAAACATCATCAACAAGCAACTCATGACACACCTCTAGCAGAACCATTAACTGAATGCCTCCCAATTCGGCTTCCACAACAATTACAGCACTGAAACCTCCCTGATTGCAATCACAGATGAAATCTGAACTCTCCTCGAATACGGACAAATAACAGATCCTCCTTTACCTCTCGGTGGCCTTTGACACCATATCCCACCACACACTAATCGAAAGACTTCAACACATTGGCATTCAAGGATACATGCTCAGATGGATCACTTCCTTCATCACCAGAAGAAGCCAGAGGATCCAGGTCCGACCTTTCATCTCCAAACCCAAGAAGATCACTTGCGGTGTACCCCAGGGCTCATCCCTAAGCCCAACACTCTTCAACACATATATGGCCCTGCTGGCCAACATCTTCAGATCCCACGGTCTCAACAAACATTTGTATGCAGAGGACACCCAACTCATACTCTCACTCACCGACGACCAACCACCATAAGAAACAACTTCCACAGATGTATGACAAGCTTCACCGACTGGATGAAGAACAACTCCCTGCAGCTGAACACAGACAATACAGAAGTACTGATCTTTGGCAACAGCAGCATCACATGGATTGACTTCTGGTGCCATCAGACCTAGGACCAGCCCCCACTCTGTCTGTCCACCCAAGAAACCTCGGAATCATCATTGATAACAAGCTCACCATGAAATTACAGATCAACGCCATGTCCTCCAACTGCATCCTCACTCTGTACCTGCTAGTGAAGATTTTCAAATGGCTACCTCTCCACAAAAGACACACCATGACACAGGGCCTCATCACCAGCTGTACTATGGCAACACCCTTTGCATAGGAATCGCTGCACACCTCCAACAGAGACTTTAGACCATACTGAATGCTGCAGCCAGACTCATTCTCAGTCTTCCACGGCAAACCCACATCACACCCCACCTCAGGCAACTCCACTGGCTCCCCGTACAGAAGAGATGACTATTCAAGCTGCTGACCCACACAAACCAGGCTTTACACAACCAAGGACCTGCGTACATTAAAGACTGCCTGAATTTTCATGAACTGTCAAGAAAACTACGCTCCACCTCCCTTTCACTTGCCCATACTCCATGCATCTACCAAAACAGAAGTGGAGGACGCTACTTCTCCCACATCACAGCAAAGACCTGGAACAGTCTCCCCATGCAAATCTGGACCATCACCTAAATCCAGATTGATTCATTAATTCATGAATGTGTATGCATCTTGTAAAACAATGGGTTGTTGCTTGACTGGGGTATGAGCCTTGGCAAAGCAGCAACCACAATCCTTGTCAGGCTGAGGCACAAGCCAACCCTAAATTGGCCTGTTCTACCAGAGGGTAGCTTGGCACAGAGCAGTCAGACTTAACTTAGAGGCAATGTGTAAAGTATTTGTGCAACACTGAAAACTGTAATAATTTGAAAACACTACACAAAAAGGATCCCGCACCAGATTAGAAAAATATAATTTTTTAAAATAAATTAAACAAGACCACAACAACAATAATCTAATCAGTAAAACCCAAGACATGCAGGTTTAAAGATTACAGTGAAAATAGCTCCAAAAAACAACTCTAATTATCTAGTTGCGTCTTGACAAAGTCACAAGTTCAGACCAATTGTAATGGAGCATGTGCCCGCTCTAGGGACCTAGTTAGGCCCATTGAACAAAGTACCTTAAATTCTGCTGAGCGCTGTGGGGGTCAAGGTCAGTCAATGCAATGCATCAGTTCCAAGATGCGACGAGGCTGCGGTGCTGGAGCCTTAATCATCATTGAGGATCCCGTCAATGAGAGCTTGCGATGCAAAGTCCAGCTTTTAGGGTCCGTTGTGCAGTCGGGCTATATGTTGGTTCTGAGGAGCTGAGAGTCCGGAATATTGTTGAGACTGTTGACAAGGGATACAAGAGCCTTTACCAAGAATGTGTTGCACAATGGTGGCTCTAATGAGGATGCAATGCGAATCTTTGCGACGGGGTATTTCATGCACCAGAGGCGATGTGTTGGTTCTGCTCAGGGTTGCGCAGTGCAGAATAGGTGATGCATCGGTTCTAGGGGTCCAATTAAGTAGGGATAGCACCTTAGGCCCACCTCCATGGGTCTGGGGTGGCACCACTTGTCAGGGTAGATTCACAGATGGCCAGGTGCTGGGGTTGACCTTGTTGAAGCCTTCTATTCCCGAGGCTCATGTCAGGAGGACAGCCAACCAGCACTTAGAGCACCTCTGGGATCTTGGGTTCAACAGGTCCAGGTCTAGTCCTTCTCACTCTGGTAAGAGGGCAGCAAATCAGCATAGCATTCCTGCTGTCTTTCAGAGCAGCAGTCAAGCAGAGTGGTAGTCATGTCAGCAGCACAACAGTCCTTCTTCCTGGCAGAGTATGCACAGGTCCAGAGGTGTACTGAAGTGTTGGTATCTGAGATACAATATTTATACCCATTACTGCCTTTGAAGTGGGAGAAGCTTCTAGAGGCAAGCCTTTGAAGTGCGCAGGTGTCCTGCCTTCCTTGCCCTGGCTCCAGACTAACTACAGGGAGGTATGCAGTAATTTGTGTGCAGACAGGACACAGCCTATTCAAGTGTAAATGGGTCATGTCCAGCTCCCCCCTTCCATTCTGACAGTAATGGCCCATCCAGTCACACCTATTGCATTTGACTGTCTAGGAGGAATACACAAGAGCAGCTGTCAACTACACCCAGTCATGTGATCGAGAGTCAGACTGCAGGCACCAAATTTCCAAGGCAAGAATATGCCAACTTCTAAAAGTAGCATTTTCAAAATTGTAATTTTAAATCCGACTTCACGATAAGTTACGATTTTTCATTACAATTCCAAAGATAACAAACATAAATGAGGTCCTGTTCCCATTTGGAAGTTACAGCTTATTAAATGCAACAAGGTAACCCAATGTAACCCTATGGTTATCCTATGGGAGAGGTAGGCCTTGCAGTACTGAAAAACAAATCTAAGAGTTTTTCACTACCAGGTCATGTAAAACTTGAGAGTACATGCCCTAATTAAATATATTGCAGCCTGCTCTCTGGGTCTTCCAGGGCCTACCCTAGTGGTGACTTATATGTATTAAAAAGGAAGATTTGGGTCTAGCAAAGGGAATATTTTGTCGGGTTGAAACAGCAGTGTAAAACTGCACACCAAGCTGCAATAGCAGGCCCGAGACATGATTAAAGTGCTACTTAGGTGGGTGAAACAAGCAGGCCCACTAGTAGCATTTAATTTACAGGCCCTGGGCATAGGTAGTGCCATTTTACTAGGCACTTACAAGTAAACTAAATATGTCAATTGAGAATAAGCCAATTCTATCATGTTCTAGGAAGAGAGCACTTTAGCACTGGTTAGCAGTAGCAATGTGCGCAGAATCTTAAAGCCAGCAAATACGAAGTTAGCAATCAAGAGGGTCGAAGGTAAAACGTTAGAGGGAAAATCACACTAAGAATGTCAGGTCTAACAGTTCGCAAAACCAGAAAATCTGAGTCTTTTGAATGTCTTATGTTATCCTTATTCATTTTGCAAAGCATTATGTATGGTTGCCAGTACTCTAGACTGACGCCAGCTGCATTGAATCATGCACTGATATCCCAATATTGGGACAATCGCAGTTGTTAACATGCACCACGCATGGCACTCTTAGAACTATGACTTTCTAAGAGATCCAAAAATGCCCCTCAACCCGACCTGTCATATCACAACTCATGTATTCAAAAAGCATTTAAGAAGGCATCTATCCTCTGCCTTTACTGTTCTTTAAGTAATAAAACTATATTCCTTTCTGTCAGTATTTTCCCATCACTAAACAAAATTCCCTTAAAAATGTCAGCAGTTCACTTTCTTGACAGAGGTTAGAAGACACGAATACACCCACATACTCAGACTGATTGTGTTAGTCATTGCTTAATGAGCACCTTCAGCCTGGAATGGTTTGGCTTCCTTACAAATGAGTGCTAAAATGGTAGCAAAATCGATTACGTGGCATCAGGCAGATACACCTGTCAAATATCCTTTCTTTGCCAAGAATGTTCCAGGTTGATTTATGACATGAATTAGGGTGAGGATTTATGCCAGTGCAGCTATCACAAGAAGTAACATTGGTGGTCATATTGGTGAACCTGTCAGCACTTACATTTTCTGTAGGACGGGTCCACAGCAAGGCTATCTTGAGTCAGTCGGGGATAACCACACAGAGGCCTGGGGATATAATGCTGAATGTAGAAGGCAGCATAAGTCTTCTGATGAGCATCTTGCCAAGTTCCTGCACCCGAGCCAATGCAGGAACCCTACCCCCTCAGCTGAGCAGATAATAAAAGGATTTTCCCGCTGCCTCCTCTACAGTGAATGGCCTAATTGGATTCCAACCTTATTAGTAGCACTATTGGTTCCACGCCAGTGAGTCCAGAGTGTCCAAGACCTACTTTGGGCTCAAAGTACCTCATGTCTATATGCAAGAGCCCTGATTATCACTCACCCCACCCCCACAAAGTCATACTTCTATTAACATGTAGTGTTAGTAATGGGGGTATCTAGTTGGCAGAGGTAGGTACCTTTCTCCAAATAGGGACCTTTGCTTGTAGTCAGGGTAAGGGGGATACACGCTTTAGATAACTCCTGATCACCCCCTTGGTAGCCTGGCACAAGAAGACAGGCTTATCCCAAAGAAAATCTGTAAAGTATCTGTACCAACACTCACAGCAACAAAGTGAAAACACCACAAATAGACACCACAGCAGTTTAGAAAAATAAAATATCTTTATCTAAACTAAACAAGGACCAAACCGACAAAAATCCAACATACACAGGTAAAAATATGACTTTCAAAAGGTGTCAAGAACTTGTACCGAAGAAAGCTATGGATGCGTGACTTTTCACCAAAGTACGTGTAGATGCATCAAAGTTCACAAGCCAAACAGCCGCAGCGTCGGAAAACAAAGAGATGCGACACTCGTGAGACCTTGGGAAGGTGATGCAACAGTTTCGCTGCACGCAGAGGTAGGGTAGCGTTGAATCTGGTCTGAATGGGGAGTGATGCCTCGATTCTTCGTGACTGTTCCGGTCTGCGGGTGATGCGTCAGAAGAACTTGCTGCACAGGTACAATGTGTGGAAATCGGGGATGCGGTGGTGATCGAAGCAGCGGTGGCGAGTGCCGCTGCGTCGGTCTTCTTCAGCCGCGATCCCACGATGCATAGATTTCTGTAGATCTTTGACTTTCTTCTTGCTTCCAGCTCCCAAACATCAGCAACAACGTCCAGAGACCAAAATGTGGCACAGGCACCACTTGGCAGGTCAGAACTCACAGTAGCAGAGTTCAGGAGAACTGCGGGTGAAGTCTTTGTGCCCCTGAGACTTCAGAACAGGAGGCCAGCTCACTTCAGGCCCTTTGAGATCTCCTTCAAGCAGGGGACACAGCACACAGCAAAGTCCTTCTCCTTTCCTTGGCAGAAACAGTATCTGCAGGCCAACCCCGACACTCAGCAAGGGTCGTACTTCTCCTCAGTCTCTCCAGCTCTTCTCCTTGGCAAAGGCGCCTCTTGAATTCCAGGAATGATTTAAAGTCTGGGGTTTTGGGTCTCATACTTATACCCCAAAATGTCTTTGTTCTCTTTGTGCAAGAGGCTCTGAGTCCAGTTTAAACCACTTCGGGGGGTGGGGCACTCTGCAAGTGCACAATAACATCCATTGTCAGTGTGAGCCTTGGCTACAGACACACCACAGGGGGCCAGAGCCAGCATTGTGGAAGGCAGGCATGGCCCTATTCAGTTACAGGTGCTACTCCTCCCACCACTCCAAATGCACATCAGGCCTAGTCAGCCTAGTGCTGACTCATCCAGACTCCTGGAGCCACTGCACCTCCCCAGCCCCTGTCATTCCAAAGCCAGACAGTCAATCCACAACCAGGCAGAACAGTGATCCGTGACCAACAATTGGAAAGATATCAATTTATGTTGCATAAAACATTACAACTCGGTTATCAAATAACCTACAAGAGATATTAATGCATGTACATAATACCTATTTATGCATCTAAACAAGTTAATAGACCACACAAGAAACAAGCGCCAAACTATGTAATCAATTACAAGATATTTATTTTAGAACAAATCAAGAATGCTTTAGCAATGATCATAGGTTGCGCGCAAAAGGAGAGGTGAAAGGATAAGAGGATAGTGGTGTTGGGTAGTGAAAGTGTGAATCAAAGACTAAAGGATAGTCACTTCGATATTTTTACAATTATTGATAACAAAGACCAGTTAACGCAAGCCTGTCCATATAGGATTTACAAGTATTCTGTAAATTTCAGTGTGCCCTCAATGCAGTTTCCAATGGTATGACAAGATAGGATGTAGGTACAGGTCTTGATCAATAGGGGAGCGTCGACGTTTCGACTCGACTGTGCAATGAGGGATTCAAACCTTTGCTGCGAGTCTTCATCAGGACTGTGTGTTGCAACCTATTATGGAAATGTTGAGTTAGATGGAGGGCTTGTGTGTGTGTGGTCAAGTAAAATTGGTCAAGTAATGGTGGATCTACTGACCTACACCTGGAGCCAAGCCTGGCTACACAGGTATGATTTCATATACGGACCGAAAGGCTCAATGTCGCCAAGTTACGAATGTTCTGGTGTGCTGCAAAATCAAACTTGGCGACATTGAGCCTTTCGGCACGTATATGAAATCATACCTGTGTAGCCAGGCTTGTAAATCCTATATGGACAGGCTTTCACTATCAGGAGATGTTACACAGACCAGTACATTTCCTACCTTTCACATACACTGCACCCTGTCCAGGGGGTACCTTGGGCCTATCACAGGGGTGCCCAATATGTAAGAAAAGGGAAGGTTAGGGCCTGGCAAGTGGATTCACTTGCCAAGTCGACATGGCAGTTAACAAACTGCACACAGGCACAACACTGGCAGGCCTGAAACATCTTTTCAGGGCTACTCATGTGGGTAGCACAATCAGTGCTGCAAGGCCAGTAGTAGCATTTGATTTACCAGCTCTGGCACACTCGGTGCACTCCACTAGGGACCTATTGGTAAAACAAATATGCCAATCATGGATAACCAACCACAGTAACAATTTACACAGAGAGCATATGCACTTTAGCACTGATCAGCAGTGGTACAGTGTCCAGAGTCCAATCCCCAGGTTTGGGGATTACCCTGCAAAAAGGGCCAAGTCCAACATGTAGTCAATGTTGCTCCTACTGGGGCCTCTTTTAAATGTTGGTGCCATGTTTACACCTGAAGGGAAACAGCTGTTGCTCCTGCAGTGTTTATGAGATAGTGAGATATCACCCAATTGCAGGGTGGACATAGTGAAGCAAGGTCTAAAGGGAGAATGTTTTGTGTTAAATACTGCTAATATTAAGAATAGAAAATCTTTACTGTGCCTGGTTAAAAAGCTATCAAAAAGATGTAATGTTGCAGAGTCAGTTGACTTGTTGGTGCCTCAAATATATATATATCTGTTAATTGAAAGAACAGGCTTCAATTTTTTTTAAATATGTGTTACTGCCAGCAAGTCTAGTGATCAGGTTGACATTTGCTTGATGTCACAAGAAACATGTTTTCATTCATATAAATAGTCCACCGGAGGGCCTGCCTGCCCCTGGTTTTTCAGCAGAGATTTTGAAGTACATTTAAGCCCAATCTATAGTACTCTTTAGTGGCCTATGCTTTCTATAGGAAGCAGAAATCAAGAATGTCTTTAAAGAGGCCCCAGCTGCTATCAGACAGTTTTGACTCTAAGACTTATACATTCCCGCTCACTATCAAAACAGCCCTAGATTTGACAGATTGGAAATTTACTGAAGCAATAGGGTACTTCCCATTGGCACTAGCATTAAAGTAGAGTCAGTGATGATGCCTTATAGGGCTCTGTCAGCAAGCTGTTTGCAAGGGCCCCCTTGAAATCCAGGGAAAGTTACGTGTACAGCACTTAAATAAATGGCTAATCTAGGTTGATCGGTTAATAGCTGTCAGGCCAATGCTATAAAACAAGGTAAAACAAATCTCTTTAGAATTAGATCTATCATTTGAGGCATCCATCTTTAAAGAAACGATGTGTCAATAGCCTCTGTAGAATGTAGCAGCTATGTTGTCTGGAGAGTTATGTGAGTTATTCCCTTTTAGTTACCTTAGGGCACAAGTTATAGTTACTTGAAATAACAATAACTGTTGCATTTCAATGGTTTTCTGTGTGTAAAATCTGAATCTAACTATAATGTCCCTTTCACATTTGTTTATTTCAGGGAATGTCTATGTTTTTTTACATGTTATTTCCTAGCTATTACCAGTGCTTAATTTGAGCTGGTGGTTTCCGGTGCTCGGCACCGGTACTTAATTGTAAACACTGGCACTTATGCCAGTTGCCATATGGTTGTAGGAAGAAGAGATTGCCAACCTCACATTTCTTTTCTCCTCACAATTGAGGAAAACAAACCAAAATTACTGTATAGTTTGTTCGGTATATCCACTTCATACCTGTTTAATTTTTTATTTAATTATTTTTATGTATTTCTTGTTTGAAAAAACACAAAACATTAACACATTTGACACTTTCTACATAAATACAAATATATCAAAATTCAACAATACATATATATATATACACTATACATTTCACAAAGACTTTTATCAACATTTAGTTCGTTTTCACAAAATGCTCTCTGATTTAATTTTCGGTAAAATTTTTACCTAACGGACAAAGTCAACACGAAAACATTTATCATTTAATCAACAGCAACTTAATGCATATCTGTTTTGAATGCCGACGCGTTTCAAACCCAATTCGTCACTTTCTGGGTTCTCATCAGGGCTCTGTCTCTTTTGCTTATCTATAAAGTATATATAAAACAAAAAAGTATTCTGTTTTAGTACTCAGTTATTTACTCTCAAATATTTTTTAATCTTCACGCCTCCATTCTCCTGTGTCGCTACTTTTACCTGTATTCCAGCATTTCGCCAGTCCACAGTTGTACGTTTTTTTTCACTACTTCGTCTGTGTTCTTTATCTTTATCTTTATCTACAATGTAAGTTATGTATATCAGGACTTTTGCTTTTCAGTTCTTGCAAAACTCACATACTCGTTTGCGAAAGCATTGTTAAAGTGTACATCATCAGGTCTTTATCTTCGTGTTGGCACCCTGATCAGTTTATCTATCTCACCCGCTGGCTGTCCATTATCTGTAATTTATTAATAAAATCGAGTGTTTTAGAATTTGATTACCTCCGTTCTATTCATCATGCGCTAGTCGTAGTTCAAGCGACATTCCTGCTCTCTAATGGGCGCGTTCCTCCGCTTTGGTTAAAAAATCAACTGTGATCTTTGGAAGGAAATAAAGGATCCATAAAAACCTAAGCGATCCCCCGGGACGACCTATCGTTTCCGGGTGCGATTCGTGCCTAGAACCGATAGCAAAATATGTCGACTTCTTCTTAAAAGCTTTTGTGAGCAAAGTGAAGTCATATTTACGAGACACAGTTGATTTTTTAACCAAAGTGGAGGGCACTCAGTTCAACTCCTCGAACCAACTAATGGTTACTATGGACGTGACGTCCCTATATACTCAGATTCCCCAGGAGGAAGCACTTGAAATAATGGAGATCTATCTTGAAGCTCAAGAAAGGCCACATAGAGTCCCCACCCAATTTATTCTTAAATTAGCAGAAGTCGCTTTGAGAAAGAATTACTTCATATTTAACGATCAGTTCTATATGCAAACAAAAGGGACAGCAATGGGATGTCCTTTTGCCCCAAAGATGGCCGTATTGTTTATGGCTGAGTATGAGAGGAAATTTGTGGATAATAATAATCCGTGCAAAGAACATATAATACAGTGGCTACGCTACATCGACGACGTGTGGCTCCTGTGGCAGGGGAGCCACGCGGAGCTGATGCAGTTCCATGAGTGGCTAAACCTAAAACATCAGGACATCAAATTTTTCATTGAGTCTAGCTGTACAAAAATTACATTCTTGGACGTACAGATCAAATGTGTAGAGGGCTGTCTGCAATCCACATTATATAAAAAGAAAACTGACAAAAACACAATACTGCACCATCGCAGTGCACATCCCAGGAGTTTAAAGGCAAATTTGCCATATGGCCAGCTACTCCGGATAAGAAGAAATTGCACGCAGCTAGGAGATTATGAGCATTATGCAGAAACATTTTGTGGAGAAATGATAAACAGAGGCTATCCACGGAAAATGCTGAAGCATTCCTATAAGAGGGCACGCTTCACTACACGAGAGTGTCTACTAGAGGTCAAAGAAAAACGAGAACTAAATAGATTAGTCTGTGTGACTACATATGGCCCCGACACCCATAAGATCAGACAAATGGTCTTAAAAAACTGGCATCTACTCGAGGACTTAGAATGCCCATTTCCTCGTCCGCTGTTTGCCTACAGAAAAAACAGGAGTATTGGCCAAAATATTGTGCGTGCAGAGATTGCCCTGCCTAAACCAAAGAGCAATTTATTATCACAATGGGGGATGAAACCCATCGAAGGACACCACAAGTGTGGCAATTGTGTGTCCAGCGCTAGCACAATGGAGGGGAAAGAATTCCAACATGCAAACATTAAATGGAAACATTTGGTGTTCTCAAACTGTCGGACACGCAATGTTGTGAACGTTGTTATGTTCCCATGATTAAAAATTTACATTGGCAAGACTAACCAGCAGGTAAATGTACGAATAACGCAGTAAAGATCCCGTATAAAAAATAAAGTAACATCAGCCCCTATGGTTGAACACTTTATTGACAAGCAACATGGAGAAAACGACTTCAGGTGGTCAGTACTGTACAATGTCAATCAGCTAAAATGCCCCACTGACACAGAAAAGCTGCTATTGCACAAAGAAGCATATTTGATTCTAAAATTTAAAAGTGCCCTCACCGGATTAAATTCGTTGCCTGAAATCTCCAGACTCTAATTCGAAAGATTTGTTATTCGAACTTCGAAATCGAATGGAATGATAACAACCGATTTGGAAATTCGAAATAATCACAAATTGTTACCATGACATCGCTTTGTTGTAAAAAAGAACTAAAGCGAGATTATCCGCTAAAAGATGGCTGCTGTGTAAGCCAACCTTGGGCAGGCTTGTAAATGAGCTGTGTCCTTTTTCTAAAAAATTGCACGTTAAAAGATGCCCGCCGTTTACCAAACAATGTCAAACATATAAAAAAGACACTGAAAGATGGCCGCGATGTCATGAAAATGGAACATTAACGACCAGTACTCAGGAGAGACAGGTAACACAAACCGTAACTCTAGATGAGTTTTTAACTAAAATCATACGAATGTCAGATTACAATTAGATACTGTGCACCCACAGGACACTGCCAGGTACGAAGACCCAGAAGTGAGCCAGCCTAGTGAGCAAGCTGTAGACGCGAAAAGCACCCAGCGCGGGATCGCGTTTGAAACAAAGCAGGTACGCTCTCCTCGGGGTCAACAGATGCGGGTAGCAAATATAGAAAATTGACATCAAGGTGATAGAATCCATTATAATTTGCAGGCAGAATAAAGTCGATCACTTCAAGTGGAGACGTGTAGCACCCCGCGCAGGAACGCGCCCATTAGAGAGCAGGCATGTCGCTTGAACTGCGACTAGCGCATGATGAATAGAACGGAGGTAATCAAATTCTAAAACACTCGATTTTATTAATCAATTACAGATAATGGACAGCCAGCGGGTGAGATAGATAAAGTGATAAGGGTGCCAACACGAAGATAAAGACCTGATGATGTACGCTTTAACAATGCTTTCGCAAACGAGTATGTGAGTTTTGCAAGAACTGAAAAGCAAAAGTCCTGATATACATAACTTACATTGTAGATAAAGATAAAGATAAAGAACACAGACGAAGTAGTGAAAAAAAAACGTACAACTGTGGACTGACGAAATGTTGGAATACAGGTAAAAGTAGCGACACAGGAGAATGGAGGCGTGAAGATTTAAACAATATTTGAGAGTAAATAACTGAGTACTAAAACAGAATACTTTTTTTGTTTTATATATACTTTATAGATAAACAAAAGAGACAGAGCCCTGATGAGAACCCAGAAAGTGACGAATTGGGTTTGAAACGCGTCGGCATTCAAAACAGATATGCATTAAGTTGCTGTTGATTAAATGATAAATGTTTTTGTGTTGACTTTGTCCGTTGGGTAAAAATGTTACCGAAAATTAAATCAGAGAGCATTTTGTGAAAACGAACTAAATGTTGATAAATGTCTTTGTGAAATGTATAGTAATTGTATATGTATTGTTGAATTTTGATATATTTGTATTTATGTAGAAGTGTCAAATGTGTTAATGTTTTGTGTTTTTTTCAAACAAGAAATACATAAAAATAATGAAATAAAAAATTAATAAGGTATGAAGTGGATATACCGAACAAACTATACAGTAATTTTGGTTTGTTTTCCTCAATTGTGAGGAGAAAAGAAATGTGAGGTTGGCAATCTCTTCTTCGTACAAGTATTGATGGTCCAGCCAACTCCGCGCCCCAGGACCTAACTCCCCCTTTTTTAGAAAGTTGCCATATGGTGGCACTGTTAGTACAGTTAAAAGATGAGCAGTACAACAGTTGTGTATTAACTCAATGTACATTAAAAACAGCAAACACCTGCCAGCCAAGCCATTCTTATGGCTTTGGGGGCCTCGAACAGTCTGAAATGTCACACTTGTAGCAGTGTGCTGGTTAGTAGTTGTGTTGATTCTGTCATTCGCAGTGCTGAAATTGCAAATGGGTTGTGCAATCTGTGATGGCCTTCTGATGAGGACCCCAGCACCTATTTTATTACAATGTAAGCACTGACTATAACGTCCCTGTAACCTTGTTTTTTCAGTGAATTTCTATTTTTTTAATGTTATTCCTAACTATAGCATTCCTGTATCTTTGTTTTTAGTGAATTTTACCCTTTTTTTAAATATCCAGTGTAGTACAATTTGACTCATAAGTTCAAATTACTAATATACATGTTCACGAGTTTATGAATACATTTTATTTAAACATTCATTCTTAATATTTATTTTAAAACCCAAAAAAATAAAACAAAGTTAAGGTAAGTTATATAGTCCTTCTATCAATGAAATGCACCAAGTGTTTCTTTTTTTAAATTCATTTTATGGATCTGCAGATCTATTGCGAATCCTCTGACAAATAAGAAGTCTGCTGGTTATATTGCACACAATAACTACTAAAATAACAACATGTTTAATACATACGTAAGGTATTGCAATTTCTTTAAGTCTATCACTGCATGTGTGTGTTTGCATGAGTCACTGCATGGGTGTGTGAGTGTTCATATTGGTGGGTGTGTAAGTACGTTTGGGAGTGGCTATGTGAGTGTGTGAATAGGTTTGTGAGTCCCTATGTGGGTGTGTGAGTGGTTCTGTGTGTCTGTGAGTGGGTGTGTGTGTGTGAATGGCTGTATGGGTGTGTGAGTAGATGTGTGAGTGGTTGTGTGGGTGTGTAAGTGGGTGTGTGAATCGGTGTGCGAGTGGTTGCGTAGGTTTTTGAGTTGGTTTGTGAGTGTGTGTGTGAGTGGCTGTATGGGTGTGTGAGTAGGTGTGTGAGTGATTGTGTGGTTGTGTGGGTGGCTGTATGGGTGTGTGAATTTGTGCTCACTGTGCCACTGGATTCAAGCTAGCCTGGCTGATGACGGGAAATACTCCAAAACTGGTCCCAGGATGCTTGTTTCCCGGCCAGGGAGGATGGACTGTTCTCATGAGGCGCTGGGTCAAGACTGATTTGCATATGGCTGAGTCAAAACTGAGGTACTGTGGTGAGTAAAAACATGATGGATTAAACCTGTGATCTGTGAGTTAGATGAATGTTTGCATTGTACGGCATTCTGTCCATCAACTGTTCTTGTTGCTTTTGTCGCTCTATGGGGAAACTGTATTTCCAGACATGGGTCCTGTGCTCACTGTGCCACTGAATACAAGCTAGCCTGGAACCAGTCCCAGAATGCTTGTTTCCAGGCCAGAGAGGACTAGGCTTGGCAGTTCAGGACAGACTGCTCCCATGAGGAACAGGGTCAAGACTGATATGCCTATGGCTGGGTCCAAACTGGGGTGGCATGTTGAGCAAAAAACGATAGCTTAAACCCAGATCTGTGACTGGGGTTGAATGTTTGCATTGTTTAGCATTCCATCCATCATATGTTCTTTTTGCTTGTGTCACCCTAAGTGGAAAGAGTATGCCCAGACTTGGGTCCCATGCACACCGTGCCACATGATTCAAGCTATCCTGGCTGATGAGGGATGATACACTGGGTGTGTGAGTCGCTTTTTGTGTCTGTGAGTGGGTGTGCGAGTGACCGTATGGGTATGTGAGTGGATGTGTGAATGGGTGTGTAAGTGGGTGTGTGAGTGGGCGTGTGAGTGGTGTGTGAGTGGCTGTGTGGGTTTGTGAGTGCATCTGTGAGTGGGTGTGTAAGTGGCTGTATGGGTGTGTGAGCGGCTGTGTGGGTGTACGACTATCTGTGTGGTTCTGTGATTGGGTGCTTACTGCGCCACTGGATTCAAGCTAGCCTGGCTGATGAGGGGTGATACCCCAAAACCGGTCTCAGGATGCTTATTTCCGGTCCAGGGAGGATCTGGCTTGGCAGTTTGTTGGGCGATTGTTCACATGAGGAACATGGGCAAGACAGATTTGCATGTGGCTGGGTCAAAACTGGGGAGGGGTGGTGAAGAAAAAAACTTATGGATTAAACCCAGCTCTGTGACTCGGAGTGAATGTTTGCATTGTTCAGCATTTCATCCATTATCTGTTATTTTTGCCAATTTCCCAATGGGCGGCCAATACCCC
The DNA here is from genome assembly GCF_964261635.1 of Lissotriton helveticus. Taxonomy (NCBI): domain Eukaryota; kingdom Metazoa; phylum Chordata; class Amphibia; order Caudata; family Salamandridae; genus Lissotriton; species Lissotriton helveticus. Next base: position 1,238,123,485 of record NC_136057.1, read on the forward strand.
CCTGCTCTGCACAGCCTAAGGCCGTGTGCAGCTAGGGGCTAACTGCAAGGCCTATTCTGCAGTCATCTTTTGGTCATACACAGCTGGGCATTGACTGTAGGGTCTGGTCTCTGGCCAGACCCTGTGTCCAATCAGCAACTGGTGTCCGATCATATGTTGTGCATGGCCTGTGGGTGTAAGCAGCGCATAGTTTCCTGCAAGTCCTGGCCAGTGAGGCTGTGTGTCCAACCCTCATGGACACCCAACTTATGTGGACACACAATCCTCATTTTATTAATTTATTTTAGGGTAAAAATTGCTACTGCAGTACCTGTCGCCCAAGCTTCACCCTCATTGTACCATGGGAGAATGTAAGATACCATGGCAGTGAAGCTTGAGGTGCGACTTCCACAGGAATGTCAGGGAACCTCATGGGAGGGCCATGCAGTGTCCTGCCAGAGGACTGTGGTTCCCATGGTGCACATTTTTTGTTTAAACTGTTGGTACATAGGGCAACTGGAAGCCCCCACAAACACAAGTGCTTGGGGATGAGGGTCTCCCTACTCTGCCCCCTTATAGGTTATTTTTTAAACTTGTTCAGGACCCGAGGACAGAGTTGCAGCTAGTCAGTCAGATCATTTGGTACTATAGGACACAGAACCAGAATGGCCTATGGAAGAAAAATCCTTCAGCCGATCAGTGTGCCCTATTTTGTGACTCCCAGTAAAAGATAGGCCATTCTGATTGGCCAAGGGACCTTTTCTCCCATTGGCTCATTTCGATACCCCGATACCTGGGCTGGAACTGTGGTGCTGAATGAGCTGATTGGCTAGCTGCAACACTGAGAAAAATGTTGCGGCTGTCATTACAGGTGTGGGGAACTAAGTCCTGCCAAATGCTGTGGTTTTACGGTTTGAATTCCATTCCATAACTGCACTTTAAGTATGTTTCTTTAAGGTAACTTATTAAACTTAAAGAAATTGCAATTATTCAGAGGAACTACTACCCCTTGAAGTGGAAAACGTCTGAGACAGTAAACCTTCACTGGAAAGACATGAAGAACTTAGGGCCATATGTATCAACATCCTGATTTGCGATTCTCAAATAGCTATATATTTGAGAATTGCAAATAGGGATGTATGTAAAAAATCACAATTCTTTAGCAATTTCTTAATATTCCCTAATTGCGATTAGCAAATTGTGAATCGCAATTAAGGAATACGTTCCCATTCATTTCTACGGGCCAGGAGGCCCATAGGAATGAATGGGAAGTTTTTCTCAGTTTGCGATTCGCAATTTGAGAATCGTAAATTGAGAATAATTTCAAGGGTGCAGGGGTATCAAAAGGACACCCTGATGCACGCCTGAAATAAGCATGGGTGCACATGTGGCGCACATACATGCCCTAAGGGCATGTATGTGCTTCACATTGCACTTTGAAAAATGCAAAAAAGTGCATTTTGCAAAGAAATCGCAAATTACCACCAACTTGAAGTTGGTGGTAATTTGCGATTCCTTGAGGCCAAATTGCACTTTTTTGGTGCTTCTTACATTGCATTTAAGGAATCACAAAATTTGCGATTCCTTAAATGCAATTGCAAAATAAGGAACCGCAAATTTTGCGATTCCTTGTTTTGCTTTAATACATACCATTTGGCAAAATTGCATTCGCAAACGCGTTTGCGAATGCAATTTTGCTTGATACATATGGCCCAATGTTTAGTCTACCCAGCATCAGCGGTCTGAAATGTGTTGCCGTTTCCGCCTAGAATTAGAGCATATATGTTTTCATTCTGCAAACACTTATCAACGCTATATATAGAGCATCTGGGCTAATTGCCTTTTTTGGTTGTCTCGTCACACATTTCTGCCCTTTTACTATAAGTAATTGCTGAAGATTAACACGGGCTTCTGTTTGTAACCATTTACTCATTGTGTTTTTTAAAATGTTCTAATTTACAGGTTAAATTATCTAATTGTCTGTAATTCTTGGTTGCTTCTCTTTGTTGCCTTTGACACATGTTAAGGGATGAATATGAACTGATGTTAAATATACACAATTATGTTTGAAGTACGTTTTTTCCTGACTTTTTCTTCCTATTGATGAGTGTGCTCGTTGTAGTCTTCTTTTCTTACAATTTTGTACGGGTGACTATGTATCCCTTTTTCTTCTTCCCATTCTCTGCAACAGGAGTTATACCATTCACCCATGCTCTCTTCCTCCCTGTGCTTAAAATGGAAAGGTAGAACTGTAGGTACTCACTGTTTGCTCCCGAGAAGTACCAGTACTCTCCCATTAAATGTATTGCAGCAGTGCTGAGAAGTGCAGGTACTGTCAGTTTTAAATTAAAGACTGATCACGGGATCGAGGAAATTCAACCACATATCTCCTCACCTGAAGACACTAAACTGGCTACCCTATGAAGCCAGAATTCAAATGAAGATTGCTTGTATTACCCACAGAGCAGTTCACTACAACATGCCGAGATACCTTGCCAAGAAAATTAAGCTATCGGGAAGCAACAGACCAACGAGAAGCGCTAAAGAACTGCTACTGAGGCCAGCCTTTTTCCGTAAGAAAAAGACCTACAACCGAGCGTTCTCAGGAGCCGCCCCCAGAGTCTGGAATTCATTACCTCCGAACATCAGGAAGATTAAAAACCTGATATCATTCAAACGTGAACTGAAGAACCACATGATGAGCAAATACCTCTCTTAGGGAAGAGTACTGATTACTGATGAGAATATCCTCACCAAAGAGAGACGGCCTCGACTGGAACTTCCTGAAGATCAATTATCTGTTAACAGATTGATTCCATGTTTATACATTGGCCACACACGTTACTACTACCTTAAATCAAAGGGATCCGATATCTGTAACTCTCAGACAATACGATATACCCTCTACCTCACTTTGTTTTATTGCCTAGGATCCCGGATACATGGCAACACTTTTTACTCCTTAATGCTATTTACACATGTTATTTGCACTGTTATGCTATACAACCCTACCTCACTCACCTCCTAATACTAATTGGATAGGCTGAAGAACTCTTACTTATAATCCCCCTTACAGCTTATCGCCTTAGACCTTATACTCATGTATATCTGTTGTTACAATTGCCTCCATAATGTCTGTAACTTATCCTACATGTGAAGCGCTCTGATACCCACGGGTCTTGTCCGCGCTATACAAAACTCTATAAATAAATAAATAAATAAATAAAAGCAGTGCAAGTACTCAGTACTGGACAGTATCTGCCTTTAAAGCACTGCTTCCTCCACCTTTCCACGTCACGCAGGCTTTCCCTTCCATTTCACTAATTTGTCCTATTCTAGCCAAAATTTGAGTTCCTTTACCCCCGGATGGGTTGTAAAAGACAGCTATACTTGTAGTGCAGTGAGCCCTTCCGATCGCTTAGCCAGGGTACCCCTGCACCTGCTGCACTATTAATAGCAATTCCCCAGCTTCTTATTGACACCCTCCCAATACATGTTTCTTTTCCTCCAGATTTTTTCTCCTCCTGTCTCTATTTGCCTTAAGCCTTATCTACCTCTTTGGTCTGCATCTATTGGTCTGAGTGTCTCTCCAAGAGCATATTCTGTTCGTGCAGGTTGTCAAATTGTATGGGAGACTGCCTTAATACTCTTTGATAGACAGATTGAATTATTTAGCATTTTCAAAGCTTACGATTGCCCTCAAGGTTGTCCTGGCTTTGAGCTTAGCTTGATACCATCTATTCCACCTGAGAGACCTTGTGAATAACATACTGAACTTAGGTGGAAAATACCCAAATCTTTTCAAGAGCTTTCCAAAACTTAAAATTGCTTCCTTGCAAGTGAAGGCTGCCTGGGAGGCGTTCCAATACTTAACTCCATGTAAAATGAGCATTGGCAAAGCAAAGCTGAAAAGAAGTAGAGCTCCACACAGAAGGTAAGTTGGAGGATACTTTATTCCAACCAGACACAGGGACTCCCTGGCAGCAACTGCCAAAGTAAGAACGTTCCCCACAGTATGTTCCACGCAGGGAACGCTCAAACACCAAGGTTCCTAGATCAGATGAACCAGATCCCAACACATCTCCCCTCTTCCAATAGAAAGACGAAACAGAATAAATGAGGGAAAAGAATAAGAGAACAGGAAAGAAGAAAGGAAAAAATGTGGAACAAGATGGATAAAGAAGAGAAACAAGAAAAAGAAGCACAACCACAAACATCAGCAAGAGAACATAACCAGAAAGAACAAATGCCACAAGAATGACAGAATGGCAAAACCACAAACTACTGCATTTTATAATCATGAAATTTGGCAGGTAAGCGCTTAGTCCTGGAAGGCCTGGATGGCACACGGACAGAAGAAGAACGTCCAGAAAGAACCACATCATCCCTACCACCAACTTCAGAGGACACTTCAACGGAAGGGGAATGTGTACCCAATCTTCTGTTGACCTCGCCAACCATAGACTTAGGAACAATGGAAATGCAAGACTTGTACCACCACTCGTTCTTTTACCTCAGACACTCTTTTAGGGGACGAAAACCGAGATTCACCTTTGCGGAGAAAACCAGGTTTCTTGAATCTCACCCAATCACCCACGTTAACATCCAGGGGATAACTTGCACCAGGCCTGGTATCATACTTTGCTTGTACAGTAGCTCTGACATCTGTTACACCAGACAATTTACTAGAATCAACCATTCTTCTAGACATCCACTCTTTATTTAGTTTGGAACCAGCCACCCTTCCCCGAAGCAAAGTGAATGGGGAAACACCAGTACTAATATGAGGAGTAGTTCTCACAGCCCACAACATATCACAAAGAGCTTTACGCCAATGCAAACCATTCACCAAAGCAAGTTGCACCTGTTCCTTGACAACCCGGTTGAAGCGCTCAACCAAACCATTACTACGTGGGTGATAAAGTGATGTACAAACATGCTTAATTCCCTCAACCTTAAAAAACCCCTGCATCTCGAAAGAGGTTAACTGAGTGCCGTTATCAGAGACCAGCTCTTCCGGAAAACCCTCCCTAAGAAAAACATCAAGAAAGAAACCAATGATGGATGATGAGTTGGCATTATCAACAAACCTCACCTCAGGCCACTTAGACATGTAATCAATAAGAACAAGGGCATACTTGGGAGAACAACCAATGAGACCAAAAGGACCTGCAATGTCAAAAGCCAGTTTCGACCAAGGTAAATTCTTTACCACAATAGGTTCAACAGGAGAAGGTCTTGTCACTTGAGACTTGTCACTAGTGACACTTGTATAACAATCACGCACAAAATGTTTTACATCTTTATCCAATGCTGGCCACCAAAAATCTTGTCTAACCCTACGCTTCATAGCACGAATGCCAGGATGGCCTTCATGAGCCAAATCAAGAATTCTGTTCCGAATGGAAAAAGGAACCACAAGTAAACCACCTCTACGTAATATGCCATACACAACAGACAACTCATCTTTGACCCTTTTAAAAGGAACCAATTCAAGAAGGCACTACTTATCACACGGCCACACACCAGATAAACAGTCAATTACCTTCAAAATCACGTTATCTCCAGTTACTCCATCCAACCACTCTTGCTCAGAAAGAGCACAACCAACAGTGTCATATAAAGAACACACAGCACACACCATCTCCAAATTATCGCACTCAAGAACATCATTCTCAGAACAAAGGGGCAATCTAGACAAACAATCAGCAACATGACACAGAAACTCGCGGTGTAGCCCTACCACCCCCTTTTGTAGTGAATAAGTCAACTAAAGGTTTGTGATCGGTCTTCAGGATGAATTCATTTCCCCATAAAAAGTTCTTGAAGTGCTGCACACCCCACCACAAACCCAAAGCCTCCTTTTCAATAGTTGAATAAGTGCTTTCAGCACCCCTCAGTGTTCTAGAAGCGAAAGCAATTGTTTCTTCACGACCATCACTTCTTTTTTGAAGAAGAACCGCACCTAGACCCACATTGCTAGCATCGGTTGAAATAATGCATAAGTCATTAATATTGAACAATTTAAGTGGACTAGCTTGTACTATTTCATTCTTAATCGACACAAAATTATTCTGACAATCATCATCCCATACAAATTTGACATTTTTTTTAAGCAAATTGCGCATAGAAGCAGTTTTAGTGGAAAAGTTGTTGACAATTTTGGAATAATATTCCACTAACCCCAAAAATGACCGAAGCTGATCCCTATTCGTAGGCATTGGTGCGTTTTGAATCGCATTGATAGGTTTCATTTATCCATGCCCCGCCCACTGTATACATTATGCTTATGAGTTAGCAGAATGTGTCTAACTACTGATATATTCATTTACGTTTATATTCTTCTATTAGTTATTCATTTATGCGTGTGACATTATTTCAGTGTTCTTAGCTTAGCCTGTGTGCCACCATTTTGATGCATTTCCCTATTCGTGCGAGTTGCACTTGCTCATCCCCCCTCCCGTAGGAATAGGAATATTCCACATGTCAGTAGTTTTTACTTCTCGGCCCACTGTGACTGAAACTACCAGCGAAACTCCTTATCACTCTGTTCTCATGTGCTGGAGATGCTCAAGCCTGGCTCCGTGTCCTTGGGGGCTGATAGGGGAATGTTGCATTCCCAGGTGCAGATGCCTACTGTATGAGACCATTGTTCACCATCTCAGGGGTTCAGTACTTTTCCACAAATGGGCGTGCCTTACTCTGCTTTTTCGCATTATGATGTGTTACTGTAATGACGGGAGTCAGTCCTTCTCGGCACACTCTTAGGGGTGAGGGCGAACAGGGCCCTCTCATATGGGAGCTTATGGCCTAATAAAACTAATTGTTTTTTTATTCTTCTCCACTGTCCGGCTGGCTTATTATTGGGTAATAATAGGTGAGTGCTGTAAGTCACTCGGGTGGATTTGAGCCACGCTTATCAGATGGCGCCCGAACAGGAACTCCGCGATTAGGACCTTTCTCACCCGTAAGGGGGTAGCAGAAGGCCGGGGACCCTCTGGTCGGCACGGTGGGCCCGGGTACCCACTTGATGCCGAGCTTGGTTCTCGCAGCCCTGCCCCGCCCTGCTGATCGGACGAGGTCCCGGTCCATGATCCTACGCCGGAGTCCAGAAGGCGGAACTTTGGAGCTGACCGTGTTGGTCCAGGCAGCCGGAGGTGGAGAACGGTAGAAGTTGGTACCGCGCATAGAAGGTGAGAGGTCCGACTGTTGCTTGGAGGAGCCGGAGTGCTCCGAGGGACCGGTGCGTCTCTGGTGATTGGAGGAGCCGGCGTGCTCCTGGGGCTAGTGTGCTCCGGGGAACTCAGAGTGCAAGTGGCGCTCTGACAGACTTGGCGGAGATTGGGTGAACGTTGTTTTGTGGTCATCCGACTGGATAATACTGTAGGCGGCGGGTGACTTGCCACGGAGGGATCTCGGGGCTCACCCGAACACCTAGGGTGGTGGTTCGAGGGAATGAGCACTGAGTCCCACGTGGTGTAGCGCATGCCGATCTGTAGTGTTGCCCGGGAGACAGATGTGTTCCCCAGTCTCGGAATAGCGGGTGTGCGCTGTTCGGTCTGCGGTAGGATCCAGGTTCCCCAGGACTTGGTCGACGGGCCTTGTCCCATTGTGTAACACGTGTTTTGGTACGGGTTTGAGGTAGTGTGTACTGAAGTTGTGTGTGTGATCTACCGGTAAGTGAACAAGAGTGCAGGTGCGAGTTTTTCTGCTAGTGTGTGGTTGTGTGAGAACAGGATGCCGTGTTTCAGTAAATTACGGTGTTTAGGGTGCTGTGGTGAGGTCTCAGACGGTAGATTGGCTGAGAGCCAACCTGCCCCGGTGGAGGGCTCTCCCAATTTCGACATGTACGTTAAGCATGGCTTGCCCCCGATTTTGTTTTCTACTTTGTGCCATAAATATACCAAAGATAATGTGGATTTGCAGTGGCCTTTGCTTGGCTCTTTTGATGGGGCAAAGTTAGATTATTTACAAGATAGATTGTTTGCTAGGCGCAGCCGCCAGAGTATGTTCGATTCTTTGCGGATGTGGCAGAAGGAGGTACGAGAACGGGAAATGAGGGAAGAGAAAGTGATTCAAAAGAGAGCGGCACAGACGATGGCGCAGAAAGCTAGGGAACACACTAAGAAAGAGAATGAACAGCGAATTGAACGCGCAGATAGACGTTTTAGGCTATTGGATAATAAGAGCTATGTGGTGAGAGAAGATGAACAGGATGAAATGGAGGACATTTTGAACACCCGACCCCCTCCCCCATATGCCCCGCAGTCTTTGTATCCCGTGTTGGTGGATTCCACCTCCTCGGCGGCAGTTTCAGTTCCCCAAATGGGTGCCCCTCCCTTGTCCGGTGCACCTGCTTCCTCCGTGGCTGAACGAACTCCCCCCTCTGTCACTACACCCCTGCTCTCTTTCTCCGTGGCAAGCCCAATTGTACCCGCTGTGCTCTCCCCGGTGTTCTCTACTGATTCTGCTATTCCCGCTGTTTCAGCCAGTGCTACCCCTCAGAGCGCGCTACTGACCCCTACTAGAGGAGCGGGAGGCGGACTGTTTACTCAGGTACGGAAGTTACTTACACGTTCGGCTGTTGGGTTGGTAGAGAAGACAATGGTAGCCAACCAAGCTTGCCAATGGGCCAGAAATAACATTTATTCATTGGAAGACATTTGGTCTACCATGAAAGACTATTAGCCTCTGATGCAGCAACATGCTTTGTGGCATATGTCGACGACATTGATAGCGTTGTGGGAACAGGGATATGGTGGGGAGGCGCCAGCGATTCTCCGAGATATCAAGAATAATGCCTATAGGGCCAACACTGGAATAAGGGATGTGTTCCGTAGTCTGAGGTTCCTGTTAGAATATAGAAACGAGTTGCCAGAGGCGGAGGAACCCCATTACCCTGGGGTACACCCGATGCGGGAAGTGCATCCTATATTTCACCCTGAGGTACCCGAGATAAGAGACCCTACAACACAGGTTGTGACCCGAGCTCGTATCGACGCTCATTTTCAGGAACAGTGAGTGTACACGCCCTGGAAAAGGAGCGAGGTATTAGCTTTGAAGGCTCAGTTGCCTGACTCGAGAAAAAATCCAACGGCTTATTACAAGGAATTAACAGAGGCAGCTTCCTCGACGGTCATGACTTTAGCAGATATTGAATTGTTTTTCGGATTATTGGTTCCCGTGGATGTGTGGAGACAGGTGAAGGGTTCAGATCATGTAGAAGAGCTGGGTGGTACTTGGGAAGAGTTCAAAGATTGGGATAAGGAGCGGAAGCCAGGAGAAAAACCGAAGGCTGAGATACTAGCGATGCCAGGGCGAATAATAAAGTATATGCATTCACTCATCCCACCTAAAAAGGTAGATTGGGACAAGTTGACGGCCTGCAGACAGAAAAAGGATGAGGCAGTTTCAGATTTCTTTACCCGTTTTGAGGAAACGTTCATGGATTTTAGCGGGCAGGATATATCTCAAGATGGCGGGTTGCGACTTTTTGTTAACAGATTCATAACAAATCTGTGCCAGAGATATCAACCCGATTGCAAGCGTCAGAGAGTACATGGACGACATCCACTCCCTCGGGGATTCTGAGTATGGCCCAGTATTACGAGCATAGGGAAAATGAAAATAAGGACAGGCAAGAAAAGAAGGCGAAGGATTTGAAGACAAAGGTGTTATTGCAGCAAGTGGCGAAGGGACGGGGACGTGGAGCCCCGCCCATGGTGGCTGGTCGAGGAGGAGGTAGCTACGGAAGGGGAGAGAAAAGAGAGCGTTTGGGCCAGAACCAGTGCGCCAACTGCAAACAGGAGGGGCACTGGTGGAAAGACTGTCCACTGCTCCGGTCCACTGCTGGACAGGGCAGGGGACGGGGACGGGGAGACGCGAATAAAGATAATAGGCAGTCTGAAGAAGGCAAGAGACCAGGTGGGAATTACTTCGACGGGGGAAGAGACAGGCAGCACTTTCAAAAGGAGGGTGACGATTACGGAGATCGGCAGTACTATAACGATGCATATGCTATGGATGACCTGACAGGATTTTCTTATAACTAGGACAGCGTAGGGCAGAGCGAGGGACCTGTTTCTGTGGTTGTTGATCAACGTGGGCCTTATGTAACGGCAGACTTGTCGGGATCCCCTCAGAAATTTTTTGTGGATACAGGTGCTACGAAAAGTTCTGTGGCACATTCCCAGGTCCCCGGGGCGGCTCTGTCTGGCAAGACTAACATTTCTGTGGGATTCTCCGGTACCCCAGTGGTTAGCCCCATCTGTAAGCCTCTTGCACTTACGATTGGCCCTTTCACTGTTGACTCTCCTTTTCTTTTAACATCGAATTGTGGTGAGAATTTATTGGGTTTGGACCTGTTGAAAAGATTGAATGCTACAATTTACTGTTCTCCAGACGGTGTGTACCTCACGTTGGGTCCTTCTGTCGTGCGTGCGCAGCAGTGCTTCTCGAAAGATGAGCCCCTCCCGGTTGAGTTGGAGGGTGTTCCTGGGAGTCTGTGGGCCAGCAGCGATACTGATGTGGGGAAGATGGACATTGACCCAGTGTCCATAAAAGTTAAGGTGGGAGCGAAGTTGCCTCGGATACCCCAGTATAAAATATCTAGGGATGGGGAGAGGGCTCTGCTGCAAATAATACAGGACTTGATCCGGTCTGGGGTAGTAGAAGAAACAGATTCTAACAGTTGCAATAGCCCCATCCTTCCGATACTTAAGAGACCCTCAGGTGATGCAGGCGAGGGTACACCTGATGTCTATCGTTTTGTGATTGATTTACGGCACATTAACAAGGTGGTTGAGCCTCAGTATCCGGTGGTCTCTGATATCACCACTATTTTGACGATGATACCTTCCACAGCTAAGTACTTTTCTGTACTGGATCTTAAGAATGCTTTCTTTAGTATCCCTGTGCATCCAAATAGCCGTTATCTCTTCGGATTCTCATTGGCTGGCCGCAGCTTTAGATTTTGTAGAATTCCCCAATGTTATACGGAAAGTCCCAGTATTTACAGTCTAGATTTGAAAGCACAGTTGGATGATTTGGAGCTCCCACAGGGGAATGTATTGTTGCAGTATGTAGATGATATTCTCATTGCCTCAGATACAGAGGATGGATGCCGTGAGTCTACTGTTAAATTGTTGCATCATTTGGCTTGTAAGGGACACAAGGTGTCCCGTCCTAAATTCCAATACTGTCTACAGGAGGTTACCTACCTCGGTCATCTCCTATCGAATGAGGGGAGAAGGCTGACGCCGGAGCGCATCAAGGCGATAACTAACATGGCTATACCTAACACGCAGCGAGAGGTGCGCGCATTTTTGGGCATAACATCGTACTGTCGTCAGTGGATACCTAATTATGCTTTACTAACAAAACCCCTTCTGTATCTGACTACTAAAGAAGTGCGCGAACCCCTACCTTGGATTCCAGCATGTCAGGAAGCGTTTGAGTCATTAAAAACTGCTTTATGTTCTGCACCTGTCTTGGGAACACCCGATTACCAGAAGCCCTTTGTACTTTACGTGCACGAGGCGGAAGGTTGCGCGCTGTCTGTCCTAACTCAGAGTTTTGGCGGGAAACAGAGAACTTGTGCTTACTTCTCTGCTATGCTTGACAACGTGGCAAGAGCATTGCCGAGCTGTCTAAGGGCTACAGTACAGCGGCTGCTGCGGTCTCGATAAGACAATCGGCAGGGCTCGTACTGGGATCACCCCTCACAGTAATGGTACCACATGCCGTGGACATTTTGCTAAACAGGACACAGACGCAGCATTTAACTAGTGCTCGTCTAACGGGTTATGAGATGACATTATTTGCACCACATGTAACGATAAAAAGATGTGCCACCCTGAACCCAGCCACGCTATTACCCCTCCCTTCAGATGAGAAAGACGATGAGGTCCATGATTGCCTGTTTCGGACAGAGGAGGAAACAAAGGGAAGAATAGATTTGACAGATAAGCCCCTCGATGATCCCGATGGGGAGCTGTATGTTGATGGGTCCTGTTTTAAATTAGCAGATGGTACCACAACGGCAGCATACGCAGTCACAACTTTAAAAACAGTGGTAGAGACTTCTAGAGTCCCGTACAATTCAGCTCAAGCTGCAGAGATAATAGCATTGATGCGAGCGTGTGAATTAAGTGAAGGATTGGATGTGAACATTTACACGGACAGCCAATACGCCTTTGGCGTGGCTCATAGTTATGGGAGACTGTGGGCGGAGAGGGGATTTTTTACATCAATGGACAGAAAATTCAAAATGGCCCATTGATATTACGACTGTTGACAGCTTTGACACTCCCCAAACGATTGGCAGTGATTAAGTGTAGTGCACACAAGGCAGTGGTGGATGATGTAGGACGAGGGAATGCATTTGCAGACCAAACAGCTAAAGAAACTGCTAGGACAAAACTTCCACGAATGTTCGTGGCAGGACCAGCTAGATGGGTACCAGATGTTAACATGTTTGCAGACACTGTACAGAGTGTGCGGAACATACAAGAGAAAGCAACTGAGGAGGAGTTGAAATAATGGAAGGATGGAGGGGGGCGGTTGGACTCGGATGAGTGTTGGACGGATGTGTCAGACAAACGACGATGGTTGCTCCCGAATGCATACGTTCTCCCAGTAGTGACGATGGCACATGGACCAGCTCATATAAGTACAAAAGGGATATGTAAATTATTAGATCCGGTGTGGAGTAATAAGAACATTTCCAGGGTGGCGACACATTTGGTACAGCAGTGCATGGTTTGCTTAAGACATAATCCTGGGAAGGAAACACCCGTCCCTGTAGGCAATTTCGCACCTCCATCCTACCCCTTTGAAGTGATCCAGATGGATTATATTGAAATGGAAAGGGTGAATAACCTTAAATACGTCCTTCTGGTGGTATGCTCATTCAGTAGGTGGGTGGAGGCTTTTCCAACAAAGGACTGTACAGCCATATCGACAGCTAAGATGTTGATCAAGGAGTATTTTAGTAGGTATGGTTTACCCAGGGTGATCTGGAGCGATAACGGCACGTCCTTCAATGCTGAACTGATGAAACAGATCTGTAAGGGATTACAAATCTCTCAAAAATTCCACGCAGCCCAACATCCACAGGCGGCAGGTTTGGTTGAAAGATTTAACGGTACATTGAAGTTAAAAATGGCCAAGATACAGGAGAGTACAGGGCTGCGTTGGCCAGACGCGCTTCCCCTTGCCTTGCTCTCCACAAGAGTAACAGTGAATTCTAAGACAGGAGTTTCTCCCCATGAGGTTATATTTGGCAGGCCCGCCAATGTGTGGGGTGTTCCTAGACCCAAATGTTTCTCAGAGATTGAAAATCCTTTGTTGACAGATTATCTGTGCGTTTTGACTAAAGATCTTCGTTCTATTCATCAGGAGGTAGCAGACACACTGAAGCCGTTGCCTGAGAGGCCGGGCCACGACATCCACCCAGGGGACTGGGTCGTGGTGAAAAAATACCAGCGGAAGTCCTGTCTGGAGCCTAGATGGTCCGAACCAAAGTTGGTGCTCCTCACCACCCGCACCGCACTTCGAGTGGAGGGTCGGAAGGCGTGGACGCACGCCTCCCATGTGAAGAAAGTTCCTCTACCTCTACCTTATGATGCGTGGATCCGAGGTGGCGTTGCAGATCACGAGACCGAGTGTGTGCCCAGATATATCCCCTTCTCTGATGCTTTACTGACAGAGGGGGAACACAACGAGAACGCGCGGAGGCCAGCCCTGAGTACAAGTAGCGAGGCTTCTTTTGGTCGCAGTGCACAAACAACGGAAGCCACCCCTTTTGAAAGTGATTCACCAATTCTGTTCACAGATCCTAAAGTGCGAGGGAGCACTCGTTATAACTTGCGGCCCAGAAAAGAGAGGCGAAAGAACTGAGCACTGGAAGAAGGGCTGAGATAGGGATTAGAAGTGGACTATTTTGAACAGGTTAGCCTAGCGATAGGAATGGACTGTTGAAAGAGCCCTGGTGCACTCTTGAGACACTGCTGAGCGGGACGCTAGAGTTGTGAGTGGGCCCAAGTTCAGTGCTCCTGAGTTGCTGCAGTTGTACGACTCCGTCGAGGGATTAGGGTTTGCGAGACTGAAAAGCCTGCCTATGAGGCTTTAACGGACATAGGGAGAAGAGCCCTTTGAAAGGCGAAGCACCCCTTTGGCCGGTTTTGGAGTGTCTGGAACTTTTAGTAGAGCCCCTAGTGTTTTGAACTTTTAGGGTGTCACTTGGTCCGTTCATTAGGAGACATGTATGCCTTTGGCCGTCCTATCCCTGAGTAGGAACAGCCCTTTGCTGCCCCTCGCAGATCTGAACCCGATTCCCCATGGCATGCTCTGCCGCGAAAAGGCAAAATTGTGGCTATTGTGGTGTTCATTATTATATTTTTGATAATACTTGGAATATTGTTCTTTCTGGATGAAGCTTACCCTGTCCACAAGCTGGTTCCTACTCCCTCTACTTTGCCAGAGCATAATATGATCACTGTTGACTACGGTGAACAATGTATGAGAAAGGGCTATCGTGATAATGTTTTCATAAAAACCTTGCATCATGCACATGCTGTGTATAATGTGACAGACTGTTGGGTATGCGGGTTGCTTCCTTCTGCTGCATATAAGAAGGACAGGTTACTGACACTTCAATTGACTCCTGTGAATAGCTGTGTGGGCTGGTATACCCTGATAGGCATGGTAAAGTTCTTTCAGCAGCCTGATTCTCTGTCCCCACGACTCCCTGGTAGTGGGTCAACACTGACAATGCGAGTACGCCCTCTGCCCCCTTCATCCCTTGGACGGTTGTATACTGATGGACGTTTTGACCAAAAATTCCTCGAGACCTGTTCGAAAAAGATAGAACGATTCACGATGCCTAATGACACTGACAAAGTGCGAGAGAGTTTTCTACAGTTGAACTCTTCCCTAGCATACAGACATCCCCCTGCAGCAAATAGTACTAGTCATTCTCTGGTACCCCTAGCGACAGTAGGGCCCTCACCTTATTTCTGTATTCAGGGTAGAGGTCCGATTAAAGTGGGTGACAGCCTTTGCAATGTGACTGCCTCGATTCGCCTGCCTCTCAGTCCTTCGATGGTTACCCCCCCGAATATCTATTTTGTATGTGGAGATAATGGGTATTTGTGGTTGCCTGAGGGTTGGGGTGGAACATGTTACTTGGCGTATTTACTCCCACCTGTTTATGTGGCACCTTCAGATTATCATAAACTCACCGAAGGTTTGCCGTCATGGAAGGACTGCGTAAAAGGAGGGACCTCCAGGTGGAGGACGTCAATCAGACTGACACTTCTGGGCAACAATTCACAGACTTCTCGAAGGGTTTGTTACCATTCTGGGGTCCTATCTTTAATAGTAGAGCCATTAGGCGTCTGTCGAGGGTGATGGAAAAGGTGGTGACTACGGAGGCTGACATTGCAGCAAATATGTCTCTTGAGATGCAGGCTATGAGATTATTCATGATCCAAAATCGGATGGTTCTTGACGTCATCCTTGCAGATAGGGGTGGAGCTTGTCGCATCATCGGGACCTCTTGCTGTGTGTAAATCCCTGACTCCGCCCCGACGGTTAATTTAGCTGTACAGAAACTCCATAGGTTGGCAGCCGAACTCCATCAGGACACAGGTACCTGGTCCTTGCAGACATGGTTGTGGGGTGTTTTCTCCTCCTGGGGTTGGAAAATACTGATGGGTTTAGTGGGAGTAGTTGGTGTCCTTCTGACATGTTGTCTTTGCGTGTACTTCCTTCCTCCCTGCTGCTCTATGTGTGCCAGTAACATACGAGTTTCTAAAAAACGGTCAAAACAATTCCCTGTTTCCAATGATCTTGAACCCCGCTGGCTGATGCTTATCGATGATGATGTTCTTGATTAACATGTTATGCTGGCCCTTAGAATTTGATGTAAAGGCTCTCCTTTTAGTTAATAAAGTTAGCCACAGTCTGCTAAAAGGAGGGTCTGATAGGTTTCATTTATCCATGCCCCGCCCACTGTATACATTATACTTATGAGTTAGCAGAATGTGTCTAACTACTGATATATTCATTTATGCATTTACGTTTATATTCTTCTATTAGTTATTCATTTATGCGTGTGACATTATTTCAGTGTTCTTAGCTTAGCCTGTGTGCCACCATTTTGATGCATTACCCTATTCGTGCGAGTTGCACTTGCTCATCCCCCCTCCCGTAGGAATAGGAATATTCCACATGTCAGCAGTTTTTACTTCTCGGCCCACTGTGACTGAAACTACCAGCGAAACTCCTTATCACTCTGTTCTCATGTGCTGGAGATGCTCAAGCCTGGCTCCGTGTCCTTGGGGGCTTATAGGGGAATGTTGCAATCCCAGGTGCAGATGCCTACTGTATGAGACCATTGTTCACCAGCTCAGGGGTTCAGTACTTTTCCACAAATGGGCGTGCCTTACTCTGCTTTTTCGCATTATAATGTGTTACTGTAATGACGGGAGTCAGTCCTTCTCGGCACACTCTTAGGGGTGAGGTCGAACAGGGCCCTCTCATATGGGAGCTTATGGCCTAATAAAACTAATTGTTTTTTTATTCTTCTCCACTGTCCGGCTGGCTTATTATTGGGTAATAATAGGTGAGTGCTGTAAGTCACTCTGGTGGATTTGAGCCACGCTTATCAGCATCCATAATCTTAAATTTGGGTTCGATACCTTTGTGAGAAATGTGGTGACCTAAATAATCAACGCCATCTTGCAAAAACTTACATTTGTCAGCCCTCAATGTTAAACCACTAGACTTAATTATACTCAAAACATGTTTAACCCTATTATCATGTTCAAGTTCAGTCTTCCCATGTATGAGAATATCATCCTGAAAGAATACAACTCCAGGAATATCCTTAAATAAGTTTTTCATCAAACGTTGGAAAACAGGCGAAGCTGAGGCAAGGCCGAAGGGCATACAAATGTAACGGTAAGCGCCTTCAGGAGTAACAAAGGAGGTCAAATGCCTAGACTCTTTACTAAGCTCAATCTGATGGTACGCAGAAGAAATATCGAGGGAAGTAAAGAATCTAGCACTGTCTAAAGTGGTCAACAATTCATTGATATTAGGGAGGGGTTGACGGTCCGCCCAGATGTTGGCGTTAAGGTCACGTAAATCAACACACATTCTCAGACAATTGTCTGATTTCCGTGCTAAAACAATTGGTGCGAGCCACTCGGAACCCTCAATAGGCTCAATTACACCGGCCGCACACAAACGTTCCAGTTCTATTTTGAGTTCAGGGAGAAGACTCAAAGGTACCTTACGAACCTTATGCGCAACAGCTTTAGCATCGTTCTTGAGAACAATCTGGTGTTGGAAACCAATACGTTTTCCGAGCTTCCCGTCGAAAACTTCAGGAAACATACGTTCCCATTTGACACCAGAGATTTGAGTTATGATATGAGAAGGAGAAACAGGAACCGAATTATAAAATTCGCTACGAGAAATCACCATGTCAGGATGATTGGGATCAAAACAATGTTTAAATTACCCTGATCATCCCACCCTAAAAGGTTGGCTCCCTCCTTGACCACAAATATAGTACCATAAGCAAGATCAGAATGAAATTTGAGATTAGCAACAAATTTCCCTAAAACTTCAACCCGTTTCCCACCATAGGCAAAGATTCTTATACAAGATTCCCCAAGTTGCACATTACTTAACATGTCATAATCCGCAGCATTAATTAAAGTAAAAGGAGAACCAGAATCAGCCAGAAAAGTCAGACTGGTATCATTTACAGAAATATTGCAGGAGGGTGATTTCCTTTTGTGAAAACCTCCCAAAGCAGCTAACTCTACTACACCATCACCAAGAAATGAAGAAGAGGACAGCATGAGCAGTTCATAACACTCTTCGTCAGAGTCATCAGTAATGGTTTTTACAATTTGATCCTGATTCTTCTTGGTGGAGGTGACTTTGCACATCCTGGAATAATGGCCCTTCTTACCACAGTTATAACATGTTTGATTAAGTGCAAAACAAAACTTAGCATTTCCAAGATGAGTGTTACTACCACAACCGAAACATATTACATCCTTAGGTATAGGCTTGACTTGGTTGGGAGTCACAACAGAGGAACGTGGAATTCCAGGAACAAGCTTCATGACATACGGCAATTTGGTGGGTTTGAAATTAGATTTCAAAAGTTTAGCTTCGCCAGAAGTGGAAGGGTTGCTCATTTCTTTCACACAAAACTGAGAATGTTCAATCGATCTGGCAAGAGTGAGTGCAGTTTCTAAACCAGGATCATCAGACGATAGCAATTTCTCCTGAATTTTTTTGTTGGAGGTCTTCTCAATCAATTGATCCCGGATGATTTCATCCCTAAATTCTCTGTAATTGCAATTTACTGCGAGAATTCTCAGCGCAGCCACAAAATCATCAATCGATTCACCAGGAATTTGCGCTCGCTGAAGAAATTTGTGTCGTTCAAGAACAATGTTCCTTTTTGGACTAAAACGTTTGTCAAGGGTTTTGACGACAGTGGCATACTCATCCACTAACAAGGAATCGCCACTGTCCCCACCTGTCACTAAAGTGCTTACAGTTTCCGTGGGTAGGGTTTTTAGAACACTCCTGCCTTCAGCCCCAAGATTGTAAATCAATAAATCTTTCTTTTTTTTAGACGTAAAAGTCTCACCGTCAGTTGCTTCTAAATAGGCTTCAAAAGTGTCTTTCCAATCATCCCATTTTACAGGAGGCGTGCCTGCAGATTGTAAAAAGGGTGGAGGTGCTGTAATGTGATCCATATTGGCACGTGGGTGAGTTGCTGCCCCACAAGGATACACAATATAGGAATAAACAAAATTTCAAGGAAAGCAATGCAAAAACAAAACAATAAGATGGTTGAGTCAGTTATCATAAAGTGTGCATATTAATTTTGTTATGCTATTATGCTGCGCACATCAGCGGTGAAAAAGAAGGCGAAAACTGCAAGTAGAAAGTAATGTCACAAATGGCAGAAATTGTGAGTAAAAAGCATTGTCATTACTTTTTTTTTTTTTTTTAACCAAGGTACGAAGTTATTTCTAAATCCATTGCACATGCGAGTTGAAACTAGAGCGCGTATGTGAATACGCTACAAAATGTGACATTGATTCGTGATCGCGCTGAAAACAAAGCTGTGCGCGTCAGCGAGGTAGTTATGGTGATTTATGAACCACGTGCTGGAAACAAAGCTGAGCGCGTCAGCGAGGTTGCTATGACAACGAAGCAACAAAATGGCCACGCAGAGGCGTGCGTAAGGATCAGGCAGAACGTCTGGGACAGGATCAGGCGCATACGCGCTGACGCGAGAGCAGGATGGCTCGATCGCGAAAAACGAAACTCAGAGTACCTTACCATTCTGATCACGAAGGCTCAGATGGGTTAGAACTTCACCAAAACCATCGGGACAACAGGAAAAGAGGCAGACATCGCCAGAGGAGGAGCAGATAAATCAAGGAATCCGGCAGTCGAACTAAGGCGGTCACACGAAGACAGCTGGCCACAGCAGCTGAAACAACGATGGGGAGGCTGGATCTGGCATCAATCGTCGCCAGTGAAAAGTAGAGCTCCACACAGAAGGTAAGTTGGAGGATACTTTATTCCAATCAGACACAGGGACTCCCCGGCAGCAACTGCCAAAGTAAGAACATTCCCCACAGTATGTTCCACGCAGGGAACGCTCAAACACCAATGTTCCTAGATCAGATGAACCAGATCCCAACAAAAGCCAATAGGTCTCATCTATTTGAGAGCTATTGGATTTGTGGTAAAGCAGCGTGGCTGCTGTTCAGCATGGCTAGAAGTTAGTGGTGTGATGTGGAGTAGAGTGGCATAGGCAAGAGTGGTGTAGAGGAGAGTGCAATAGAGTGGTGCAGAGTGGAGTAGAGTAGAGTGGAGTGATGTAGAGTGGTATAGAGTGGAGTGGCTTAGAGAGGTATAGAGTAGATTGGCATAGACTGGAGTGGCGGACAGTAAGGTGGCATATGGTAGAGTGGCATAGAGTTGAGTGGCATTGAGTGGAATGGCGCAGAATAGAGTAGAGTAGAGTGGTGTAGAGTAGAATTGGCTATTGTGGGGTGGAGTGGAGTAGTTTGTGTGGAGCAAAGTGGCGTGGCACAGAGTAGAGTGGTGTAGAGTGGAATAGAGTTGAGTGGCATAGACTAAAGTGGCATTCAGTGGGATAAAGTGGAATGGCTTAGAGTGGTGTAGTGTGGAGAGGCGTGGCATAAGGTAGAGTGGTGTAGTCTAAAGTAGAGTAGCATATAATGGGGTGGCATAAAGTGTGGTGGGGTGGAGAAGTGTGACACGGGGAGACGTAGAGTGGCATAGAGTAGAGAGCCATAGAGTTGAATGGCATTGAGTGGAGTACCATAGAGTACTGTAGAGTGGCATTATGTGGAGTGTTCTAGAGTAGAGTGGAGTGGCATATTGTAGAGTGGCACTGAATTGAGTGATGTGGCATAGTGGCATTGTGTGGTGTGGAGTGACATAAAGTGGAGTGGCATAGAGCCGAGTGGCGTAGAGAAGAGTGGTGTACAGTAGAGTGGAGTAAAGGGGTGTAGAGTGGCATTGTGTGGAGTAGATTAGATTATTGTGGCATATAATGGAATGGAGTTTACTAGAATGGTGTGGGTGGTACAGATGAGTGTGGAGTGGCATAGAGTAGAGTGGTATGGAGTGGGATAGAGTAGAGTGGAGTGGTCTGCAGTGGTGTAGAGTGGAGTGGATTAGAGTGGAGTGGATTTGACTAGAGTGGCGTAGAGTAAAGTGGCATACTGTGGAGTAGAGTGCCATTGTGTGAAGTGGAGAGCAGTGGTGTAGAGTAGAGTGGCATAGAGCGTGATGAAGTGGAGTGAAGTAGAGTGGAGTGGCATAGAGTAGAGAGTAGTGGCGCAGAGTGAAGTGGAGTGGCGTAGAATGTAGTGGCATAGAGTGGGGTCACACAGAGTAGAGTGGAGTGGTGAAGAGTAGCAAGGAGTGACACAGAGTGGCATGGTGTTGCATAGAGTAGAGTGGCATAGAGTAGAATGATCTAGTGTGGTTCAGAGTAGAGTGGTGTAGGGTGGAGGGAGTGGAGTGGAGTAGCATAGAGTAGTACAGTAATGCGTGTAAGTGAGTAAAGCATTTACCAAGGCGGCAGATAGGGTGAAAGCAACATAAATGAGAAGCTACATGCCTGTTTTAAAAGTAGAAAAGCACATTGCACATTCAAAGTGAAAAACATTGTGTTTTGTAAAAAAGCAAGGGAGAACTAAGGTGAGGATTAATACATGTACTTGGTCCATTCTCCAGGGAGGAGCTAACACAAGAGAGAAAGGGAAGCCTAAGGAGCTAAGCAAAAGATCGCAAATGTGTGTGACAACAAAAACAACCAATGGCATGATGTGGGAAGATTGTAAGACCACTGAACTGTAAACAATACGTCTGTCAGCACAGCGTCTGCGCTGTGTAGACGAGACCTAAAAATTAACCACCTTCCACTCTGATCTAATGTACTCCAAGAATCAACAACAGGTTGAACTGCTATTGTAAAACTATATTTTGATGATGTTGCATGAACTCAGACTAAAGTTAAAAAAGGACTTATGTAACTAATGGCTCTGGGACATAAACAGAGGTTTCTGAATATGCGTAGCTTGATAAAAGGTAGCAACATGTGTAGTCATGTAAATGTGATGAAAGAGGCCCAAAATTACATGTGCAGCAGGATTTTGCTCCCTCTGCAGATAAGCTAATAAGCTACTAAATAAATCGACACATCTAGCTATAAATAATTTTGATAGTTAAAGTGAGTGAGAATAATCACCGTATGACTCTGCCTAGCAAGAAAAAGACACATTTTGCTAATTTCAAGCCAGAAGAAGCATACACATGTACCTTTATTTTTCTGAGTGGAAATAGCTCTTGATCAAAAGTGAAACTCAGGTTACAGACCTTAAGTAGAGACTCCACGGGGTCTCTACGATTGTTGTACCACCAGCTCTTGGACCACCAGCTCTTGGACCAAAAAAAAGTATCACCTCTCCACAACCAGAATCTCAGTCTTATCAGTGTTCAGTTTGCATTCACCCACATCCAGCTATTCCTCATGAAGGGCAGTTTTGAAAGGTCAAATAAAGGTCCATACATGGACAATGAATTCTCAGTCGTCTATGTAGGTGACAAGATTAAGGCCAAACGAAAAAATCAATTCAGATGAACCAGGGGAGCTACATACACATTAAATAGTGTTACACTCAAGGAAGAGCCTTACAGCACTCCTTTAATGTTGACCTATGTGGCAGATAAATGATCTAATAAATAGGACGATACACTAGCCAAATCTTCATCACTGATCCTACTCGAATATAACTTTGAAATTAGTTTTTCATTAAACCCTATTTTTAATGCTGTATAGGGGTATAATACCATCAGGCCTGGGTAACAATAAGCATCCAAAATGTGTTCCTCAACTAATCCAATATTGAAATGTGAACCGTTTAGTGCTAGTAGGTGTTGTACATGGTGCAGAGACAGATTATTATATTTTAAGAAGCAAAAAGTGGTTATTAATATGCTTTTGTAAAACTGAAAACTGAAACAGAAGCTTGAAGACTGGTTGAAACGCCCCGATGGGTGACTGGTTCGCACACTGTTGTTTCAAACATCCCGCTATGCTCTGTGACTTTCATATTCACAGTACTGACTCAGTCAGGCACATGTGGTAAGTTTCAGACTTTATTTTACAGCAAAGTTTTTTTCCTCTTGAATGTGATGATTTTCTCTGCTTTTAAGCTATTTTCAGTCCACTGTAAATTTTGCACCGTTTTTAGACTTGCTTCACTGCAATTCTGGGTATTTAAAATAAAGATTGTTTTTATATGAAAGCCTGAATGAGAAGAGACTCTTGTGAAGACCTTGTTCTGTGCTTCTTCCTACAGCAAGCATCAGTAGCAACAGAATCGTTCCATCCTAGTGCAATAATGAAGGTTGCTGTTTTTGTACTAACTATAAACAGTAGGAGTGCAGCCATAATTGTTAAAATCCTAGATGAACAAGGATTTTAAGGCCATGCATTTATGGGAAGAATGAGAAATCTGAGGGTGAGTTACACACATTTTGTCTGTCACAAAGAGATAGCTAGGACACCAAAATCTTCCCGAATAATACAACCGACCATACAGGATAAAAGAATATCTCTTCTTAGGTTACAATCCTCTTTTCCAAGAAGTACCACCACTAAAACCTCTACTGATACTAGTTCACCGACCAACAAGGGACCAAAAACAATCCTCTCTTTACAATTAAGACCTCTTCTCCTATCTTTATTGAACTACTGATGTAAGAAATGAGAGCACTTAGACCATTCATGGGGAAAACTAAGGTTCTAGATTTGCCTGAAACAACTCTATTAAAGATCTAGAAATCTCACAGAATTGGACACGGATTTGTGTTTGCTTCATCCTCCTCTAAACCAAGAGGAATCCTTATCTTCTTCAACCTTGATGGTGCAGAGATAGAATATTATAGTCTAAGAAAACAGAAAGTTAGTACGAAAATGCTTTTTGTAAAACCGTAATAAAAAAAGAAGCCTAGAGATTGGTTGAAACATGCCTAAGGTTGACTTGTCCGCACACTACAGTTTCAATACTGGCATCACCAGTGGAACAGCACCTCAATTTGCTGAGCAACAATGTATTTAAAACCAGACACCAGCATACGATCCTTGGCACCATTCTCTAGGTTGAGGGGTTTAAGTGAGCATTTTACCACGATCCATTGTAGTTTTTGAGAAAAATAAAAGGCAGTTCACATGTTGTGTTTCTTTACTCATGATTTGTGGGTCCTTTTCGTTTTTAACATTCAGTCTTTTTGATCTGGACTGCTACCAATCACATTTGTGGCACTATAAAATGCTTATACCCATTTAATTAGATTTAGAACTATTTTTATGAAAATAAATTGAAAGTAAATGCAGCCGCGATCCGTGCAGGTAACAGAGGTTGGGCGGTGGGGCCAGGTAAGGGGATATTTTGATGGATGATGCGGGTGAAAAATGTTTGTCACTCAAAATCCCCGCTTAAGCGCCCCCACCGCCCCACAGGTGTTACCTGCAAGGCCCACTGCTGAGTAAATGTAAATGAAATGTTACCTTTTTGGAGGATCATATGTACCCTGGTGATATGACTCTTTTTTCGTTTTCTCAAGTCAAGCTATGAGTGAAGTACAATCATCTTGCCCAAAATTTAGCCCAGAGACGATGTGTAATCACTGGATTTGTCAGAACTCTCAGGCGATACCAAGTAAGTGGTTCAACGGTCATTTCACTACAAGCAGGTTCCTCTCTTACACTCATGCAAATTGTGTTTTCTGAGTCTCTATGTAGGTGTTTGAATTATCAAGCTATTGCGAAATGCTCAACTATACAAAGCCAAATGGTGCATTCTGTAAGACTCTTTTCAAAATATATTGGCAACAAAGCTATAG
Source organism: Lissotriton helveticus (assembly GCF_964261635.1). NCBI lineage: Eukaryota > Metazoa > Chordata > Amphibia > Caudata > Salamandridae > Lissotriton > Lissotriton helveticus. The sequence goes on from NC_136057.1 coordinate 1,238,147,959, forward strand.
GCCTGATTCCCAAAGACAACTTACACTTTTGAGTATGTTAACTACTTTTCAGTCTTCACAGACTGCACTATTATAGTAACTTACACTTGTGTTGTGACTTCTACTTTTGTAGGTAGTCCAGCACTACATATGGCCAACCACTGTAACATTTTGGATTACATATTTGAATAGTCATAAGCCCAATGGGTTAAACAGAGTTGTTGTGCTTTTTGTAACTGAACCTTGTTCATTGACTTTATGGCATGTAAAATCTTTACTGTTTAATCTTTGATTTTCATTCTTGGGAAATGTTCCATATAGATCTGTTCTGTATTATTGAGTATAGCTGTTGTTCTCTTTATCACCAGAATATATGGGATCTGTTCGTTCCATTGGTGGAAGCTGCCATATGTGTTGCTTCAGCTGATATATTATTTTTGTGTACATTTATGATTCATCCACACCTACTTTGAGTCCATTGTACAGCGACACACACCTCTTTATTTTTGCATTGAGACGTCCTTTATTTAGTCAGTTGACACTGATTACATGTTCTTTATGTGCATATTTTGTAAAACAAACAACATGTCCTATGGACAGATTCATCGCTCTAGGCATTGGCTTGTGGGTCTATTCTTTATGTTAATCCCTGCTTACATCATGCTTACATCATGTGCGTGACACTTTTTAGGTCTGGTTCAGATCTCGACTTCTCAGTATGCCAAAAACGCTGCGGGACCTTGAGTTCTGAATTTTGCATGTTCCTACCCTTTAAGTAACCTTTATAACTGCACAGAAGTTTTCTTTCACATATTTCTCTGCACCTTTTAAAATTATTTGGGCATGTTTATGTACAGTAACAAGTTAACCTCACATTGTTAAGCACCAACAGACTTCTAGCATGGCTGGATCTGTAGCCCTACTTTTTGTTTTCCTTCTCAGCTCAAGGACACACATGTAAGTTAGCACAATCATGATAGTTAGTATTATTTTGTATGGTTATCAAGATCTAACCACTCTGTTCACTTTTATGTTCACATGTGTTTTCCAGAATATAGTCCAGGACAGCTACAGTTATCGGGTCGTAAATTCTGCCCGCATGAGTTCATATTTAGCAGCCTCCGTAAACAACAATTGTGATACATAATGGGCACCTGAGTTCTAGTGCGCTTAAGGTGTATGGGCAGAGTGATTCATTGGACACTTCCAATTTTGATCACTATGGTTCTGTCACAAGCACATAAGCACATTCTCTTATGCATGGATTTTTACTTCTCTCATTATCCTTTCTGGTTATACAGGGTTATATTAACATGTTTTAGATGTTGCAAGAAGATACACGTATTTTTCCTTATCCTCTGTATGGTTTTTGAACACGCTCATTTTCCTTCCTGATTACATATGGTAACACTCACTTTTTAAGATGTTGGTTCTTCATGGCCTTATCTTTGTTCTTGGCTTCGTTGTATGCTCCTCTTGTTTACTGCTGCTTAAGTTTTATGCATTTGTTTTTGTAAATGTAATGGCAATACACATAGGGGGGATATTCTCAAGAACGTGCGATAATCATCATCAAAAGCGGTTAACACAATGTCTCATATCGCCGTCTATCGTGGGAAAATAACTCTGTGTTAACGTCCTATTCACAACACGGGGTAACATGCAATATTTTCCTGATAATGCACCAAATGTCCGCGATAAAGTCACCGGGAAGGCAATAAAAATGTAAACCTCAACGTGAAAAAAGTTGCGATGGCCCTACCGCGATAAAAAATTCTGCTATAATCTTCACCAGGCCTGCAATTCACACACGTCAGGCAGGAAAAATCACTATAAAAGTAGGAAAAAAAATACAAAGAAAAGCAAAAGACTGCGAAGCACAATAGAGGTAGCTGGAGCAAGTACAGAGGACACCCAGAAACCCACAAGCTCCACGGAGGACAAGCCTGGGACCTCGGGGTCAGGGAAGGGCAAGGACAAGAAGAAGAGGAAGATGCGGTTCAGTCCGCAGGAAAACAGGATCCTGATAACGGAGGTGATGGAAGGAACAGCATCAAATACTGTTTTTCACCTCCACTGTGTCATTGGCAACAAAAAATGGAATATGGCAGTCCATCGTGGAGAAGGTGAATGCAGTCGGAGTGCTGAGGAGGACAATGGAAGAAGTCAAGAGGCGCTGGAATGATGTGAAGTGCAAAACCAAGCAGAAACTCGCAAACAACCAAAAGGCAGCAATGCAGGCTGAAGGTGGGAATCCAGCGCCATAGGAGGAGCTGGATGAGATGGAGGAAATGGTGTCCACAGTCATCAGTGTGGAGACGGTGGCAAAAGTTGAGGGACCGGACACTGCTCAACTTGACCTGACACAACAGCAACAGGGTGAGTAACGACCAGGGACTGGGGGGACGGGGTGGAGATGAGCACAATAGCACACATGCACAAGTAAGTATAGCACAGTGCACACCCACAATGACTCTGGAGCATGTCTCTGATCCCATTGGCACACTGCAGCACACCTAGAAAGAGCAAGTAGGCCCCCGTCGACTATGTGCCCAGAGGGGGCCCTTCCCACACACCACCAATATCACAACCAACCCATGGACATGTGTTAAACCAGCAAAGCGGCACGTCTGTGAGAAACACTGACTATGCAAGTGACACCGCATGATAAATAGCATTGCTGCAGTCAATATATCATTAAATGTTGCACGCCACAACACTGAGGTGGCTGAGTGTGGACCACATCCTTAAAGGAGCAGGTCACACTCTGACACATCCTCGTGCACAAACAACCCCTGACGTCAACAACACATCTGTGAACAAACCATGTCCCAGACTCCCAACTCCCACCAAGAGCGCAATGTACCCAAGTCTGCAACATCTCAGCACTGTATAAACACAGTAGTCAAAGGCACACAGCATGAAAGGGATAAGGGGCAGCAAAATAAGAGCTGCAGGGCCGACTCTCCCAAAATGCAGCACACACACACATAACATCAACATTGACAACAATGTGGTGTAAACTACAACACGTTCACAACAGAACAGAGGACACAACTGGTGGCGCTTGTGTGTAGAAACTGGCCAATCTCATTTGGTATAGCAGGGAAATGTGAGTTGATAATTTACAAGTACAAACACACATCCGTGATGTTGTCAAAATGTCCACTGTCCCGCATCAAATAGACAGCTCCTCCAAAACAGTCACAATGTACCATGTCATGCAGTCTGTATGTGAACATGTACAATGAGTCAACATACATGTGAACACAATGTTAAACTGCATCTCCCCTTCACATTGCAGAGGGAAAACCAACACCCAAACCTCTCTTCACTGATGACGAAGAGGACCTCCACACCTACGACACAGACGCCCTCCAAGAGTTCATTGACAGCGACGTCAACCCACCTCTAGGAGCAGGGCAACCCAGCTGCATCAAGGAGACCCCACCCCCTGCACAGACCACACAGCAGGCAGCACCCACCACCATGGCTGACTCCCAGGACCCCCCGAACAACACATGGCCTTCCAACATCATGTGTTGGGGTGCCAGGAAAAGATGGCTGAACAGGTGCGGGTGGGGTTCGACAACATGGCATCCAAACTAGATGCCATACCTGGGTGTCTAAGTCCATCAGGGAAGACTCACAGTCCCTAAGGGACACCCACAGTCCGCTCCATGCTCTCCAACGATCCATGGCTGTCACCGGGACTTAGGACACATACGGAGGATCATGGAGAACGTGAAGAACCGGGTTTTAGAACTCAGCGGCGCCAGGGACACGCCCAAAGTTTTTGGGTTCTCCTGTCTTGGCAAACAGAGACACGGAATACTTCTAGGTGGCGTCAGAGATCAAATTTATTAGCTGCAGCTAGTAACAGTAATCTCAGCAATACAACACGGTGTACAACTCAAGAAACTGTTCAATTTCATAGAGCAAGACATCACCTTTTATACACAATATTCTCATTATAAATGTACACCAACTGAGCAAAATTCTGACCAATGGGACACATTTTCTAACTGAGTATCACAGTAACAAAACCCCAATTTACAGTAACCCAACCCAAAAGTTAATTATTAGGACTGTCCCAAATTCTATTTCCACAAGCCGGACAAACCCATAATTGAAAGCACTACCCATGTAATGAAAAGTCGTAAGGAAAGAAACAATTCAGATGCTGATTAGGATAAGATATGTGCAAGGAAACTAAAGGTTAACGAGGTCCTGAACATTGATTGGCAATCGCAGGCAATGATCAGCCAGAGAAATTGGCTTCGTGAAGGGTCAGTTTCAGGTGAAGAGGTCAGCGTCCTGCAGTTCACTCACAAGTCAGAAAAGGGCCTGTTTAATGCATACATGAACAATGAGGCCCATGCAACTTTGTTCGTTCGGTTACCTCCACGGCCTACGTGAGGGCAACACAAAAATGGCGTCACGAACAACTCAAACAAAACGGAGTCTGGTCCGGTGAACCACAGAACCTCAAACGTGGAGCGGACGCTGGCTGAAAGAGCGGCTGCCAAGGCTGCACACCAGCAAGAGGAAGCTGGGTTCCTCAATGCCCTGCAGACCCTTCTGATGGCAATGCTGCCACAAGGCCTGAATGCTGCTGCTACCACTCCATCCACATCTCCACCCCCTGAAGTGTCAATGCCACACAGTGCGGCAGACATTCCACCTCCTGGCCCCTGAGGTGTCACCGCCACACAGTGCTGGAGACAGAACACCACCACCCACATGTGAGGCAGATTAAACAGCAGAGGTCGAAGATGCAGATGATTTTGCCTCAGTGGTAAGAAGGATGCAGTAGCATTCATCTCCACCATATGGCCTGTTTCTGCTTGGTTCTGCTCTCTGCATTATCACCTTCCACTGTCCACCGATACACTCTGTGGCACTCACCTTGGACATCGACATGGACTGCAATATTCTGTTTGGTTACCAACGGCACAGCAATCAGACTGCGGACTGAACTTTTCCTCATCCAAATGAACTTGTCTTTCCCTAAAGGACTCTGGATGGCCCTCCATGGGCCAATAATTCAAAGTGGGGTTTGCATGGCCCTGTACTGCTCCAACTACAACACTCCTCTGAAGGTGCATTAAACATTCATTTTCACACAGATGTGTCATGTCTATGAACATTCAAGTGTGGAAGAAAGGAAGTTGTAGGGTAAGCAATTCCTCGTTACATCCATGTTGCTCATGTTGTGGGACTTGAGTCACAGGGTACAACATTACCAATTGCGGTCCGGGTGGCGCCGACACAACAACAGAGACACACGCATTAGTTACTTCCTTGTCCAGCCCAAGACGGAACCACGCCCAGAGCCCCATGGTCATTGTTCACACCCATACGCTGGACTGCCACATGCCAGTCCAGCCCACTCTGCTTACGCTTACAGGATGGACGACAACGCTACATGTCCCAGGTCTTCCCTGTAGTGGTCTGCTGATCACAGGTCTAGGTTTCAGCATGCCACTGCAACTTCCTCATGGCTGGTTTATACCCACACCACACCTATCCAGTACACGCGTCACAGGACATGTGACCCTGCCAATAACAAGGGCCAGGCGCACTTGTTCGATGCCATTTCCACTCTCTATCTGGGTGCATCCATGTGGTTATTATTTATGCATGAGGGCCTGGGGCCCCACCACATCACATTCCCCACTGCCGGAGGTGACATGATGGCGTCCACATAATGATACTCAATCATAAAGGGTCCATGACTTGCGTTGCACAGAGTTGGTGGCACCGGATACACTGCAGCCAACATGGGCCTACTGCAACAGAACTGTGACTTTCGGTGCACTGAGGTAAGGGCACCTTAAGTGCTTAGCAGGTGTGCAGGCCTGTGATGATGCGCCGTCCTGGCGGTCTGGACTGGTAAGGATTTGTGTGAGCTCTGCTGGACCGCAGGGTAGACCTGAGCCAGCGGGCAGCGTGTCCTACCGCCACGTGGCGTTGCCTCACGGTTCACAGAGTTAGTGACACCTACAGAGCTGAGTGGGTGTGCAGCCTGCGATGATGCCCTGTGCACTGATATGATCTCTGCTATTGCGAAATCAAGACCCAGAATCACGTGTGCGACCTGGTGGGCCGCGTTGCAGGCTGCATGATGTGGAGGCTGCCAAGGTTGCCGGACTTGGAGCTTGCACGGCACGTGGTGGGCCCTCTTGGAGACACGCCAGTGGTGGAAGGTGAGCAGTGTGGCCTGGGTGCGGGCAATCACCGCTGGTTGGCAGTAGGGGCTAGGGTGCAACAGCCTATGTGCGCAGGGTCGGGCAAGCAATAATGGAGTGTGCAATTATATGAACTCTGCCATTCATAAATCTGGACTCTGTTTCAGATAAGGGACCTGGTGGACTGCAGTGTATACCAGCACGTTGTTGGAGACACACCGGTGGCAGCAGGTGAGCAGTGAGGCCTGGGTCCGCAGTGTCGGCACTCTCTCTACCTCTCCCTCTCTTCCTTTCATTTTCACTCTCTCCCTCTCCCTCTCCCTCTCTCTCCCTCTCGTTCTCTCTCTTTCTCTCTCGCTCTCTCTTTCTCTCTCTCTCTTTCCCTCTCTACCTTTCACTCTCTCCCTCTTTCTCTCTTTCTCTCTCTCTCTCTTTCTCACTCTTACTCTCTCTTTCTCTCTCCCTCTTTCTCTCTTTTCTCTCTCTCTCTCTCTCTTTCTCGTTCTCTCTCCCTCTCTTCCTTTCGCTCTCTCTCTCTCCCTTTCTTTCTCTCTCTTTCTCTCTGTCCTTTGATGAGCGCATGACATACCTTCTTATCTTGAATTTTGACTTGCAGGCTGTGTGGCTGGTTGTTGAGAATGTTGTGAAGTGGTGCTGTTGTGGCTTTTTGCACAGGAACGCCTACTCTGCATATCATTAGCGTTAGTTGCCGGTGTAATCTGTGGAGATGTTTTTTGCGGCTGCTATCGCAGGAAAACTGGTGATATCAGCTGTTATCACCAGCTTGTGCATAGGGCGATACATTTATCACCACTTTGGCTGCGATAAAGTGCCGCTAACTCAGCGATAAGTCCTTGTGAATATGCCCCAGAATGTTTTTCAGAGACCCCTGATTAAGGGTATTTTAACCAGAAATGCATTGGAACTTGTTCATCTAACAGCTGGAAGTACATCAACGTTATTGAATTGTCAATGTAATGAAGGAATTCTTTACAGTGTGATACATTATCCACGAATAAATTGTCTTGTTGTTTCACAAGCTTCACTTTTGAAGTTACTTATCATACAGAATGAACATGTTTGATTTAGCCTGCAGGCTCTTTTGGTTGGAGCACTCTGTTTCTAGATAACTGTTGGTTACCTGGCTTCTTGCAGTTTGCACACCTATTCTGATTCGTTTGGAGTAACTACACAAGCCTTGAGTGCACGGAAATATCTCGGTTCCGCAACCACAGGTACTACAACACCCTCCCACAGTAAATAGTGGAGGTAGGACTTAAAATAAAACTCCGTTTGAAATAATCCTCAATTATTTAAAATATCCATCGTTTTACTTTCCTGTCAAGAGAAACCCTGTTTTTCCACATGATACTTCATATTTGGATGTATATTTGCTGATATTGCAATGGATTTTTGCACAATTTAATTAGTCGAACAACGTGCAATGCTCTGTGACTTTTATATTCCCAGTAATGAGTCAGTCAGACACCTGTGCTAAGTTTCAGACTTTATTTTCCAACACAGCTTTTTCGCTCATGAATGTGATGTTTCTCTCTGCTTTTAAGCTATTTTCAGTGCACTGCATATTTTGCACCTTGTTTTGACTTACATGTCTGCCGCGCTGGTCACCTGCCTAATTAAAAAAAAGTATATAAAAGCCTGAACTAGAAGAGACTCCTGTTAAGACCTTGTTTTTTACTTCTACAGATAGCAAGCATCAGTCAAAACAGTATGTTTATATTCTAATGCAATAATGAAGGTTGCTGTTTTTGTACTGACTCTAAACAGAGGTAGCACAGCTATAGTTGTTAAAATCCAAGTTGGACACAGACTTTAGGGCCATACATTTATGGAAAGAATGAGAAATCTGAGGTTGAGTTACATGCATTCTGTCTCATGCAAAGCTACAGCGAGGTCACCTAAATCTTCCCCAATAATACTACTAACCTTGCAGGATAAGAGACTGCCTCTTCTTTGGTTACACTCCTCCATTTAAAGAAGTACCGCCACGAAAAACATCTACTAATACTAGTTCATCTGCCAATAAGAGACCAAAAATGATCTTTTTGTTTGTTTCCAATTAAGACCTCCACACCTATCTGTATGAAACTTCGCTGAAAGAAATAAGAGCACTTACACCATTCATGGAGAAAACCAGGGCCCGACATTTGCTACCCTACTACACACCCAGAAAGCTCACAGAATTAGACACAGTTCTGCATTTGCTTCGCCCTTCTCTAAACCAAAAGGAATCATCATCTTTCTGGAATATAACTTTTTGAAAGTCATAATGGTAAACAAAGCTGAAAAGAAACTCTTGTGGTCTGTAAATAAACGTTTCCTTTCTCAAGACATTGAAAAAGCATCTGCAGAGCAGTGTAAAGAATCTTTAGGGCTACACCCTAATCCCAGAGCACTGAATGCAATGTATGGACTAATCCATCAATATATTTTCAAGGTGACTTGTAAGTAAAGACCTGCACCCTAAACTCAGAGCACTGAATGCATACAGGAATTTTCAAGGTAACATATAAAGAAAAAATGTCCACATATGCAGATCTAAGCTAACAACAGTGCTTCTTAGGTAAATGTGCAAGGGAAGCCATAGTGACCTCAAGGTCTGCTTAAGAAAATCCTCTGCAAGTGTTTTCTATGTGGTTGTGTTTTTTCCTTTTTGTTGTACTATCAATGACACAGTTTCCCATTTTCTCTAATTTCATTCATTATTTTTTCTCCTCTAGATCAACGTAGCAAGAGTTCAGTTGCAATCTGTTTCTCATCCTAGTGTTGCTTCGTCCTTCTCTAAACCAAAAGGAATCATCATCTTTCTGGAATATAACTTTTTGAAAGTCATAATGGTAAACAAAGCTGAAAAGAAACTCTTGTGGTCTGTAAATAAACGTTTCCTTTCTCAAGACATTGAAAAAGCATCTGCAGAGCAGTGTAAAGAATCTTTAGGGCTACACCCTAATCCCAGAGCACTGAATGCAATGTATGGACTAATCCATCAATATATTTTCAAGGTGACTTGTAAAGACCTGCACCCTAAACTCAGAGCACTGAATTCATACAGGAATTTTCAAGGTAACATATAAAGAAAAAATGTCCACATATGCAGATCTAAGCTAACAACAGTGCTTCTTAGGTAAATGTGCAAGGGAAGCCATAGTGACCTCAAGGTCTGCTTAAGAAAATCCTCTGCAAGTGTTTTCTATGTGGTTGTGTTTTTTCCTTTTTGTTGTACTATCAATGACACAGTTTCCCATTTTCTCTAATTTCATTCATTATTTTTTCTCCTCTAGATCAACGTAGCAAGAGTTCAGTTGCAATCTGTTTCTCATCCTAGTGTTGGCATCCACTGATGCTTTCAGAGTTAAGCTACGTCATATTTCTTGTGTGCCTCCACCATTCTTCATGTTTTGTATTGAGTGCTGGTATGTTGTTCTAATATATTTGTTTTGTTTTCTACTGTCTTTGTGACCATTTGTTTCCTCATTTTGTTTTAAATCCACATTTGTACATATTTTATTATTTCTTCTTACTTTTTACTGTTGTCTTATTGTTGGCGAATATTTGTCTGTTTTAACTTATTTACGTGTGCGATTCAGATATATTTATTAATCAAATTCTTTTATAGAACATAGTTTTATGCAACATTAAAGGGGTTGGCCCCCTGATAACAGACAGGGAATCTTCTCTTATCTCGCTAAATTAAAAACGCATTTTGCATTATTACAAGACACTCACTTGTTTGGGAGAGAAATGCTAAAACCTAAACAGGGTATGATCGGAAACATATTTTTCTTACCTGCAGTGAAAAATACCAGAGTTGTAATACTAAGGGGTCAATTACGATGTAGGTCAGGAAGGCTACGAACGGCATTCGGTCGGGAAAATCCGTGTTGGAAGCCTTGTTTCCAACTGACTCTGAAACATTTCCGAACAACCCATTACAATGGTTGGAAATCGTTCAGACTGTCTGACTCAGTTCAGACTCGCACCCAAACAACATTCAGACACACCGTGTCGGTCGGAGCCGACTCGAGCATCTCTACGGACCACGTTTCTGACCAAGCAATTACGATGTCAGATTCCGACAGCCTTTCTGGGTAGGTCTGTCTGACATGAAAAGGCTGTTGAAGACTGACTTTGGTGTCCTGTAGCAGGACCCCTTCACCTGGAGGCCTTCAAATGTGGCCGTTGGGGGTACCCATGGGACCCCTTTTTCCAACCATGCACAGTGTGGCAGGCAACATGGGGCGTCCGCCACAGGGTCCAAGATTTTATGTGACAACCCCTTTTTTTAATGGGAGCCTGTGTTGTCGGTTGGAACACAAGCTCCCATTGAAGTCAATGGGAGTCTGACCAAACGGTGTTCAGACACATCGTAATCGGTCAGTCTGACTCCCCGAATCGGAGTCGGTTAGAGAGCATTCCAAAACCGAGTCGGTCAGAAAGGTTTCCTACCGGCATCAACATCCTCATCTAAGTGATAACAAAAAAGATATACTCGTTAATTTGCAAAAAAGCGAGGATGAAGGGAGATGAGTGCGTGTTAATTCATGAATTAATATAATACCTGTGACTATCTTTAACGTTTATGGGCTAAAGCAAAAAAAAATACCTTTTTAAGTAACTTTACAATTGATAAACTGTACAAATATAATTTTTTTATGGGAGGGAACGTAATCATGTAGTAAATCCTTTTGTTTACAGATATTTACAGTGAAATATGTCCCAAATAGAATACAAAAACTATTTAAATCTGCTGTTTCTCAAAGATCCCTAGTAGATGCATAGAGGTTTTGTAACCCTGACACCAGAGACTATACTTTCATTTCTCCTATTGACAAGCCTCGATAAAAAATTGATTACATATTTTTGAGTCAAAATGTAATGCAACAAGAAGTTAGTGTGGGAATTGGTGCAATTCTAGTATCAGTTCATGCCCCAGTTATCACTGCGCTGGATCTTTTTTCAGCAGCAGCAAAAAGCAACAGAGGGAAATTTGACAATGCTCTTCTAAATGACTCTAAATGTATAGAATTTTTTCAAATGTATGCAATATTTTTTGTTATTAACTGTACAAAAGATGTTTCTGTTCCAGTGGTATGAGGTTCATTCGCAGCTTGGGGACTACATTATTAATTCCATTTCTTATTTTTTTTAAATAACAGTACTCTTACTATACATCTACCTCCAATAAATATTTACACATTTTGATACACGAAGAATCCCAATTTAATAAAAAAAACTTCTATACAACTTGCTTTCTTATTCTTATTAAGGCTGAGTGCTAAATATTATAGCAGACATAACAAATCAGTAAAATTGCTAGCCAGTTGTTTTAATAATAAAAAAGAGTGGCCCTCAGTAGAATCTAGGAGTGAGTGTGCCTTTTGTCCCTAGGACTGAAGAGATGGCTATGCTGATGCCGGTATTTGGAGAGTTTCATCGACTCACCTTTAAGCTTCTCGTTGGCCCCGCAAGAGGGATGCATAACCCTCATTTGTTTGGATTCCCTATTGGAATCTTAAGATATAGGGTGAGTGAGTATCTCTCTGTTCATGGTAGAAAGAGGTCAGTGAGGAATATTTGTTAGTGGGACACAAACCACTGGAACCTGCCACTTCCTCTAAATGCACTTCTAAATGGGATAGATACAGGAGCATGCGTAATTTTAGATAGAGTTCAATTTATTTGTAGGAAAGTAGAGTCCTGGCTTGCCATTGGAGGCCCACGTGTTCCATTCAGACGCTTCTGCACAGGATCACCCTGTGAACCCTGTGGGGTTGAGCCACTAGTGTTTTGTAACTTCTGCAAGGCCCTGGACCATGCCATTTCAAAGGACCTAGAGTCCATCTGGCCGATCATATGAGCAAGCTCTGGGTCTATGTCAAATGACTCAGATTAATACCCTGTCTCACGTAGCTGTGGTCTTCTGGCATTTGCTTTTCAGAAATAAACTACGCACCACCTAGAATATGGGGAATAATCAACTCACTACTTACAACAGGGGTACAGTCAGCCTAGGAGGCCCTCTACAGATAAGGATGTATCTAGTGAGGCAGTTAAATCACATTGGCAGTTTCCTCTCCAGGGCGGGGAAGTTTTGCCCACCCCCCGCCCCCCCAGCCCGCTGCAAGCTATGCAGGAAAAAATAAAATGGCAATGAAAAGATCACATTGCCATTTTATTTTTTCTGGTGCAGTGGGTGCTGCAGCAGTGCCAGCCCTGAGCCGAGAGACATGCTAGATGTATCCTCTGCTGACGATCGGCAGCAGAGGAGGACTGAAGCAGGGCTGACTGGAGGCTCCAAAGTGCGCATTTCACTTTGGCCGGCTGTTTTGCACTGGCCAAAGTGACTTGCACACTTTGAAGCTCTCGACCCAGCTGTCTTAAGACAGCTGGGTGGAGACCATGCACAGGTCCCAGGGCCTGTTAGAGCATCCAGCCAGCCCACTCCATCCAATCCTGGTGATGCTCTCGTGCTGATTAACAGCATGAGAGCAGCATCTGGATTGGTTAGGGGAGCTCTTCATGCATCAAACAAGGAGAAGAACATCGTGGAGGATGCGCAACCCATGGGTAAGTGCTGTTTTATTTTATTTTATTTGATATGTGTAATGCATGTAAGTGCAGTGGTTGTGTTGTATTATGTAGTTAGTGTTATGTTTTTATATTTGGCCTTTTGAAGAGAGGGGGTATTTTATTTTGGCCTTTAGGCAGGAGTGGTGGTTTACTTTGGGATTTTGGTGGAAGGTTTTTTTTTTCTTTTATTTGGGAAGTTGTGGGGCACTCGACTTGCCCCACCACTTTCAAAGGGTACCAGCTACCCCGGCTAAATTAGAGCAAATACGGGTGTAGAAAAGAAGGGATTTACTTAAATGTTTCTCTGTTGTAACTGCTGTCAGTCAGTGATCATCGTGAAGCCGTTTGAAGACCCTAATCCTCACCTCTGTGTCCTTAATAGAATTGAAACTTTTCTTTAAGATAGCTAGGAATGTTTTCAATAGAAGATGACATATTTGACACATAGAAATGTGTGTCAATCTCTCACTGCAAGATGCATTTCCCTTGGTGAACTATGGAGCAAGTAATGGATGCCAATGGAAACCTCAGTCAGGGATGGGACCGAATAAGTGCATGCTAACACTCAGCTACACTCGCCATGTGAAGACTGTCAGTACAAATATATTGCTTTCTCTTCCAAAAGACCCTACAGTGCCTTGACAGACCGCCTCACAGTAATGGGTTAATATGATCACCAAAATCCTTGGTGTTTACTTGTTCTGATGTAGAGGCCTGAAGCTCTCTGCATTTTCTCATCAAATCAACGCTTGTAGCCGCACTTTTGGCACGTTGTACCAGTGCATTGTGCTTTTGCATGACAAACAGACCTGAAGCACCGAGCTTCACAATATAAAACCTGGTATTTACAGTGCTTAAAAAAGGCACAAAACTGTAGCATAATTGCAGCATTAAGCGCTATATAAAGACATTATCATTTTGGGAAATAGCTACGGAACATCAATTAATCAATCAGGGGCTTAGAAAGCGCGCTGCTCACCCGTGAGCGTCTCAAGGCGCTGGGGGTGGGGGGAGAGGGTAAGGCTTGTCTACATGAACATTGTGAATAGGTTATGTCACAGCATTGGACTTCATCATAGCAACAACTCACAGACACCCACACCATGCAGTACTGGCCTTTCTTGTGACAGGTAGAACTGCATCCCTCCCTGAGCTGCCCTAACAGTAATGTTCCTTTCCATAAAGAATTGGACTATTTCCCAACAGAGCGCAACAGCAATGGCCTATCACGTTACCAAAGAGCATACAACACATACGCTTTCTCTCGTGAAAGAGTAGTTCAGCAAAGTTCATCGTTAGCAGGAACTTTTTAACTGCTCGTTCTTTGGCACCCTGCACATATTTACAAAGTGGCCACGTGATAAGGGCCACCTTCAGCCAGGTTGGGCTTCAGACATCCAGCACGTTTTAGGCTGAGGCTTGTACTTGTATTTATTTATTTATTTTTACAATTTGTTAAGCGCGAACCAATACCCGTAGGCGTCTCGGCGCTAAGTAAATCCCTAATTTTCCCAAAAGGCTGATAATGAATGATTGTCATAGATTAATGATCAAAAAGCCAGGTCTTCAATCCTTTGCAAAACTGCAGAAGTGAAGGGGAAATCCTGATGTACTGCGGCAAGGTGTTCCATAATTTAGGTGCCGCGACTAAAAAGCGACGATCACCCCACGAAACTGTTTTAGCTCGAGGGACCACTAGTTGGTTAAGAGTGGCAGATCGAAGCTGTCTAGCCGGTTTATAAGGTATCAACAGATCCTTGAAATAATGTGGTCCTTGGTCATGCAGTGTTTTATATACTATGCAAAGTGATTTAAATTTGATCCGATTGCGGATTGTCAGCCAATGGTATTTCTTGATATTATCTGATATAGGCGAAAACTTGGGTGTTCCCGAAAGCAGGCGTGCTGCTGCATTCTGTACTGTCTGAAGCTTATTCGTTACCCTGACCTGGGCATTTAAAAATAGTCCATTACAATAATCAAGGGATGATAACACTAAGGAGCTAACCAGTGTTTTAGCGGCAGTATCAGGCAGAAACGGGATGATTTTTCTGATCAACCTTAATTTGTGATGGGCTGTTGCCGCTACCTTATTCGCATGTGCCACAAAATTGAGGTCCGCATCAAAAGTTACTCCCAGGTTCCTAACCTTGAGAGCTGGCCTGGGGGGGGCTCCCAAGGCTGATGGCCACCAGGTTGCTGACCAGTCTGGTCGAAGGGCTCCAAAGATAAGCACCTCCGTCTTTTCGGAGTTGAGCTTAAGGCAATTGGATGCCATCCACTCTCCGATTGAAAAAAAGAAAAAAGAAAAAAAAAGGCGCTGGCCTGCTCGTTCCAGTAAGTGACTTGTATTTAACCACAAAGCCAGGAGAGGCTGCTGATATCAAGTCCACTAGATGTCCGCCGTTGTTTGCAAATGTGTATACAATCCTAATTATTTTTACTTATTTATGCGTGCTCACAGCAATGGCACTGTACAACAGAATACATCCTCACATGGGCCCTGCTGAGCAATGCATTCTTAGCACAATAGTATTTAACTCGTGATTTTTGCCAAATTCCTATGTGATTTAACTTCCTGTTTTCTCATTTGTGTAGTTTTGAAGAGGGGAACTACTAACCTTGCCTTGTGCACATATCCCCAAGGAGGATGTCAGGTTTGATGGCAATCCAGGAATTTTCTCAAATATTTTTTGAGTTCTTGTTGAAAACTATTGCTTTCTAGTCATTCTATTAAAAAAAAAACTGTGCTGAATATTACACAATTTTACCATATCTAAAAAAAGTCACAGTGCCCCTATTCCCCCCTGCCCCAACAAGTCATACCACTTACAGCCTTCAATGGCTGCCACTGTCATAGGAGACCCGCGTTCTTCCGAAAGGACACAAATAAAGGTTTCTTATTGTTCTACCAAGCTTGAGTAGCATAAACCACACTGCATATATGAGAGTTCAGGTTAGAAATAACCTGAAGATGGTCGGGATCCTTTTTGAAGTCCTAGGGGTCATGCATATATGGATAGTGTGATACGGTGCTGTGACTGATGTATAGGGGCAGTCACTGCAATCGGTGGACTATCATCACATTTATGCCACAAAGCTTCTTGTATAACAATCGTGATGCGCTATGAGGATCCTCAGGCAAGTGTGAAAATGGTTTTCTCGAGAGCAGAACTTTGTGTTGAATTATGTTTTAAACTTGCTGATGGTACACAGGTAGGTGTGGTGCAACAAGCACCCAATCAAAATAGGTTATAACTCAATCTGGCGTTTTACCTTCATTGCAGTGTTCCATTATTTGCGGCACTACGTTTCACTAAGATGTGTTTACATGCATTTTATGTTCCTGAAATGGGGGAGCTTGTTGTAAACCATTTTACCAGAAAATAGAGTGGATAGGACTGTGCCTGTGATGACTGTGGTGTTGCCTGTTGTACCCTCAGAAAATGTGCTGTGGTTCTGTAGGGAGACAAAATTTTTCATATGTTAAGTACATACTTTTTTGAGCTGAACATAAAACACTCACACTTCCACTTAATCTATAGAGTCTATCAGGGTCAATCAATCAATCAATCAATACATTTGTAAAGCACACTACTCACCCATGAGGGTCTCAAGGCGCTGGGGGGGGGCGAGGGGCTTGCTGCTGCTGCTCGAATAGACAGGTCTTGAGAAGCCTCCTGAAGGCTAGTATGTCCTGGGTCTGCCGTAGGAGGATGGGGAGTGTGTTCCAGGTCTTGTTGTATCTTGAATGCTAAGCATATTATCTAAATTAGTGAATAAAGAACAAGAGTTGGAGTGGAAATTTGATTGGGTCCCTTACTCTGAAAGTTAAGCTTGATTTGGGTATTATTGTATCTGAAGTTGTGCCATGCATGAGTTGGAGCCAACATGCCTCAGTGCTTTGTGATTATTGATTGTTATCTTGTGGTCTTGTGACAGTCTTAATAAGACTGGTCGGCTGGTTTTGAAACTGCTGTCTCGCTCCTCGGCTGGGCAGCCCTTGAAACTCTTCCCTGGCTGCCAATTCACAAAAAAAACATATTCAAGCTCCTTCTAATTACTTTTAGAGCGTTCAGGAAATCAGGGCCGTCATACTTAACTGCTACGTTTACACCCTATGTTACCACCAGAACACTCAGAACCTCCTGCTCATACAGCTAAGACTGTTGGTGTCAGAAACCCTTATTAGGAAAGCTCTTAAGATCTGGATTTTCACAGATCCTGACTCACGTTGTCCTACTATGGTGTAATCCATAACAGTCTGATTCTTCTGCTTACTCCTGCATGGTGCCAAGGTGCCAGAGTGATGGTTGTGCTCTATAAATGCATGAATCAAATCAAATCAAATCTTGCCTTCCAAATCATGGCAGGCAGTCTAGAACATATTCATGAAGCATACTTTCCAGGGTGATGGCTTAGAACAAGGTATCATGCACCAGGATATTAATATATATGATTACTTATGCGTTTTGAATCCTTGTGATCTTGCTTGGTCAGCAAATCTGGTTGGAGGAATAAGAAGTCTGCCAGTTTACTTGGCCTAGGCCATAGCTCAGCTGAGAAAAGCTGTATTAACATTGCAGCATCCAGTTGTCAATTCAGGCCAGTCTGTGATTTTAAAAGAATGGCAGCTGCTTGTGGTGAGTGTGGACCTCGCTGACCAGCGTCAGCAAGGTTGAGGTTGCTTTCCAAAGAACAAAAAGATTAAAACAGTAAAACCTGGCTCATTGACATGAACCTTGATGGATTTGAACCCCAACTTTCATCAAAGCCAAGTCACTTGGATTCCCCTTGAATATTAACCTCACCCCTGGAGAACAATCAAACAATGCCAGCATGGTACCAGCTCCCTCTTCTAAAGAAACTAAAACCCTTACTTCAAGAAAGTGAGTTCAGAACTGCTGTTCAAGCCTTCATACTCTCTCATTTGGAGTGTGGTAACGCCCTTCTCCATGGCCTGCCATAGACACCCCTTAAGGTTAGAGTACACTCTGCAGAATATCTTATGTAGGACCAGAAGAAATATGATCACATGACAGAGTTCCATTGGCTCCACATTTTGACCCGCACCATCCTCAAAACCAACTGCATCATTTACACAGCAATCACACCCAGCAGCCCCACTTATTTTGTGGATAAGATCACCGTCTCTGGTGGCTCTCAGCACAAATTCAGCCAGCCTACAATTGTAATGGAAACCAAGGCGTGTAATAAAAGAAAAAAAACAAGCAGTAGGCCATTTTCATCAACACACCTAGGATCTGAAACTACATCTCCGTATCAATGACTGCCCCAACACTGCTTGAATTTAAGAAAGAGCTGAAGAAACATCTCTTTAAAAAAAGACTACATCACAGTGCAGTGACAATCCAATAACCATCTAGTTCTCCTGTTACTCGTTGACTTGGTGCTTGCCTTTGAATCTGTAAGGCGCTCCGCTGTCTTTTCAACTAAGCTAGGTTTATGCTATCCAAGGACACCATACAGGCATAGGTAGTAGTGTTGCAACATTTGGCATCCACCAATGCTTTCTCTGCGCCTATGAGTACCTTTGCTCCATTGATATGCCAAATGTTGAGAAATAGGTGGGTTTGGATGGTTGCCTGTTACAGCTGTTTGTGAGAAAGCCACCGCCAGACACAGCTGCCACCTGCAAGTAGTTCTGTTATGGCTCTGAGGTGGAAGTATATTATGGCTTTGTGTACTGTATGTGCTGCCTTTACCACTACAAATGCCTGTTGATTATTTGGTCCCAATGCCAGGTCACACAGAGACTATGGGAAAGCAGCTAAATTGGGGATGACCTTGTCACTTTAACTTAAAAGTCCAAGAACACTTTGCCCATTTTGCTGATTGAATCCGACTCATGATGGATGGTGGGATTCAATGAGTTTCTGGAGTCTTCAATTTTAAGTGGGGCATTTAGACACCCTGGCATTTGAGATATAATTTAAAAATGATTAATGAGCTTAGACTAAGCCCTGCAAGTAGAGGAAAATAGCAGATACACAATAGTAGTTGTCTTTGAGCATCATGGTGGGTAGACTCTAATGTTTTGCTGATGTTTAATACTCTGATACCACTGAGAGGTTCTCTGATGGGTTTCTCAAACCAAAATAATTCTGCCTCTGAGGAGAGCCCAATGCTGAGACATATCTTAACAGTGTAGGCCAACATGGTTGGAGTCTGTAATTATGTTTACGGAATCTAGCTGGAGCTCCAGTTACTGATAGCTCATTGTAAGCTCTGTGTTGAAGAAACAAAAAGCATCTGGTATCATTGATGAGGTAGACAATTGTTGGTGAAATGTGGAATTCACAATAATGGCTTTCTTGGAGCAGCAGTTTTGATGAGCATACACATTTCTCTTGATATTTCGGTTTGCGGACAACCTCAGTGGGAGGGTTAAGTTTGTTAATGATTTCAAGATGATTGAGAATACCATGATTCTCGACTAGGTAGTAGATGTGGGAGGGAATGAATATGTCTGCATAAGACAAAAAAACATGCAAATGTTGAGGCTGACATATACTGTTGTACTGTTTGTGGAACAATATGTACAACTGCACAGCAAAGGGTGGCATCAATGACTGTACTCTGGATCTTATTGAGTCCAGGGGCTATGGAAAGACAAGCTCCTGGCTGCTATACAATGCTCTGGGATACACCATCTGATAAGTATTGAGGACATTTATGCAGCTTTGAAAAGGATTGAATTTGTTGTAGTGACTTACAGCCATATATGTAGATGTTTACATATGTGGTTTTTAGAGCTGCCTAGAGGGTGAGTGTCAGGCTTATATAGGTTACCACAATGTTGTATTTGCATTCATGTTTTTATTTGGTATTTATATAGAGCAATAAAACCTGTGCAAAAGTTATTTAGGACTGGCTATTGCGGTCAAGAGGTTTCAACCGAAAATAGTTCAAATTATTCTTCAGGTTTAAAAGTCAATGTGCTTTTTTCAAAATTAAAGGAAAGAGTGTCCAAAACTTTTTGACCCACATATTTTTCACAACTTGATCAATCAAAATTTGCCACTTCTTCCAGGCCAACACATAATTAATTTATATTGACTAATAAATATATACATATAAATACATTAAATCAACATTTAAAACTTAAAGGGAAGGCTTATAAAGAAGAGAAGTAAGATCAAACACAAATTAGGACAAGACATATAGCATTATAGCTTTGTCAGTTACACCACATGTAAATAAACGTTTCCTTTCTCAAGAAATTGAAAAAGCATCTGCAGAGCAGTGTAAAGAATCTTTAGGGCTACACCCTAATCCCAGAGCACTGAATGCAATGTATGGACTAATCCATCAATATATTTTCAAGGTGACTTGTAAAGACCTGCACCCTAAACTCAGAGCACTGAATGCATACAGGAATTTTCAAGGTAACATATAAAGAAAAAATGTCCACATATGCAGATCTAAGCTAACAACAGTGCTTCTTAGGTAAATGTGCAAGGGAAGCCATAGTGACCTCAAGGTCTGCTTAAGAAAATCCTCTGTGTTTTCTATGTGGTTGTGTTTTTTCCTTTTTGTTGTACTATCAATGACATAGTTTCCCATTTTCTCTAATTTCATTCATTATTTCTTCTCCTCTAGATCAACGTAGCAAGAGTTCAGTTGCAATCTGTTTCTCATCCTAGTGTTGGCATCCACTGATGCTTTCAGAGTTAAGCTACGTCATATTTCTTGTGTGCCTCCACCATTCTTCATTTTTTGTATTGAGTGCTGGTATGTTGTTCTAATATATTTGTTTTTTTTTCTACTGTCTTTTTGACCATTTGTTTCCTCATTTTGTTTTAAATCCACATTTGTACATATTTTATTATTTCTTCTTACTTTTTACTGTTGTCTTATTGTTGGCGAATATTTGTCTGTTTTAACTTATTTACGTGTGTGATTCAGATATATTTATTAATCAAATTCTTTCATAGAACATAGTTTTATGCAACATTAAAGGGGTTGGCCCCTGATAACAGACAGGGAATCTTCTCTTATCTCGCTAAATTAAAAATGCATTTTGCATTATTACAAGACACTCACTTGTTTGGAAGAGAAATGCTAAAACCTAAACAGGGTATGATCGGAAACATATTTTTCTTACCTGCAGTGAAAAATACCAGAGTTGTAATACTAAGGGGTCAATTACGATGTAGGTCGGGAAGGCTACGAACGGCATTCGGTCGGGAAAATCCGTGTTGGAAGCCTTGTTTCCAACTGACTCTGAAACATTTCCGAACAACCGATTACAATGGTTGGAAATCGTTCAGACTGTCTGACTCAGTTCAGACTCGCGCCCAAACAACATTCAGACAACCGTGTCGGTCGGAGCCGACTCGAGCATCTCTACGGACCACGTTTCTGACCAAGCAATTACGATGTCAGATTCCGACAGCCTTTCTGGGTAGGTCTTTCTGACATGGAAAGGCTGTTGGAGACTGACTGTGGTGTCCTGTAGCAGGCCCCCTTCACCTGGAGGCCTTCAAATGTGGCCGTTGGGGGTACCCATGGGACCCCTTTTTCCAACCATGCACAGTGTGGCAGGCAACATGGGGCGTCCGCCACAGGGTCCAAGGTTTTATGTGACAACCCCTTTTTTTAATGGGAGCCTGTGTTGTCGGTTGGAACACAAGCTCCCATTGAAATCAATGGGAGTCTGACCAAACGATGTTCAGACACATCGTAATCGGTCAGTCTGACTCCCCGAATCGGAGTCGGTTAGAGAGCATTCCAAAACCAAGTCGGTCAGAAAGGTTTCCTACCGGCATCAACCTCCTCAGCTAAGTGATAACAAAAAAGATATACTCGTTAATTTGCAAAAAAGCGAGGATGAAGGGAGATGAGTGTGTGTTAATTCATGAATTAATATAATACCTGTGACTATCTTTAACGTTTATGGGCTAAAGCAATAAAAAATACCTTTTTAAGTAACTTTACAATTGATAAACTGTACAATTATAATTTTTTTATGGGAGGGAATGTAATCATGTAGTAAATCCTTTTGTTTACAGATATTTACGGTGAAATATATCCCAAATAGAATACAAAAACTATTTAAATCTGCTGTTTCTCAAAGATCCCTAGTAGATGCATAGAGGTTTTGTAACCCTGACACCAGAGACTTTACTTTCATTTCTCCTATTGACAAGCCTCGATAAAAAATTGAATACATATTTTTGAGTAAAAATGTAACGCAACAAGCAGTTAGTGTGGGAATTGGTGCAATTCTAGTATCAGTTCATGCCCCAGTTATCACTGCGCAGGATCTTTTTTCAGTAGCAGCAAAAAGCAATAGAGGGAAATTTGACAATACTCTTCTAAATGACTCTAAATGTATAGATTTTTTTCAAATGTATGCAATAATTTTTGTTATTACCAGTATAAAAGATGTTTCTGTTCCAGTGGTGTGAGGTTCGTTCGCAGCTTGGGGACTACATTATTAATTCCATTTCCTATTTTTTTTTTTTAAAGAACACTCTTACTATACATCTACCTCCAATAAATATTTACACATTTTGATACACGCAGAATTCCAATATAATAAAAAACACTTCTATACAACTTGCTTTCTTATTGTTATTAAGACTGAGTGCTAAATATTATAGGAGACATAACAAATCTGAAAAATTGCTTGCCAGTTGTTTTTAAAATAATAAAGAGTGGCCCTCAGTAGAATCTAGGAGTGAGGGTGCCTTTTGTCCCTAGGACTCAAAAGATGGCTTTGCTGATGCCGGTATTTGGAGAGTTTCATCGACTCACCTTTAAGCTTCTCGTTGGCCCTGCAAGAGGGATGCATAACCCTCATTTGTTTGGATTCCCTATTGCAGTCTTAAGGTATAGGCGGGTGATTATCTCTCTGTTCATGGTCGAAAGAGGTCAGTGAGGAATATTTGTTAGTGGGACACAAACCACTGGAACCTGCCACTTCCTCTAAATGCACTTCTAAATGGGATAGATACAGGAGCATGCGTAATTTGAGATAGAGTTAAATTTATTTGTAGGAAAGTAGAGTCCTGGCTTGCCATTGGAGGCCCACGTGTTCCATTCAGACTCATCTGCACAGGAGCACCCTGTGAACCCTGTGGGGTTGAGCCACTAGTGTTTTGTAACTTCTGCAAGGCCCTGGACCATGCCATTTCAAAGGACCTAGCGTCCATCTGGCCAATCATATGACTCAGATTAATACCCTGTCTCACGTAGCTGTGGTCTTCTGGCATTTGCTATTCAGAAATAAACTACGCACCACCTAGAATATGGGGAATAATCAACTCACTACTTACAACAGGGGTACAGTCAGCCTAGGGGCCCTCTACAGCTAAGGATGTATCTAGTGAGGCAGTTAAATCACAGTGGCAGTTTCCTCTCCAGGGCGGGGAAGTTTTGCCCACCCCCGCCCCCACAGCCCGCTGCAAGCTATGCAGAAAAAAATAAAATGGCAATGAAAAGATCACATTGCCATTTTATTATTTTCGGTGCAGTGCGCGCTGAAGCAGTGCCAGCCCTGAGCCGAGAGACATGCTAGGTGTATCCTCTGCTGACGATCGGCAGCAGAGGCGGACTGAAGCAGGGCTGACTGGAGGCTCCAAAGTGCGCATTTCACTTTGGCCGACTGTTTTGCACTGGCCAAAGTGACATGCGCACTTTAAAGCTCTCGACCTAGTTGTCTTAAGACAGCTGGGTGGAGACCATGCACAGGCCCCAGGGCCTGTTAGAGCATCCAGCCAGCCCACTCCATCCAATCCTGGTGATGCTCTCATGCTGATTAACAGCATGAGAGCAGCATCTGGATCGGTTAGGGGAGCTCTTCATGCATCAAAAAAGGAGAAGAACATCGTGGAGGATGCGCAACCCATGGATAAGTGCTGTTTTATTTTATTTTATTTGATATGTGTAATGCATGTAAGTGCAGTGGTTGTGTTTTATTATGTAGTTAGTGTTATGTTTTTATATTTGGCCTTTTGAAGAGAGGGGGTATTTTATTTTGGCTTTTAGGCAGGAGTAGTGGTTTACTTTGGGATTTTGGTGAAAGGGTTTTTTTTTTCTTTTATTTGGGAAGTTGTGGGGCACTCCACTTGCCCCACCACTTTCAAAGGGTACCAGCTACCCCGGCTAAATTAGAGCAAATACGGGTGTAGAAAAGAAGGGATTTACTTAAATGTTTCTCTTTTGTAACTGCTGTCAGTCAGTGATCATCGTGAAGCCGTTTGAAGACCATAATCCTCACCTCTGTGTCCTTAATAGAATTGAAACTTTTCTTTAAGATAGCTAGGAAAGTTTTCAATAGAAGATGACATATTTGACACATAGAAATGTGTGTCAATCTCTCACTGCAAGATGCATTTCCCTTGGTGAACTATGGAGCAAGTGATGGATACCAATGGAGACCAGTCAGGGATGGGACCGAATAAGTGCATGCTAACACTCAGCTACACTCGCCATGTGAAGACCGTCAGTACAAATATAGGGGGTCATTAGGATCGCGGTTTTTCCGCATCCTCGGGGCCGGCGGAAGGCACCGCCGGCCCAGAGGATGCGGAAAAACCTCAGCGGACTGACCAAAGACCCACCGCCACATTAGGATGGCTGGTGGGTCCTGGTTTCCGTCCGCAGCTTTTCCGCCGCGGCTGGCTTACAACCGCGGCGGAAAAGCTCTAATATGGTGATGGTGTCTGTCAGACACCGTCCACCATATTAGGATGGCCTGTAAAGTATGCTTTTCCGCGGCGGGTTTTCCGCCGTGGAAAAACATACGGAACTTCACTGCGGGGCCCGTTGCGGGCCCCCTAGGTGAAGGGGGGGTGGGGGGTGCACATGGGGGGTACCTATGGTACCCCCCTGCATTTGCATGCAGAAAGCGGCAGGCACCGCGCGGTGCCTGCCTCTTACTGCATGCAAATGCAATGCGTGCATTTTTAACATTGCGGCGGGTGCAGCTTGAAGCTCCACCCGCCGCAATGTTAAAAATAGAGGATGTGACCGCAACCCTTGCGGTCACATCCTAATTGCACAGGAGGGAACTCCGCATGCCATGCGGAGATTCCCTCCTGCTCTGGGGTCGCGGACGGACGCAAGTCCGTCCGCGATCCTAATCGACCCCATAATGTGTAAATACGTAATTAAAAAGAGCCCTGAAATGTTGTGCTTTCTCTTCCAAAAGACCCTACAGTGCCTTGACAGACCGCCTCACAGTAATGCGTTAATATGATTACCAAAATCCCTGGTGTTTTACTTGGTCTGACGTAGAGGCCTGAAGCTCTCTGCATTTTCTCATCAAATCAACGCTTGGAGCCGCACTTTTGGCACGTTGTACCAGTGCATTGTGCTTTTGCATGACAAACAGACCTGAAGCACCGAGCTTCACATTATAAAACCTGGTATTTGCAGTGCTTAAAAAAGGCACAAAACTGCAGCATAACTGCAGCCTTAAGCGCTATATAAAGACATTAGCATTCTAGGAAATAGCTACGGAACATCAATCAATCAATCAGGGGCTTATAAAGCGCGCTGCTCACCCGTGAGGGTCTCAAGGCGCTGGGGTGGGGCGGGGGGAGGGAGGGAGGCTTGTCTACATGAAGGTTGTGAATAGGTTATGTCACAGCATTGGACTTTATCATAGCAACAACTCACAGACACCTACACCATGCAGTACTGGCCTTACTGGTGATACGTAGAACTGCTTTCCTCCCTGAGCTGCCCTAACAGTAATGTTCCTTCCCATAAAGAATTGGACTATTTCCCAACAGAGCGCAACAGCAATGGCCTATCACGTTACCAAAGAGCATACAACATCATACGCTTTCCCTAGTTCAGCAAAGTTCATCGTTAGCAGGAACTTTTTAACTGCTCGTTCTTTGGCACCCTGCACATATTTAGAAAGTGGCCCACGTGATAAGTGCCACCTTCAGCCAGTTTGGGCTTCAGACATCCAGCACGTTTTAGTCTGAGGCTTGTACTTTACCTCTCCTCTCCCCGTTGTAGGCGCTGGCCTGCTCGTTCCAGTAAGCAACTTGTATTTAACCACAAAACCAGGACAGGCTGCTGATATCAAGTCCACTAGATGTCCGCCGTTGTTTGCAAATGTGTGTACAATTCGAATTATTTT
The DNA here is from genome assembly GCF_964261635.1 of Lissotriton helveticus. Taxonomy (NCBI): domain Eukaryota; kingdom Metazoa; phylum Chordata; class Amphibia; order Caudata; family Salamandridae; genus Lissotriton; species Lissotriton helveticus. The sequence goes on from NC_136057.1 coordinate 1,238,173,846, forward strand.
TACTTGTTTATGCGTGCTCACAGCAATGGCACTGTACAACAGAATACATCCTCACATGGGCCCTGCTGAGCAATGCATTCTTAGCACAATAGTATTTAACTCGTGATTTTTGCCAAATCCCTATGTGATTTAACTTCCTGTTTTCTCATGTGTGTAGTTTTGAAGAGGGGAACTACTAACCTTGCCTTGTGCACATATCCCCAAGGAGGATGTCAGGTTTAATGGCAATCCAGGAATTTTCTCAAATATTTTTTGAGTTCTTGTTGAAAACTATTGCTTTCTAGTCGTTCTATTTAAAAAAAAACTGTGCTGAAAATTACACAATTTTACCATATCTAAAAAAAAGTCACAGTGCCCCTATTCCCCCCTGCCCCAACAAGTCATACCACTTACAGCCTTCAATGGCTGCCACTGTCATAGGAGACCCGCGTTCCTCCGAAAGGACACAAACAAAGGTTTCTTATGGTTCTACCAAGCTTGAGTAGCATAAACCACACTGCATATATGAGAGTTCAGGTTAGAAATAACCTGAAGATGGTCGGGATCCTTTTTGAAGTCCTAGGGGTCATGCATATATAGATAGTGTGATACGGTGCTGTGACTGATGTATAGGGGCAGTCACTGCAATCGTTGGACTATCATCACATTTATGCCACAAAGCTTCTTGTATAACAATCGTGATGCACTATGAGGATCCTCAGGCAAGTGTGACAATGGTTTTCTCGAGAGCAGAACTTTGTGTTGAATTATGTTTTAAACTTGCTGATGGTACACAGGTAGGTGTGTTGCAACGAGCACCCAATCAAAATAGGTTATAATTCAATCTGGCGTTTTACCTCCTTTGCAGTGTTCCATTATTTGCGGCACTACGTTTCACTAAGATGTGTTTACATGCATTTTATGTTCCTGAAATGGGAGAGCTTGTTGTAAACCATTTTACCAGAAAATAGAGTGGATAGGACTGTGCCTGTGATGACTGTTGTGTTGCCGTTGTACCCTCACAAAATGTGCTGTGGTTCTGTAGGGAGACAACATTTTTCATATGTTAAGCACATACTTTTTTTGAGCTGAACATAAAACACTCACACTTCCACTTAATCTATAGAGTCTATCAGAGTCAATCAATCAATCAATCAATACATTTGTAAAGCGCACTACTCACACGTGAGTGTCTCAAGGCACTGGGGGGCGAGGGGGGTGCTGCTACTGCTCGAATAGCCAGGTCTTGAGAAGCCTCCTGAAGGCTAGTAGGTCCTGGGTCTGCCGTAGGAGGATGGGGAGTGTGTTCCAGGTCTTGTTGTATCTTGAATGCTAAGCATATTATCTAAATGAGTGAATAAAGAACAAGAGTTGGAGTGGAAATTTGATTGGGTCCCTTACTCTGAAAGTTAAGCTTGATTTGGGTATTATTGTATCTGAAGTTGTGCCATGCATGAGTTGGAGCCAACATGCCTCAGTGCTTTGTGGTTATTGATTGTTATCTTGTGGTCTTGTGACAGTCTTAATAAGACTGGTCGTCTGGTTTTGAAACTGCTGTCTCGCTCCTCGGCTGGGCAGCCCTTGAAACTCTTCCCTGGCTGCCAATTCACAAAAAAAAATATTCAAGCTCCTTCTAATTACTTTTAGAGCGTTCAGGAAATCAGGGCCGTCATACTTAACTGCTACGTTTACACCCTATGTTACCACCAGAACACTCAGAACCTCCTGCTCATACAGCTAAGACTGTTGGAGTCAGAAACCCTTATTAGGAAAGCTCTTAAGATCTGGATTTTCACAGATCCTGACTCACGTTGTCCTACTATGGTGTAATCCATAACAGTCTGATTCTTCTGCTTACTCCTGCATGGTGCCAAGGTGCCAGAGTGATGGTTGTGCTCTATAAATGCATGAATCAAATCAAATCAAATCTTGCCTTCCAAATCATGGCAGGCAGTCTAGAACATATTCATGAAGCATACTTTCCAGGGTGATGGCTTAGAACAAGGTATCATGCACCAGGATATTAATATATATGATTACTTATGCGTTTTGAATCCTTGTGATCTTGCTTGGTAAGCAAATCTGGTTGGAGGAATAAGAAGTCAGCCAGTTTACTTGGCCTAGGCCATAGCTCAGCTGAGAAAAGCTGTATTAACATTGCAGCATCCAGTTGCCAATTCAGGCCAGTTGGTGATTTTAAAAGACTGGCAGCTGCTTGTGGTGAGTGTGGACCTCGCTGACCAGCGTCAGCAAGGTTGAGGTTGCTTTCCAAAGAACAACAAGATTAAAACAGTAAAACCTGGCTCATTGACATGAACCTTGATGGATTTGAACCCCAACTTTCATCAAATGCCAAGTCACTTGGATTCCCCTTGAATATTAACCTCACCCTTGGAGAACAGTCAAACAATGCCAGCATGGTACCAGCTCCCTCTTCTAAAGAAACTAAAACCCTTACTTCAAGAAAGTGAGTTCAGAACTGCTGTTCAAGCCTTCATACTCTCTCATTTGGAGTGTGGTAACGCCCTTCTCCATGGCCTGCCATAGACACCCCTTAAGGTTAGAGTACACTATGCAGAATATCTCATGTAGGACCAGAAGAAATATGATCACATGACAGAGTTCCATTGGCTCCACATTTTAGCCCGCACCATCCTCAAAACCAACTGCATCATTTACACAGCAATCACACCCAGCAGCCCCACTTATTTTGTGGATAAGATCACCGTCTCTGGTGGCTCTCAGCACAAATTCAGCCAGCCTACAATTGTAATGGAAACCAAGGCGTGTAATAAAAAAAAAAAAACAAGCAGGAGGCCATTTTCATCAACACACCCAGGATCTGAAACTACATCCCCGTATCAATGACTGCCCAAACACTGCTTGAATTTAAGAAAGAGCTGAAGAAAAATCTCTTTAAAAAAAGACTACATCACAGTGCAGTGACAATCCAATAACCATCTAGTTCTCCTGTTACTCGTTGACTTTGTCCTTGCCTTTGAATCTGTAAGGCGCTCCACTGTCTTTTCAACTAAGCTAGGTTTATGCTATCCAAGGACACCATACAGGCATAGGTAGTAGTGTTGCAACATTTGGCATCCACCAATGCTTTCTCTGCGCCTATGAGTACCTTTGCTCCATTGATATGCCAAATATTGAGAAATAGGTGAGTTTGGATGGTTGCCTGTTACAGCTGTTTGTGAGAGAGCCACCGCCAGATACAGCTGCCACCTGCAAGTAGTTCTGTTATGGCTCTGAGGTGAAAGTATATTATGGCTTTGTGTACTGTCCGTGCTGCCTTTACCACAACAAATGCCTGTTGATTATTTGGTCCCAATGCCAGGTCACACAGAGACTATGGGAAAGCAGCTAAATTGGGGATGACCTTGGCACTTTAACTTAAAAGTCCAAGAACACTGTAGTAATAACTATCCATTCAGATAGGGTTCAATAGGAGTTTATTTAAGTATCTTAAATCCGGTGCTCCCAGCTTGTCGTCAAGTCACAGTCACCAACATTCTAACGCTGCCTTCAGAGGAGACAGTGGGGTAAACCAAAGGAGAGAGAGAAGTGGGGGTGGAGGGGGAAGGAAGATACCAAGGTGAAGTCACAACAAACACTTTACCCATTTTGCTAATTGAATCCGACTCATGATGGATGGTGGGATTCAATGAGTTTCTGGAGTCTTCAATTTTAAGTGGGGCATTTAGACACCCTGGCATTTGAGATATAATTTAAAAATGATTAATGAGCTTAGACTAAGCCCTGCAAGTAGAGGAAATTAGCAGATACACAATAGTAATTGTCTTTGAGCATCATGGTGGGTAGACTTTAATGTTTTGCTGATGTTTAATACTCTGATACCACTGAGAGGTTCTCTGATGAGTTTCTCAAACCAAAATAATTCTGCCTCTGAGGAGAGCCCAATGCTGAGACATATCTTAACAGTGTAGGCCAACATGGTTGGAGTCAGTAATTATGTTTACGGAATCTAGCTGAAGCTCCAATTACTGATAGCTCATTGTAAGCTCTGTGTTAGAGAAACAAAAAGCATCTCTGGTGTCATTGATGAGGTAGACAATTGTTGGTGAAATGTGGAATTCACAATTATGGCTTTCTTGAAGCAGCAGTTTTGATGAGCATACACATTTCTCTTGATGTTTTCGGTTGCGCACAACCTCAGTGGGAGGGTTAAGTTTGTTAATGATTACAAGATGATTGAGAATATCATGATTCTCGACTAGGTAGTAGATGTGGGAGGGAATGAATATGTCTGCATAAGACAAAAAAACATGCAAATGTTGAGGCTGACATGTACTGTTGGTTTTTTTTTTGTCCTCATTTGCTATAACCTCAGTATGGAAGATACCAACCACCTAGCGAGTCCTAGCCTTAGGGTCCACTCAAAAGTGCTTATTTCTGCTCTCCATCCTATACCAGGACTCGAGTAATTTTATGGGTGGGAGATAAAACCCAGAGACATGAGGCATTCAGACTGACTCCATCTAGGTGTGTTACCACCTGTAGGACCAAAATCGGAACGATGCTGTACCCAGTCCAAGGAGTATTATCGGCATAATCATAGGACCGGGGGAAAAAAAACACAACAAAAAAACGGATTCTATCTCCACTCGATAGCAGCTTCCAAAATGCCAAATTATGATTACTGCATGATCTATTTAAGTCTAGTCTAGATGTTTCATATAGTGATGTAAGCCATGCAGAGTGTGAAGGGCTGCTTTCTCTGTCCAGTGTATACAGATTTGCCTTCTAGCCAGCAGAATAGCATAAAAGAGAAATGACCTTGCTTTCCCTGTGATGTTATCATCCAACCCAAAAATAATGAGTGGTAGTGTTATTGAGAGTGATGTATTCATGATGGAGTTTAGAGTTGCCTTCACTTCTTCCCAAAATCAATTTATGTCAGGGCATTCCATAAACATATGTACATCTGAAGCTCCCGTAAGATTGCATTTGTTGCATTTTTTATCAGGGATGAATTTGGAGAGTTTAAGTGGCGTAATATATGCTCGATGTACTGTAAAAAGATGGTTTCTTCTTAGCCATGAGGGTTTAACAATCTTGTTTAAAAGGGCAAAAGAACTTGGCCACATCTCCTCACATTGAGAGCCAATTACTGCCCCCCACAATTGGTCTGGGAGGGTGAAGTCTCCATCAATTTCTTCAAGAAACTGCCAATACCAGAATGCTACCTCTCTTCTTCCCACTGGCTTTTCCACTAGCTGTTGTTCCAGGGGGCTTGCTTTCCCCAGGTGTTTGTCTTTTCTACGCTGGCCCCTTGTCCAGCGATCCAGCTGAATATATTTGAATCTGGACAGTCCGGGACCGATGTGTCTTTTAACTCGTCCCATGTATTTAATGATCCTTCCTTTACTAGTTGACCCCATCTTATAATCCCTGCCTGCTCAAGGACACCTGACAAACTATCTCTCATATATAGTGGAAGCCCAGAGATTCCCAAATGGGGGCAAAATTTGAGTAGTATGACAGCCCGAGTTTTTTTCTTATGATAAGCCAGGTCTTAGACCAAGATTGCAATATTTTAAGTTTGATTTTTTTGAAAAAATTTCTGACTGGCAAATTTAAACATGAACCCATCCACTGATAGGTTTGCCCCGATTATCATGGCTTTATACATTGATCCATTCAAAGATTAGTTGGCGTTTTTAGAAGCATCCTTG